>NC_069657.1:428039543-428347136 GCF_027244095.1 Hemicordylus capensis | reverse complement strand
TGAAGATGTAAAAATATTATGGCACTTCCGACTACAAACAGACAAACATCTGCCACACAATACACCAGATATCACTGTAGTCGAGAAGAAAGAAAAACAAGTCAAAATAATCGACATAGCAATACCAGGGGATAGCAGAATAGAAGAAAAAGAAATAGAAAAAATCACCAAATACAAAGATCTACAAACTGAAATTGAAAGGCTGTGGCAGAAGAAGACCAAAATAATCCCAGTGGTAATTGGCACCCTGGGTGCAGTTCCAAAAGACCTTGAGGAGCACCTCAACACCATAGGGGCCACAGAAATCACCATCAGCCAATTACAAAAAGCAGCTTTACTGGGAACAGCCTATATTCTGCGATGATATCTATAACAATTGACAATAAAATTCTGGCATCCCATGTCCTTGGGAGGACTCGATGTCTGGATAAAACAAACCAGTCAATAACACCTGTCTGACTGTGTAAACAAGAAATAATCGAAGAAGAAGAAGAAGAAGAAGAAGAAGAAGAAGAAGAAGAAGAAGAAGAAGAAGAAGAAGAAGAAGAAGAAGAAGAAGATATCGTTTTAATTCTGTTTTTAATAGTTTTAATGTTTAAAATTTTAATTGTTGAAATGTTTTAATCTTTTTATTGGTTGTTTGTTTTGTTGTAAACCCCCCCCCCCGAGACTTGCATTTTGGGAGATATACAAATGTGTTAAATAAAATAACAACAACAATAAAAATAATAATTAGTAATAATAATTAATAATTAATAGCTAATAATAAGACAGAGAGGCATGTGGACCAGACCTACAGGGATGTGATAGAGGCATCCCACTCCAGGGCTGGTAGATCCTCTGCAGTCAGGGAGAATGAAGGTCTTGGGCAAGGAGGACATCAGTGTGAGGAAGAAGGAAATGCTCCTTTAGAAGGGACCCCTTCCGTGGATTATGAGCCCATATCCTCTTGCACGGGGGATACTCCTCTGGGGGGTGGGGGGCCTCCTTGTAGTGGGTGATTCAATCATTAGAGGGATAGAGAGATGGGTTTGTGATCCACGGTGACTTGCCTGCCTGGTGCGAAGGTTGCGGACATCACACAGCGTCTAGACAGGCTCCTAGGCAGTGCTGAGGAGGAGACAGCTGTCGTGGTGCATGTTGGCACCAATGATGTGGGGAAATGTAGTCGGGAGGTCCTGGAAGCCAAATTTAGGCTGATAGGTAGTGTATTGAAGTCCAGGACTCCCAAGGTAGCATTCTCAGAAATGCTACCTGTTCCACGTGCAGGTACAGTGAGACAGGCAGAGCTGAGGGGTTTCAATGCGTGGATGAGACATTGGTGCCGGGAGGAGGGGTATAGATTTGTTAGGCACTGTGACACATTTTGGAGCAAGCAAGGCCTGTACAAAAGGGACGGGCTGCACTTGAACCAAGATGGAACCAGACTGCTGGCGCTTAAAATCAAAAAGGTTGCAGAGCAGCTTTTAAAATGACACTTGGGGAACAGCCGACGGGAGCTGGGCAGTATCCCGTTTGGCAAAAGCCATCCCTTAAAGTGCGAAGGTGCAATGAATTCAGATAAAACAGAAGGGGACAGTGCAGAACCGCATAAAGAGCAGACAGGAGCCTGTGCCAGCAGGTCAAAGAGTCAAAAGAATAGCATACATCAGGGGAGAGATTCAGCGTATAGGTGCTTATATGCCAATGCCAGAAGCCTCCGAGCCAAGATGGGTGAGCTGGAGTGCTTGGTTGCTAACGCAGAAATAGATATAGTGGGCATAACAGAAACATGGTGGAACAGTGAGAACCAGTGGGACACAGTCATCCCTGGGTATAAACTCTACAGAAAGGACAGGGAGGGGTGCATTGGAGGTGGAGTAGCACTGTATGTTAAAGAAGGGATAGAATCTAAAAAGCTTGAAAACCTAGGTGGACTGGAGTCCTCCACAGAAACCCTGTGGGTGACTATACAAGGCTGGAAAGGGAATGTGCTACTGGGGATGTGCTATTGCCCTCCGGATCAAAACGCCGACAGTGACTGGGAGTTGCAGGAAGAAATCAGGGAGGTGTCAAGGAGAGGCAGGGTTGTAATTATGGGGGACTTCAATTACCCACACATAGACTGGGTAAATTCACAGTCAGGTCAGGACAAAGAGGTCAAATTTCTAGATACACTAAATGACTGTGCCCTAGAACAGTTGGTCATGGAACCGACCAGAGAGAAGGCGACCTTGGACCTAATTCTGAGTGACACCCAGGATCTGGTGTGTGATGTCAGTGTCATCGACCCTTTAGGGAACAGTGACCACAGTGCCATCAAATTCAGCATACATGTGGGGAGAGAATCACCAAGGATGTCTAACACGGACATTTTGAATTTCAGAAGAGGAAACTTCTCCAAAATGAGAATGGTGAAAAGAAAGCTGAAAGGGAAATCCAGGAGAGTCACTTCGCTCCAGAGCGCATGGAGTTTACTCAAAACTACAATACTAGAAGCCCAGTTAGATTGTATACCCCAAAGGAGGAAAGATACCACTAAGTCCAGGAGGATGCCAGCATGGTTAACGGGTACCATCAAGGAAGCCATAAAAGGGAAGAAGACTTGTTACCAGACCCTAGCCCAAGAAGACACGGAGACATATATATGGTGCAAAGGGCCACAACTTTATTAAAATTACAACATGGTGAACTGGAACTTTAGGTGATTAATCACCACTAAACAACAGTGCGGGCTCCTAGGCATGAGCAAGGACACACAGCCCTGCACATGGCCTGCATGGGCGACACACCCTGGCTTAGGAAATAGGGCAGGAATGACCCACCCCATTCCTTCACAGCCAACCACCCCCTTTACAGGAAGTGATCTGGATACCTCAGGGACTTCAACCACCCCGGACCGCAGAGCCCAAAGGTTGGTGAAGTCCTGAAGCTGGTTTTCTTGGCAATCATTTTCCCCGTGCCGCACAGGCAACAAAGGAGCGATTAACCAATCAACCTTAGAATACCCAAGGGTGCTCACCGAGATCTAACCTCAATTTCCCCTTAGCCCGCACTGCTACTGCCGTTGTGACTGACCTAACTAAACAAACCTGATAACAGAACGAAGTAGGCGAAAAAACCCCCAACAGTGGCCAATGCGTTGGGAGCAAAAAATTCCTACTTGGCCCCAAAAGGCGACCAGCCGCTAGGCCCACTCTGCAACAGGGATGGGAGGGAGGGGAAGATCTGAGAACAGACTGCTGGCTTGGGGCGTGGATCGGCCGATATTCGGCCGAAACCACGCCCCCCTCGTGCTAAGCAGCCAATCAGGCTGCTTCTTGGGCCCGTGCAGGGCTGGAACAAACTCCCTCCACCAGCACGAGGCAGAGGGGAGGGGGATTCCTTCCGAAATTGGAAGGCCTGTCCAAACGAAGAGAACAGAAAGGAACACAAACTCTGGCAAAAGAAATGCAAGGTGACAATAAGGGAGGCAAAAAGAGAGTTTGAGGAACATTTAGCCAAAAGTATCAAGGGGAATAACAAAAACTTATTTAAGTACATCAGAAGCAGGAAACCTGCCAGGGAGGCAGTTGGACCATTAGACAATGAGGGAGTGAAAGGGATTATTAAGGAGGATATGTAGGTTGCAGAGAAGCTAAATGAGTTCTTTGTATCTGTCTTCACGGCGTAGGATACTGAGCATATACCTGTTCCTGAACCAGGCTTTTTAGGGATGGAGGCTAGAGAGCTGAATCAGATAGTAGTGACAGGAGATGATATAATAAATGGTCTGGAAAAACTGAAAGCTAACAAATCACCAGGGCTGGATGGCATCCATCCAAGAGTCCTCAAAGAACTCAAACGTGAATTTGCCGACCTCCTTGCTAAAATTTTCAACTTATCCCTGAAATCGGGCTCTGTACCAGAGGACTGGAGAGTAGCAAATGTAACACCGATTTTCAAAAAGGGATCCAGGGGCGATCTGGGAAATTACAGGCCAGTTAGCCTAAAGTCCGTTCTAGGCAAATTGATGGAAAGCATCCTCAAGGATAAAATTGTAAAGCACCTAGAAGAACAGGCCTTGCTGGGAGTGAGCCAGCATGGCTTCCGCAAAGGTAAATCTTGCCTCACCAACCTTTTGGACTTCTTTGAGGGTGTCAACGAGTGTGTGGATCAAGGTGATCCAGTTGACATAGTATACATGGACATCCCAAAAGCTTTTGAAAAAGTTCCTCATCAAAGACTCCTGAGGAAACTTAGCAGTCAGTCATGGGATAAGGGGACAGGTACATGTGTGGATTGCTAACTGGCTGAAAGACAGGAAACAGAGGGTAGGTATAAATGGAGAGTTTTCACAATGGACGGATGTCAGAAGTGGGGTCCCCCAGGAATCTGTACTGGGACAGGTGCTTTTTAATTTATTCATAAATGATCTAGAAGCAGGGGTAAGTAGAGAGGTGGCCAAATTTGCAGATGATACCAAACTCTTCCGGGTAGTGAAATCAAAAACGGATTGTGAGCAGCTCCAAAAGGATCTCTCCAAACTGGGGGAGTGGGCGACAAAATGGCAAATGCAGTTCAATGTTAGGAAGTGTAAAGTGATGCACATTGGGATGGAAAATCCCAACTTCAAGTATATGCTGAAGGGATCCGAGCTGTCGGTGACTGAGCAGGAGAGGGATCTTGGGGTTGTGGTGGACAGCTCGTTGAAAGTGCCGACTCAATGTGCAGCAGCTGTGAAAAAGGCAAATTCCATGCTAGGGATCATTAGAAAGGGGACTGAAAATAAAATGGCTAATATTATAATGCCCTTATACAAACTATGGTGCGACCACACTTGGAGTACTGCGTACAATTCTGGTCACCACATCTTAAAAAGGACATCGTTGAACTGGGAAAAGGTGCAGAAGAGGGCAACCAAGATGATCAGGGGCCTAGAGTACCTTTCTTATGAGGCAAGACTACAACACCTGGGGCTTTTTAGCTTAGAAAAAAGATGACTACGGGGAGACCTGATAGAGGTCTATAAAATCATGCATGGTTTGGAGAATTTGGAGAGAGAGAAATTCTTTTCCCTCTCACACAACACTAGAACCAGGGGTCACTCCATGAAATTGGTTGCCAGGAGGTCTAGGACCAACAAACGGAAGTGGTTTTTCACACAACGTGTGACCCACTTGTGGAACTCTCTGCCACAGGACGTAGTGACAGCCAACAACCTGGATGGCTTTAAGAGGGGTTTGGATAACTTCATGGAGGAGAGGTCCATCAATGGCTACTAGTCAGAGGGCTGTGGGCCACCTCCAGTCTCAAAAGGCAGGATGGCTCTGAGAACCAGTTGCAGGGGAGTAATGGCAGGAGAGAGGGCATGCCCTCAACTCCTGCCTGTGGCTTCCGGCAGCATCTGGTGGGCCACTGTGAGAAACAGGATGCTGGACTAGATGGACCTTGGGCCTGATCCAGCAGGGCTGTTCTTATGTTCTTAGTTATAGTGGCTGACATGATGTGCAGTGTTGGTACTACACACTGCATCAGAGCTGCTGAAAACACATCAGCACAATACATTGGCGCTATTGCAAACACCCAGCAATGTTGAGCAAGAAGCACTGCCACAGGGAGTCCATTGTGGCAAAAGGGGGTATCTGTAGCAGCACTGCTTGTGCAACCGATCATACTCAACAGTGTTGGACCTGCCTTATGTACCTGCAGCAGCCTTGCAGCCATGCGTGGTGTCATTGAGATGTTGTGCATCATGTCAGCCTATCATCAGCATCAGCATCAGCATCATCATGACTGACATCTAAACACTGTACAATGTTACGATGTCAGCTAGTGGTGGTGGTGATGATGATGATGGTGATGATGATTGATTGCTAGAAGTTGTAGAGAAAGTCACTTGATTAGTTGTGTTTATAAAAGGAGTCAAAATATATCATTAATAGATGATAGGTCAACTATTGGCTGTTGATGATAGGCTGTTAGCCATGGAAGCTAGATGGAACTTCCATGTTCAGTGGCAGTATCTCTGATATCAGATGCCATGAACATATAATGGGGGAGGCTGTTGATTTGGTGATGTAAGTATCTGGTTGCCAACTGCTGGAAGTAGGATACTAGTCTTAGTACCAATGCAGTCTCTTTGTGTTCTTATTATGGGAGAAGAGAGTGTCCTCAAATTCCCCGCCTTTAGTCTATATTGGTTTCCTGATTTTATTTAGGTTTACTGGTATAATAAAGGAAAAAATTCAAATAATTATATCAAGCTGAGCATTTGCACATTGTGATCTCAAACTTCTTGGTTCTTGAAGCATCCAGAGTTTGTAATAATGGTGATATTTCTTGGGTTATTTCTTTAAAATGAACATTGATAACCCTTCAATAAACTAAGTAATAATCTAAATAACAGAGGCTATACTTTCCCTCTTCATCTGTTCCCCTTTGGTGCCTAACAATTTAATCAGAAATATACATCAGGGGTAAAAGGAGTCTGACATACCATCTCACTTCATCAAATATTTTGAACTGATATTCCTGGCATTGTTCAAGGTTAATAGTTTCCAGATCATCAGTAGTGGCGCTCTGTGTGTGTGTGTGTGTGTGTGTGTGTGTGTGTGTGAGAGAGAGAGAGAGAGAGAGAGAGAGAGAGAGAGAGAGAGAGAGAGAGAGAGAGAGAGAAATCAAACCTCCTTCCATTGCCTAATGCTTCAGATAACTGTGTTGCACATACTGATATAATGCAGATGGAAAATTTCACACAGCAACTATTTGCAGGAGTTAAAGCAAAATTAACCATTAAAAGAAAGTAAAGTTAAAGTGTGCCATCTAGTTGATTTTGACTCCTGGCACCCACAGAGCCCTGTGGTTTTCTTTGATAGAATACAGGAGGGGTTTACCATTGCTTCCTCCCACGCAGTATGAGATGATGCCTTTCAGCATCTTCCTATATCGCTGCTGCCCGGTTAATTAATTAATTTTTTCCCCTACACTGCCCCTCCAAAAATGGCTCAGGGTGGTTCACATAGAGAAACAACAAATAACAAATAAAAATAAGATAGATCCCTGTCCCCAAAGGGCTCACAATCTAAAAAGAAACACAAGATAGACACCAGCAACAGTCACTGGAGGTACTGTGCTGGGGGTGGATAGGGCCAATTACTCTCCTCCTGCTAAATAAAGAGAATCACCACATGAAAAGGTGCCTCTTTGCAAAGTTAGCAGGGGTTGGGAAACACACCAGCGGGGATTCCAACCAGCAACCTTCTGCTTGTTAGTCAAGCATTTCCCTGCTGTGCCACTTAAGGTGACTAAAAGAAAGTACTATGGTTTAAATAATATCTAAACACTAGCTGACCCTGCACAGAACATCTGTGCAGTCATGCACTGAGCCTGTCGCATCCCCCCCAACTCTCTCGCTTGCTCTCACCACACCCACAACTCTCTTGCCGCCCCCCACAACTCTTGCCACCCCCCCACAATGCTCTGGCTCCCCCTCACAACTCGCTCGCTCACTCTCTCCCCCCACAGCTCTCTCTCTCGCTCTCTCCCCCCCAGCTCTCTCTCTCTCTCCCCCACAGCTCTCTCTCTCACTCTCCCCCCACAGCTCTCTCGCTCTCTCTTTGCTCCACAGCTCTCTCACTCGCTCTCTCCCACGCAGCTCTCTCGCTCGCTCTTTCCCCCCACAGCTCTCTTGCTCGCTCTCTCCCCTGCAACTCTTTCGCTCGCTCTTTCCCCCACAACTCTCTCGCCTGCTCTCCCCCCCCGCAACTCTCACCCTCTCTCCCCCCTCTGCAACTCTCTCTCTCCCCCAACTCTCTTTCTCTCTCCCTCCACTCTCTCGCTCACTCTCCCCCCACAACTCTCTCGCTCTCTCCCCCACAACTCTCTCTCCCTCTCTCCCTCACAACTCTCTCAGTCACTCTCTCCCCTCCACAACTCTCTTGCTCACTCGCTCTCCCCCACAACTCTTCCCCTTGCTCTCCCCCACAACTCTCTCTCCCCCACAACTCTCTCACTCTCTCTCCCCCCACAATGCTCTCGCTCGCTCTCTCCCTACACAACTTTCTCGCTCGCTCTCTCCCTCCCACAACTCGCTCTCCCCCACCCACAACTCTCTCTCCCTCCCCGCCACAACTCTCTTTCTATCTCTCTGTCCTCCATCTTTCTATCTCTGTCTTGCAGTCCTTGCTTCCCCCTGCCACTGCCAGGGACTGTTGCCCGCTTGCCTGACAGCCTCCGAGCTCCCTGCTCTCTGTCACTTCACAGTGCAGCTCAGCCAACTGTCTGCCACCCGCAGTCCCCAGAGCCAACTGTCCAGCTCCCAAAGCTTCCCCCAGCCTCCGAGCTCCCAACTGTAAAACTGCTTTCCAGACACCCTGCAAAACTCCCTGCTGCTCCAGAACTCTCACCACTCTGTCAGCCAATCACCTCCTCCCCTTCCATCAGCCGATTGCCTCCTTTTCTCCCCACCACCTGTCAGCCAATCGCCTCCTTTCTGCCATGTCCCCACGCATGGCCTTGTCTTGGAGAATTAATAATATACAGTAGATGTGTGATGGAATCCCAAGGGCCATGAGAGGACCATGAGTAGCCCTGAGGCTCTGCTTTTGAAGGCAACCCTTTGCATTGTCCCATAAACTGGTTTCAAAACCTGAGGGAACTTCAGGAAGGACCTCCAAAGCAAAGCAAAGAGATGTGGTCAGAAAAAATCCCAAAGAAATGCTGAAGCTGATGTTTTGCCCAAGGGGGTCTTTGGATTCCAACCCTAGATCATGGTCCTATGTCTACAGTGGTTCACATCCTGCACAGTGGACGCTTCATGGACGCTTCTCTTCATGGACGCTTCGGCATTGACTGTGCTGCTGTGCATGTCTCAAACACTGCCCATGCTGTTACATAGGAACACAGAAGCTGCTTTAGACCATTGGCCCATCTAGTTCAGTCAGTACTGTCTACACTGACTGGCAATGGCTCTCAAAGATTCCGGGCAAGAGCCTCTCTTAGCCCTGCTTGGAGATGCTACGGAGTGAACCTGGGACCTTCTGCACGGAAACATGCAGGCGCTCTTCCACTAAGTGATGGCCCCACCCTCTAAAGGAAATAGCTTGCAGTGCTCGCATATAGTCACTCATCCAAATACAAACAAAGGAATACCCTGATTAGCAAAGGGGACAATTCATGCTTGCTAGCACAAGACCAGCTCTCCTCCCATTGCAGAACAGGGCTATTTAAAAGATTGGTTTGCAGATTGGTTTTTTAAAAGGTGGTTTAAAAAGGTACCAAAACAGGACCGTATTGATTCAAATTCAATTTGAATTCAAATCACATTTTTGGACCAGATTCAAAATTGATTTGAATTTGAAATGAATTTTCAGAATTCAATTAAAATTCAAAATGAATCAAAAAATTCATTCCACGCACATCCCTATTAGGCATCATAGGAACATAGGAAGCTGCCTTCTACCAGGTCAGACGATTGGTCCCTCTAGCTCAGTATTGTCTACAGAGACTGGGAGCAGCTTCTCCAGACTGCAGGCAGGAATCTTTCTCAGCTCTGTCTTGGAGATGCCAGGGAGGGAATGTGGCCCATAACTAGAACTGTAAAAGAATATTCTCAAATGCATTTAACAGAATGGGTTAAATAATTCTCTGACATATTCTCTCCCATTCTAAACAATGCAGGAGAATATTCTTTTCCAAGTCTACATGAAACCTTTAGATGCTCTTCCCAGAGCAGCTCCGTCTCCTAAGGGGAATATCTTCCAGCACTCACACATGCAGTCTCCCATTCAAATGCAAACCAAAGCAGACCCTGCTTAGCAAAGAAGACAATTCATGCTTGCTACCACAAGACCAGTTCTCCTCTCATCATGGGTCATTAATGAACTGAAATACTTAAGGTTGCATATATCCTTAATTTACAAAATCTTGTCAAGCAAACTTAGGGGAATCTCTTCAAGTCCACCAAGATTTTGTGCATAACATAAGCTGTTCATGGCTGAAATGCATTCGCTATATGTATGCATGTTGTGTTAAAATGCATGCAGTCACCATTCCTTGATGCCAACAGTTTATCTTTGAGGACTTCGCTGTACTGACCATTTGTCCTTTTCATCATGTTCCCTGTCTTCCTTTCTCACTCATTGAGGCTATTCTCACAAGCCCAGGCTTAGCGTGAGAACCACCGGGATCTGCACGGATCCTGGTGGTGCTATGGCACCAAACCCAGTGCCAAATCCCAGCTCTTAGCAGAGGTTAAGGGTGCAAATGCACCCATAACTTGGTTCCCAGGATCGTGTGTCAGTGCGACCTCAGTCCATGGTGCACGCTGGGAAACTGGAGACCGGGATAATGAGTCCCAGCCTCAGAGTGATCTGTTCAACTTTGTTGAAAATCAGTTTATAAATATTAGTAATAATGACGATGATGATGATGATGATGATGATGATGATGTATAATCAACTTAGTGTATTGATGGAGAAGAAGACTATGGTAAGTGAGTGTTGGTTGAAATAAATGATCTGGGATCTAAACTTCTGCTGACGAAAATACACAAGTGAAAGTCTTAAGTCCTATGGGAGGAGAGCTGGTCTTGTGGTAGAAAGCATGAATTGTCCCCTTTGTTAAGTAGGGTCCACCTTGATTTGCATTTGAATAGGACACTACGAGGGTATTCTCACGATCAGTGGAAAGTGGGCTAACGGAGTTTACCCACTTTCCATGGATTGTGGGAACCACCGGGCTCGCAGCCAAGCCCAGTTTCCCAAAAGTGGGTCACCCGCTTAACTACCCCTCCCCTTAACCCTGGTTAGCGGAGCGAGTGCTCCGCTAACCCTGGTTTTTTGGTTGTGTATTCCCATGGCACAGCTCCGCGCCGAGGCAACACATTAAGAGACCCCTGGGCTCAGGGGTCTCTCCAGCATGTCCTGTGCACTTGCATGGGGCATGCTGGAACTTCTAGGGGCCTCACAGCCCCTGACCCCCTCAGCTCCTGCTGGCTCCATGACAGAGCTGTCAGTCGTGTGGACGGCTGATCCGGCCGCCCAGGGCTGCCTTCTGCTTGTCTGCGGGGAGAGCGGGCTCAGCCTGCTTTCCCTGCTAACCCAGTAACGGCGAGTCTCACTGATCGTGAGACTCACCTCGACATGTGAGCACTGTAAGATACTCCCCTTAGGGGATGGGGCCTCTCTGGGAAAAGCATACTTGAATGCAGGAGTTTCCATTCCTTCCCCTGCATCTCCAGATAGGGCTGAAAGGGATACTCCTGCCTGTAACCTTGGAGAAGCCGGGCTGCCAGTCTGTGCAGATGGACCAATGGTCTGACTCGGTAGAAAGCAGTTTCCAAAGTTCCCATGAACATAACATAAGAACACAGAAGAAGAGCACTGTTGGATCTGGCCAAGGCCAATCTAGTCTAGCATCTTGTTTCCCACCATGGTCAGCCAGGTACCTCTGGAAAGCTCCATAAGTAGGATTTAGAAGACATGCCCCCATTTTTGGACATTGCTCCCCAACAACTGAGATTCAGAGGCATACTGCCTCTGAAGCTGGAGGAAGCATATCATCATCGTAAGAATATAGGAAAAGTCCTGCTAGATCGGGTCAAACACCCATCCAGTCCAGCATCCTGCCTCATGCAGTGGCCAATTGGCTGCATCTGAGGAACCCAAAGTGAGGAATAGAACCACTCCCTCCTGTTGATGCTTCCTAGCACCTGGTGTTCAGGGGCATGCCCTCCTGATACAATAACTAGTTGCCATTGATAGCCCTATCCTCCATGAATTTGTCCAATCCTCTTTTTAAATGATCTGAAATTAATTGCCAAGAAATTTAGGTCCAACAAACGGAAGTACTTTTTCACACAACGCATAATCAACTTGTGGAATTCTCTGCCACAAGATGTGGTGTTGGCTACTAGTTTGGATGGCTTTCAGAGGGGTTTGCAGGGGTGTAACTATAATAGGGCAAGGTGAGACAGTTGCCTGGAGGCCCACTGCCTTGGGGAGCCCCCCAGAGGCAAGTCACATGACTGACTCCCCCAGCTGTGCACCCACCTGGGCTTCCTTCAGTTGTATTCATCCTCCGAAATTGAGGTGAGTGTTAAGACCTGGAGCTACCAGAACAGCATGTCTTTCTCTAGTACCATTAAATGACTTGCATCGTCCACAATTTACAAAACCTTTTAAAAAATAATTGAGGATGATGTTCTATTGTGGCACATAGGATACACACACACACACACACACACACCTATGCTTTTTATTACCACTATTCGGCCTCATTTAAGATTTCTTTACTTCATGAGATGAGCTTCAGTGAGGGGGGGCATTTTAAAATCTTGTCTCTGGGCCCACTCCAACCTTGCTACACCCCTGGGGGTTTGGATAACTACGTGGAGGAGAGGTCTATCAATGGCTACTAAGTCTGAGGGCTATAGGCCACCTCCAGCCTCAAAGGCAGGATGCCTCTGAGTTCCAGTTTCAGTGGAGTCACAACAGGAGAGAGGGCATGCCCTCAACTCCTGCCTGTGGCTTCCAGCGGCATCTGGTGGGCCACTGTGCGAAACAGGATACTGGACTAGATGGGCCTTGTGCCTGATCCAGCAGGGCTGTTCTTATGTTTTCATGATCTAGACTGGTTGGCATCACCACATCCAGCAGCAGTGAATTCTGTAGTTTAACTAAACGTTGTGTTAAGAAGTGCTTTCTTTTGTCTGTCTTGAAACTCACAGCATTTCGCTTCAATGGATGACCCCAGGTTCTAGTATTAAGAGGGAGGGAGGAAACATTTCTCTTTCCAATTCATCCACACCATGCACAATACCTCTATCAAGTGCCCCCTTACCCACCTTCTTTCTAAACTAAAAAGGCCCTAACGTTATAGTCGCAACTACAACAAATATGTATATATCACTTTTCAACATTCCCAAAGTGGCATAGATAGATAGATAGATAGATAGATAGATAGATAGATAGATAGATAGATAGATAGATAGATAGATAATGGCTTCCTGTCCCCAGAGGGCTCACAATCGAAAAAAGAAACATAAGACAGACACCAGCAACAGCCACTGGAGGGATGCTGTGCTGGGGCTGGATAGCACCAGTTGCTCTCCTCCTGCTCAATAAAGAGAATCACTACATTTAAAAAGTACCTCTTTGCTCAGTTGGCAGGGGACCCTCTGATAATGATCAGAGCTACAACCCTCTGATCATTTTGGTTGCTGTTTTCTGCTCCTTTTCTAGCTAGCAGCCATTCACCAGTAGCCATTGATAGCAGCCCTCTAGAAAGGACTGCTAAAGAAAACAGAGAAAATGGTAAGTAGCTCTAAGGGGGCAGAGATTAAAGTTACCAACTGTGACTGAAGCTATCCCCATCCTCGCCCCCCTACACAAGATCAACCTATTAACATCTCCAAGATTGCCCTCAAAAGTCACCTGGAGATTGAGCCCAATTCCCGGAGACTGCAGGACAATGCTGAAAGGTTGACAGTCCTCGTTGAGACCTCCATTACACCTGAGAGAGCCGATTGTAGGACCTTGCCTGTGGGGAATCCAGAGTTTTGAGGTGAACACAGGTATAACTGCAGTGCTGATGACATCAGCAGATCTGTTGGGAGCAGACAACAGGTGAACAGACCTACAACTGTAAGAAATATTTGCCGAGACAAGCCATTCTGAGCAAATAGCTTGGGTGATGCGAGCAAGCGAGGGTTGCTTGCCTGGACTACACAGGACTTTAAACACCTTGAGCTCTTTATAGAGGTCCCCAGTGTGAGTTCTAGAGAGAAACGCCCTGCCCAATAGAATATGATGGATATTTATATACTGCTTTTCAAAAAATGTTTCCAAAGTGTGTGTGTGTGTATGTGTGTGTGTGTGTGTGTGTGTGTGTGTGTGTGTGTGAGAGAGAGAGAGAGAGAGAGAGAGAGAGAGAGAGAGAGAGAGAGGGTGGCTCCCTGTCCCCAAAGAGCTCACAATCTTAAAAAAGATACATAAGACAGACATCAACAACAGCCACTGGAGGGATGCTGTGCTGGGATGGATAGGGCCAGTTGCTCTCCCCCTGCTAAAAAGGAGATCACCACTTTAAATAAGGTGCCCCTTTGCTCAGTTAGCAGGGGACCAGTTGATTGATTGATGGCACCAGATGGGAGAGCCACACCAATGGAGTCCCTCTAAGGTGTGAAGAGTAGAGATATCTTGGACACCTGGCAGGCTTGGTGCTCTTTGAGGCACCCCAAACCCATTTGGGGGGTGGGTGGGCTGAGACAGGCAGGTTCTCACAGGTGGGTTAGACTGTGCATATATTGAAGCTATATTCACCCCAACAAATCCTAAAACTGAGGTCAACTTTTTATTTCACTTGTCTACACACACAAGTCTGAAAGGAAATGGTGGTCCCTAAAGTAAGACCACCACTTTATTTAGTAAGCCATGTAATCCTCAAGTGTAACATGAGTAATAATATCATGTTACATACACCATAACTAGCAAATTGCCAAGACGGATCGGGGGAAGTCCTTGGAGAGAATCACAATTTACTGCCCCGTTTAGAACATTTGTCTAATCCAAGATGCAGATCCTAGGAAAGAAGTAGGAAAAAGGCATCATTAGCTAATTATATTGTGAATACATCTATTCATTACTGCAAGGAGTTGTTCTTTATCAACATAGTTATTTGATATTATAGTAATTTAACAAGGAGGACTAACCAATATAGACAGCTACTCAGGGAGAAAAAATGAAAAGAAAAGAAAGTGTCAATTTGCCAGGCAGCTGTTCAGGAGAAATAAACTGTTATTTCCAATGCACAGATTAATCACTTTGTATTTTAACATAAGCATATTTTATAATTTGACAACAATGCCTCCCAGACTAAAATGAAACCTCTCAAACAAAGCACACTTTATTCTGGCTTTTATTTTTAAAGGAAGGATTTATTTCTGACTCATGTGGTGGGGAGATGATTTAGGTTTTATATGTTTCCTTTTTCCTGGGGTAGAAACCAATATTAGCTCAGCCATGATTTTGAATATATAGCCTTTTAACACATTGCAATTCTAGGCTGAACCCACAAATAAAAGTCAAATAAAAGTATTCTGAACTGAAATGCATTTTACCCCTTAGTTGCTGCATCAAAATTTGATTTCTAAATTGTGAGGACAGATGTAATGTTTGTAGGACAATGAGGGCGATTTAGAAATGCCCTTACTGTCTTCCATAGAAACATACTTTCTATGGAAGATATTTCTATCCTTCCAGGCACCAGCTTTGAAAAAACTGCAAAAAAAAGTTAACTCTGGACAGTGATGATTGGCTAGCGCTTATGACATCACCAATATACATTACTCCTCCAAACCCTGTTTTAAAAATATTTGTATTTTTTAAAATAAGCATGAGCATGTAAACCTGTTTTGGATGGTAGCTACCAGAGTCAGAGCCATTTCAGTTATGATGCCCCATCTGTGGAATTCCTTCCCTGGGGAGACAGGCCAAGTTCCCCACTCTTTTAGTTTTAAGCAGACTTTAAACACAAATATTTAATTTCCCCTGGCTTTTATTTGAATGATTCTGGTGCTTTTATTTAAGACAGCAAATTTACGGTTTCATCTGTGTTCTTAATTCATTATACATTGTTTCTATTGTTTTATTGCTTTGTCTGTTGACAAATAAACTGTCTTGTGATGTATTTTACTCTTTTACTATTAAATGAATAACACGTATACATGGACATAAATATATACTGCACTTAAGGAAATGAATAAAAAGTTTAAAGGTCTGCTTGTAATCTTGGCAGAGGAGGAAGACTGCTGGCTGACATATTCCTGATGCTGATTTTTTTTTTTAGACATAAACAAACAAACAAACAAATATTAAATAAATAACTTTATTTACTGGCTGCCCCATAACAATCATTCTCTGGGTGACTCACAAAGAAGAAAAACCATGGACTAAAACATACAAAGGCTATTCTTACGAGCAGCCCAACCCAGACTAGGCTGGGCTGCTCGTATGGAGCACCGGGGTCACTCCCGAATCCTGGCACTTCTGCCCCGTCTAATTCACCTTTTAACCTTGGTCTTTAGCCAAGGTTAAGAGCACAAGTGTGCCCTTAACCCCAGAACAGTGGCCGTCACATGGTGCATTGTAGAATCCCTGGAGATCAGGAAAACAAGTCCTGGCCTTCGGAGATCTGCGCTGTTCCGTGCAGCACGGATTGCGTGGGCATGTGGCAGCAAAGTGAAGAGGAGAGTTAAGGTAGGTCCATCTCTGCCTCCCCTCTGTGCCCCTGCCTGCCCAGCTGTGTGAAGCACACTAAAAAAAGCTACAATAAAAAAACAAAAATGTTTAATTTTTTAAAAAAAGGTGTGTGTGTGTGTGTGTGTGTGTAATCGGCCCATTGGTTTGGTCTTGAGAGTGTGTTGTAAAAGTGCTCCAGAATTCTTTGCTCTGCAGAGGGTCTCAGTGGGTCCTTGGCCGATTGAGAGGTGAGGTGGAAAGTGTTCCCTGAGGGTGAACAGCTTGAAAACCTCCTCCCGCTTTTCATTAAAATAATCCCAAAGCGGATTACAGTATAATTAAACCAATGCACAATTAAAATACAAATATTACACAGAAAAATAATATAGCTCTATTTAAAAGTTTAAAAACCTATATAAAACACGAACACACCAAACACAAAGCAGCCGCCGTAAAAACTGTACTCTCCTATAAAAGCCTGGGTGAAGAGCCACATCTTTCCTTGTTTTCTAAAAACTGTGATGGAGGCTGAGGAGTGGATGTCGGCCGGGAGAGCATTCCAAAACCTGAGGGCAACGACTGAGATGGCCCTGTCCTCCGTGCTCAACAGCCAAGCCTCTCTCACTGTCAGCATGTGGAACAGAGCCCCCTGTCAAGCGGACAGAAATCCTTGGGACCGGAGCAAGTGGTCATTCAGATATCCAGGGCCACATTATTAAGGGCTTTAAAGGTCAAAACCAGAATTTGCTATCTTACATAGTCCTGACAGTGTTGTCATTTGCTAATATTAACTGGAGTAAGGTCCCCAAACACCAACCATACATCCACCGGGTTTTAAAGCTGTGCTTGGCTCTGCAGTCTTGTTAAACCCTGACGCTGAAAGCAGTTTGCAAATTCACTGCCAGAGGCACTGACAGATGCTTTTTGGAACGATACCCATTGAGCTGTGAAACGCCTGCAGCCCAGTATTTGGTCCACTTGTCCTTTGCGCATGTGTTATGAGGATGTGTTTGCACTCACTCTGCCTTGATATTTTTTTAAAGCCTGGCTGAAGTGTTTTCCAGATGCAGCTATACGGTTGTTGTGAAATATTCTCAAGGTTTTGTGTTAAACACTGCTGCCAAGTGGGTGTGAATTTGACAGAACATTGCAGAGTCCAGTCAAGGTTTCAAGCTCAAATAGGTTGTGAACTGTGGGTTGGGATGCAGGTTTTTTAAAATCAGGTCTTCAGATGAAAAGACCTGGTGGTTAAGCCACATTCCTTTACCCAGAATCCCAGCCTCGCATGGGTGTCTGCAGGGGGTGAACAAGAGCGGCTGCTTGCCACCCGGGATTCCAGATTTATTGGAACTTTTAAATTTACTACTGTTCTTAAACAAACAAACAAACAAACAAACATTAAGAAAGAAGTCAGACCAGCTTTTAGGTCTGATACCTGGCATTCCATGATCAAGGCAGGTAACAGATTCTGTGAAAAAAACCTGAAATGCAGATTATGGGGCATGGGTTGAATCTGCTCTTTCTGTTTTAATGTCTAAGAACATAAGAACAGCCCTGCAGGATTGGGCCCAAAGCCCATCTAGCCCAGCATCCTGTGGGCATCTGGTGGGCCATACAGTGGCCCACCAGATGCTCCTGGGAAGCCCACAGACAAGAGTGGAGGCATGCCCTTTCTCCTGCTGTTACTCCCCTACAACTGGTATTTAGAGTCATCCTGCCTCTGAGGCTGGAGGTGGCCCATATAGCCCTCAGACTAATGGCCACTGATAGACCTGTCCTCCATGAATTTATTTAAACCCCTCTTAAAGCCATACAGGCTGTTAGCTGTCACTACATTTTGTGGCAGAGAATTCTATAGGTTCATTATGTGTTGTGTGAAAAAGTACTTCCTTCTAGAGCGGTATTCTCCACTGAAAGGTCTGCAAACCAGTGGTGGCTCCCATAGACCCCACATATGGCTCCTTAATTGTTTATTATGCTGGTAGCTGAAGCCATGGACTGTTCTCACAGTGCAGTCCTGTGCTTTGCTCCGTGCCAGAAGAACCCTGTCTATGGGGAAAGCGCTGGGAAGAACGACACTTCACAGAGTTCTGGGTGTGCCTTCCAAGATGGTGCCGGGCTCAACAGAGCTTGTTTCTCTTAAAGGAATATCACCACGACTAGGAACAGTGCAGCCTGCAGAGAGGTCAGTGCCATGGGAAATGGCTCTCGTCATTTGCCAAAGTGGCTCCCACTTGAAAAATGGCAAAGTGTTGTATTCTGTCTAGAAATCTGTTACGTTTTGTCTTTTAGGAATTTGTCCCAGTGGGGATCCTGTAGACAAAATGTGGTGGGTGGAAAAAAGAAAGGAAAAAGAGGGAGAGGAGAAGGAGAAAATGGAGCTGATTCTGCATAAAATCTTCATTAAACCTACATAGGATTTCTTTTAAGGCTCTACACATGAGCAATGTGGAGAGCCTGAGAGGCTTCTGTGGGGAGAGAAGGCTAATTTTTTTCGTCTCTGTGTGGAATGAGTTTTGTTTGGGCGGCAGTATCAAGGCAGTGTGCGCGCACATGCAGAGTGGGGCCTTCCTGGTTCAGGCTGAGTGGGATCTAAAATTAACTGAGTGGACATAAAAAAACTTGTGAGTGTGCACACGTGTGCATGCCTTAGAGGGAATACTGCCAGTGACCCACAGTTGCAATGACTAGACCTTGCTCACCCTCCATAATGATCTCTACAGACACCTCCTAATCACAGATGCTTAAAGGCTGCTGTTATTCTGTGTGAGAAAAGCTATTCTGCACATGTCTTGAAAGACTTTTCTTGGCAAACTTCCGCTGGATGCAAAGAAAATAGATGGTAATATTAATAATGAGGATCTGAGTGGATTTTGGAGGAAAGATCTGTGTGCAGGTCAACAGATTCATGCTGCACCTGCTAATTGATCCATGTGGAATCCATGTGTGAAACTTGCCCTGGAGATTTCCTTACTTGTAAGCCTTACCTGCTGCCTAAATAGCTTCATAGCAAAGGACTTGTGGAGCCCAGAAAGTAGCATTGCCCTCCTCGCCTGGGCGCTTTCCAGACTAGACCCTACAATGGGGTCAGGACGGATCTCGGAAGTGTGCTTCCACACTTCCTGTGTCATGATACCTCAGTCCCTACATGGACAGCAGGGTGCCGTTCACATTTCCAATGCCTGTTGTGAATTTAATCGCTGTGATATAGAGCAAGGGCGTCATATATCTGGTGTGAAAAAGTTTCTGTTTTTTTTGGGTTGTTAGTTGCTGCGAGACTGCTCCCCCTGCTGTTTACGTTCTGAATGCGACTTGCTCGAATGGAGGCATTTTGCTGCTGATGAGCAGCTAGTCTGGAAAGCACCCTAGCAGGGGTCTTAAACCTAGCAGCCAGGTTGGAAACTCCTTCCTCCCCCAAGACAGTTTTAACACAGAAACATCCTAATTTTATATATATTCCTTATCCAGCCTACCATTATGAGTTTCAGAAGGTCAGATGATTGGGCATGTGCAATTCCTCTAGGTCACCTGACCATCTGTTGAGTCAACTGCTTCTGTAGTTCTGCTAACTAGATGACATCGCACCATGGCGATCTTGCGTTTTCATATTTTTCTGTATGTTCTGGCAATATTTTTCATAGACGTCTCCAGAATATTGATTGGTGGGATTAAATGACTCATGCTTTTAGGGTTGCTCAAATTAGAACCTTGCAATTTCCATAACTTTCACTCACTGTGAAACTTGTCTGAAACTTCTTGCTTGAAGTTCAACAGGCAGCACTTTGCTTTTGCCATTTGGGAGCCAAATATGGAACAAACATGGCTTCTCTGCATGAGCATTGCGTGCCTCTTAAAGAATGAGCAATGGTGCCAGTTTGCACCGCTGATAACCATGTCACCACAGAATGTTACATTGCCTTGTCCAAATTAGTCGAAGTCCTTTAGAAGGCTGAAACATGAACATCTTGTACAAGTGGCAGCTGTCAGACTGGAGCGCTCCATCAGCTAACACAAACATACCTGCATTTGTTCTTGTTATGAACAAAAGTCTCTTGGAGAACTCATGAAACTGACAGATGTCAGGCTGCAGTGCTGTTTTAGTGCTCCCTTCAGGCTAAATCTCTGGAAGTGAAAAGTGACTGACAGCTGTTGTACCATGGCACCCAAGATATTGCACTCCAAACTATGCATCTTTTTGGTGAATAAAAGTCAGAAAGTTCAAACTGAGCCTCAAAAATTTACGTAACCAGATTTACATAAAGGAATTAGGATAAGCAGGCTGATATAGGAACATAGGAAACTGCCTTATACGGAGTCAGACCATTGGTCCATCTAGGTCAGTATTGTCTACACTGACTGGGCTTCAGGCAGGAGTCTACCTGGAGATGCCAGGGGGTGAGACCTTCTTCATGCAGAGTAGATACTCTACTACTGAGCTACAGCCCCATCTTCTAAAGGGAATATTTTACATTAGACAATGTTCACATGTAGTCACCCATCCAAATGCAAACCACAGCAGACTCTGCTCATCAAAGCAGACAATTCATGCTCATTCCCACAAGACCAGCTCTCTTTCCCACTTGTTAGTTACCAAGGAAAGTCATCTGGCTCTCACCTGAACTATGTCCATGTCATGGAATGTTCACACAAACATAAACCAAGCAAATCCCCACCATACAAAGGTCATTGAATAAAGAATTTACTGTATAACAGACACTAATGATGTAAGGGAATAGTGACTAAATATCCTTTATATTAACATGCAAAATTGTACAGAACTAGAAACACATGTGATGGAGCAAAGATTGAACCTAAGATGTCACTTGATGGAAATCAAACTTTTAGAACTTAATGTATTCCGATGGAAGAGTAGCTCAATCCATTATATAGAAATACATTCAATCTGTTTAATACAAGTCCACAACATACATTCGATCTGTTTCATCTAGTCTACTATAGTGACTAGGTGACCTCCATTTCAATCTTGATCTTGATCAAGTGAGAAACTGTCTTAGAAAGTTCCATATGCTTAACAGTGCTGGTAATATTGGTCCAAATGCTCCAGACTCCAGTAGTGTGTGGAACCATCTCTGTTACTTCAAAAATACTTATTAAAGCAACCAGCTTACTATAACATTCTAATAAGGTAGAGTAGTGCAACCTATGTTCAACACAATGTGTGACAAACTGTCTCTGTGTACAGAACTGTACCTGTGTACACTGTACACTTGTTGTACAAGTGTTGAACATAACATGTGAATAGGGCTGTTGTTGGCAGGTGGGGAGACAGACAGTAGTGCTGGGCAGTCAGGTAGGTTGATGGTGAAAGGGATTTAGAGCAGCCAGTAGATTAAGAATCAGGGATTTGAGAGCAGGATGGGTATAGGATAAAGATATCAGGATGGGTTTTAGAGGGGAGGATTGGGGGTGAAGTAGCAGGGATAGAATCCAACAAGCTAGTAAACCTTGGAGGATTGCAGTCCTCCACAGAATCATTATGGGTGACAATACGAAGTCAGGAAGGAACTGTGTTTCTAGGGATGTGCTATCGCCCTCTGGATCAAAATGTTGAGAGTGCCTTTGAGTTGGAGAAACAAATCAATGAATCATCAAAGAGAGACAGAGCTCTAATAGTGGGTGACTTCAGTTACTCTCATAGCCACCTAATTGCACAGCTGGGAAGTGACTTGCCTAGGGAGCAAGGGGTTGTTAGTTCAAATCCCCACTGGTATGTTTCCCAGACTTTGGGAGGCATCTATATTGGGCAGCAGCGATATAGGAAAGTGCTGAAAGGCCCTATCTTATACTGCACGGGAGGAGTAAACCCTGTGTTGGTAAACCCAACACAGAGGCATTGGACTTCAGAAGAGGAAACTTCTAAAAATAATGAGGGGATTGGTAAAAAATAAAAGCTGGAAAGGAAAGTCAGGAGGGTCAAATCACTCCAGAAAGCATGGGACTTATTTTAAACCACAGTAGAAGCTCAGTTGGGATGTATACCAAGCAAAAGGAAAGGTACCACTAAGTTCAGGAGGATGCCAGCATGGCTAACAAGTAGAGTCAGGGAAGCTACAAAAGGAAAGAAGACTTCCTTCAGAAGACGGAAGTCCTGCCAAATGAAGAGAACAGGAAGGAACATAAGCTCTGGCAGAGGCATGTGAGCCTCTGCTAACTGTCCAAAGAAACACCTTTTTTTAAAGTGGCGATTCTCTTTATTTAGCAGGGGGAGAGCAAATGGGCCTATCCAACCCCAGCTAGGCATTCTTTCAGTGGCTGTTGCTGGTGTCTACCTTTATGTTTCTTTTTTTATTGTGAGTCCTGTGGGGACAGGGTGCCGTCTTATTTATTTATTTATATCTATGTAAACCACATTGAGAACTTTGGTTGAAGATATAAATATTTGTAGTAGTAGTAGGTATACTCTCTGGGTTGTTTGTTTGTTTGTTTTGCATTTGTTTGTCCTTTGCATTTATACAATGTGGTGCTTATTAATATTTCTGTTTACTGTACCTCTCTCTTTTTTTTTCTCTAATGAACACCCCCAAATGGCTTCAGCCTAAAAAAGACCATAAATACAATGGCTGACATGCAGAGCAAGGGTGCACTGGTGCAGCAGGATTGCAGCCAGAACTTGAGAACTAAATAAACCAGTGCAACAAGAAGAAGCAATTTTTGATTCGCCCGCCTTCCCCAGGAAGCCCTCTGTGCCACCTGAAAATATGTCCCCAAGGGCAGCCCTCAGGGACATATTTTGGGGTGGCACAGAGGGCTTCTTAAGGGAGAGGAGGGCATCAAAAATTGCTGCTTCCTTTCTGCAGTTCATTGGGAAGTTCTGTTAGGCTGCTTTCTCACTGCATAAGTGCGTCCTTGCTCTCTAGGTCAGCCACTGCCAACAATAAAACCAAACAGCCAACACATGTTATAATAACTGAATAGACAAAAGACAACATAGTACAAGCAATCCTTATGAATTTTGAAATTCAAGCTCTAGGTAGTAAAAAACCGTATGAACACAACTGAGCATATGTTTAAGTTTCTCTCTAAAGTCAAGAGAATGTAAAATGCGTCACTTTGGCGAGATGGAGCCCTAGCTCTGTAATTGCCAAATGGATTCACAATCCTTGAAATGAGACAGTCGAGTTTGCCGGCCTCGAGGCTGGATATGAGGGAAACACACAATGCTGGCATACAGTTTTATTAAGTGAGATGTGATCTTCTAGAATGTCTCCAACAAGCAGTCTATTGCCCGAGTTCTCGTGAAAATCTCTCCTGGCGAACAGTGCATTAGCAGACCTTAGGGCCTATCCTTCGCATGCAGTTTTACAAGCATTTCTCCCTTTTCCCTTTGATACCACTGGATCTTGATTTCACCCCTGTGACCGCATTCAAGAATGTTTGCATTTTATTGTGTTTTTTCATCTTGTCTCCACTATGTGCATGTGGATTAGCAGCAGGAATGGCCCACTCTAAGATTTCCAACATTTACCAGTAACCCATATATTGTTCTTCCAAAACTCCCCCTGCAATTATATGACCTTAAAAAAAATGTACATGACAAATATAATTTCAGATAGGTAATGGCCTCCTGGAGGATTTTCCATTCCATCTGGTTGCAGCAGAGAGAGATGTGAGACAGTGAGGCGTGCAGCATTGGCCATGCCACTCAGTCATTATAACAGTAATGTAATAATATGTAGGAATTGGTACCTGAATTGCCTTGTTTTCCTCTTCCCTCCCCATCTCCTTTGTCCCCTCTTTATCATGTCTATTTTTGTTTGCCATTATTTAAAATGGTAAACCATGTTAAGTGCATTAGTAGAAAGGAGGTATCAATGCAGTAATCAAGTCAGTTAACAAATCCTCTCTAATAAAACCCTTGGTGTCCGTCCATGGACGGACACCAAGGCGTGCATTTGTGCCTCCCTGGCCTGTTCTGGGCATGCGAACAGAGCAAGGGACAAACGAACGACAGGACCCGGCGACCATCTTGGGTGGCCAGAAACGGCCGCCCCGAAGAAGCTGGGTAAGCAGCGGCGGGGGACACTGGCTGAGGCGGTGGCGAAGCCGCTGCCTGGCCAGAGGACGTGGCGTGGCAGAGGCGGCGGCAGAGCCATGGCCGAGGCCTGGCCACGCAGCCAAAGCCGGGCGGGGGGAGGAGGTGGTGGGGGAAGCCGGCTGAGGTGGCGGCGGAGCCGCTGCCGAGGCCTGGCGCTGCCGCCGAAGCTGGGCGGCTGAGAGACCTTAGGGCCCTTGCCCGGCCGGGGAGACCGGCCGGGAATGTGAGGCAGGGGCGGCCCGGACCGGACCGGCAGTGTGGCCATGGAGGCGGTGGCGAGGGGAAGACTGGGTCCGGGCCCACTTTTGTCAAATGAGTGAAGTTGCCAGGTGGGTGGGTGGTGGGTGGAGCGCAAGAGTCTTCTGGGCAGGGGGGAGGGCAAGAGGGAGTGGGGGAGGGCAAGAGGGAGTGGGGCAAGAGGGAGTGGGGCAAGAGGGAGTGGGGGAGGGCAAGAGGAGGAGGGGGGAGAGCAAGAGGCAGTGGGGCAGGGGGGAGGAGAAAGGGCAAGAGGGAGTGGGGCAAGAGGGAGTGGGTCAGGGGGAGGGGGAAGGGCAAGAGGGAGTGGGGCAGGAGGAGGGGAAAGGGGGAAGGAAGGGAAAGGGCAAGAGGGGGAAGGGGAAGAGGGAGTGGGGGAGGGGGAAGGGAAGGGCAAGAGGGAGTGGGGAGGGCAGGAGGAACTGGGGGAAGAAAGTGGGAAAGAGAGAAGTGAGGAAGGAAGGAAGAAGAAAGAAAAAGGAGAAAGGAATGAGGGAGAGGGACAAAAAAAAGGGGGGGAGCACCCAGCCCCAAAGAGCAAGCCCGTTAAAGGAAAAAAAGAAAGAAAACAGAAAGATGGGAGTGAGAAGAGGTGGAATAAAGGAAAGAGACAGAGAGGGAGGGAGAAGAAAGAAAGGAAAGGAAACAGAGAAAGAGGGAGAGAAAAGGAAGGAGTGAAAGAGAGAGAGGGAGAGAAAGAAAAATGGAACGGAGGGCGAAAGAGAGAGGGAGAAGGAATAAAGGAAACAACAACAACAAAAAGGTACTAGCGCCCATTATTTTAACGGGCTTAAAAATACTAGTAAGATAATATATTGTTAAAGCTACAATTGTACAGATTTGGGACAAGTGTTGGGTAGCGCAGATAAATAAATCATAAATGGGTTATTCACATGGGTGTCTGGGGGGGGAGGGAAGGCAGCCCCCCCAATCAAGCCAGTCCCATTGAATTCAATGGGGCTCACCCCCAGATAACTGGATATAAGGTTAAAGACTTTGCTCCACCCTGCCAGAAAAAGTCCTGCAGATGCCTGTGGTTTATTTATTTTGTTTTTATTTGTTTTTATTCATGTGAACTGCCTACAGCCATCTAACTTAAGTGGTATAAAATTTAATACCACTTACTATTAGCAATAGTAAGTTCATGTTGGAATTTGGAAAGGTGGGAGCAAAAGGTTACAATTATACAGATTTGGGGTGAGTGTGGGGTTGTGACCCTCTTTCGCCTCCACTTCCTCTTCCTTGCTCTCCCAGACCATTTATTGTCCCTGCTGCTGCCAGGCAAACACCAAGCCCCAGAGGAGCCATGTAAAGGTTGGAGGATGAGGAGAGGAGGACCAACATTTAGTACCTTGCCTCGGGTGCTCTCAGGCCCTCCTCCCACCAAAGGGGTAGTTCCATATCAAATGGCCCTTGCACAGCCAGTATTGATGATCAAAACAAAAGACTCAAGAGTCACAGAATAATTATCCTTTATTTCAGGGCTCTGTGTGAGACACTGTGGCAGCGGACAGCACACAATCTCCCTTCAGCTCACCCTCAGGCTGAGGCACGTTCCTTCATGGCCTGCATCATGGGAACTGACACAGAAAGTGTGACTCTGTTGGTCCTTTTGGACCTCTCAGAGGCTTTCGATACTATTGACCATAGTATCCTTCTGGAGCATCTGAGGGGGTTGGGAGTGGGGGGCCCTGCTTTGTGGTGGTTCCACTCCTGCCTTTTGGGCAGATTCCAGATGGTGTATCTTGGAGACTGTTGTTCTCCAAAAATCTGAACTTTCATATGGTGTACCTCAGGGCTCCGTATTGTCTCCGATGTTTAACATCTTCATGAAACCGCTGGGAGAGATAATCAGGAGATTTGGTGCAGGGTGCTATCAGTATGCTGATGACACCCAAATCTATTTCTCCATGTCAACATCATTGGGAGAAGGAATAACCTCCCTAAATGCCTGCCTGGAGGCAGTAATGGGTTGGATGAGGATTAAGAAACTGAGACCGAATCCAGATAAGACGGAGGTACTTATTGTGTGGGGTCGAAACTCAGGATATGAGTTTGATCTGCCTGTTCTGGATGGGGTCACACTTCCCCAGAAGGAACAGGTGCATAGTCTGGGGGGTGCTTCTGGATCTGAGTCTCTCCCTGGTGTCCCAGGTTAAGGTGGTTGCCAGAGGTGGCTTTTATCAGCTTTGACTGATACTCCAGCTGCATCTGTTTCTTGAAATAAATGACCTCAGAACAGTGGTACATATGCTTGTAACCTCCAGACTGGATTACTGTAATGTGCTCTATCTTTGTCATGAACCCCACTACCTATTGAGATCATCAGGAGAGGTCCATCTGCAAATTGCCACCAGCTCATCTGGTGGCCACTCGGGAATGGGCCTTCTCAGTTGCTACACCAATGCTTTGAAACGCGCTCGCTGCTGAAATAAGAGCCTCCCCATCTCTGATAATTTTAAAAAAATCTTTAAAGACACATATGTTCACCCAGGCTTTTAATTAAATACCGTTTTGATAGTTTTAACGTTGTTTTAAAATATTGTAAGGTTTTAAATTGTTAATGTTTTAACTTTTTGTTGTCGTTTATTTTAACCAATATTTAATTTCTTTGTTGTCATTTATCTGTTTTAACTAATGTTTTAACTTTCTGTTTTTGTTGTAAATCACCCAGAGACATGAGTTTGGGGCGGTATAAAAATATGTCAAATAAATAAACAAACAAACAAACAAACAAACAAACAAATAAATAAATAAATCTCATTCTCACCCTATTCCCCTAGCTAGATGGAGTTCTGGTCCACCAGGCCAGACACCAGCTTCCCCTTCCCTCCTCTCAATCGCCAGGTGATCTACTGTGGAGGCAGCTATCTGGTGCCTCCCCATTCTGTTCCCTTAACAGCCTTCTCAAAAAGGGGTGAGTGAGGGGCGTGACAAGAATGCTTGCAGTTTTGCTTGGTAAGAGGACTTTTGCTGACCAGTCTAGAGATGGGGACCAGTCTAACTGCACATCTATAGTGCTGCATTAATGATTGCATATATTCTGCTCTGTTGAAGCAATTGACATAGGGGCTGGATGAGGGCAACTGACATAAGAGAGCCAGTGTGGTGTAGTGGTTAGAGTGCTGGACTTGGACTGGGGAGACCCGAGTTCAAATCCCCATTCAGCCATGATACTTGCTGGGTGACTCTAGGCCAGTCACTTTTCTCTCAGCCTAACCTACTTCACAGGGTTGTTATGAGGAGAAACATAAGTATGTAGTACACCACTCTGGGTTCCTTGGAGGAAGAGTGGGATATAAAATGTAAAAAATAAGGGCTGTTTTCCCCAGAATGCTCCTTCCAGGGGCGTAGCTAAGCCCCACCTCTCCCCAGTAGCCCCTCAAAATGAGGGAGATAATGAAGAAAATAGGGTGGGGTGGAGCTGGGGTGGACCTTCTGGAGCTGGGGGCCCCATGTTCTTTTAACCCATCTGCTCAATTATAGCCACGCCCCTGGCTCCTTCAAATGACACCAGATGCTTCTGAGACACTCACAACTAGGAGATGAACGCATACCCCTCTCTCTTGCCTTTGCTCCCCTGAAACTGGTGTTCAGGAGACTGAGGGGGCTGCAATTTCCCCGCACATGCTCCTTGAAATATATTATCACATAATGTCATTCGGACGTGCATTTTGAGAAGGAACCTGCTTTGATTTGCTGCTGCAGTATGTCTTAGGATTCTCCCATTTGACATGTTTTGCTGTTGTTTTATTGACTTAACAAAGAATATGATGTTTCGTTGCTCCTAGTTTTTGGCTGCTAATGCTTTTTTTCTGTTTTCACTTGTTTGCCACTTTGGATACTCTACTGTGCAAAAACGGAACAAGCATAGATAAATAAATAAATAGATATTTGGGGATATTAAAAAATGGAATCTCCCAGAGCTCTGCAGATGTGGGAGATAAAGCTGAAAGTGAAGCTGTCTCATGCAGCCCAGTGAATTCATGGGTCTGAGAAAACTGGAATCAGCGATCCCAGCTCACACTCTGAGGCTGATAAGATAGGGATGCTTATGATGGGATGGGGCTGTAGCTCCGTGTCAGAGCAACTGCATTGTATGCACAAGGTCCCAGGTTCAATCCCTGGCATTTCCAGGTAGGGCTTGGAGCAGGGGCATGGGGACAATCATCCCTTGGCCATGGGGGGAGGGGCTTCCAAGGCACCTCCTCACCCTCAGCCAGGGCACCGCCTTGCCCTCTCCCATATCCAGCCAGAGAACAAAGTGCTTGCCAGCTGGGAGCAGGAGTCATGCCCCTCTCCACCCCTACCAGTGTTTCATTAAAACACTGGCTGGGTTGCTATGTTGGGGCGAGTCCAGCCAGTCAGTGTTCCAATGAAATGCAGGCTGGGGAGGATGGGAGAGTGTCTGAATGGACCCTCTCCTGGGCAGTAGCCACACCCCCTGCATCTGATGTTAGCTGTAGGGGGCGTGGCCAATACCAGGGATGTGGCCAGACAGCCCCTGCAGTTTTCCCCCAGTCACCGGTTTGTTGAGTCACTAACTGGGAGTTCCTTTCCCTGCCTTTGTGCGGAAGCAGGGAAAGGAGCTCCCAGTCAGAGATTCAGCAAACCGGTGACTGGGGAAACTCTGCAGGGGCTGCCTTGCCCCATTCCACTCCCCACCCCCCCACCCCCGATGCAGGGGACATGGCATTGGGGCATGCATGATTAAAAATCAAAAGTGGCAGGGGAGCCGCTGGCAGAACTTTGTCCTCTGGCCACAAGTAAGGTCCCTACACCCCTGGCTGGGAGGGTCTTTTTTCTGAACCCTTGGAGAGCCACTGCTTGTCTGTGTAGACAAGAAACAGACTGATGGGCATCTACCCCTGCTTTTTTTTTTTTTTTTAATGTGGAGGGCTTTTTTTCACTGCCCCCTAATAATCTGCTGCCTGAGGCAACTGCCTCATCTTGCCCCATGACAGAGCCACCCCTGGCCACAAGTCTTGATGTTGATATGCTACCTCCAGGTTCAGAGGGTCCACAGTAGCGCATCCAAAGTGGCAAACAAGTGAAAACATAGAAACAAAGCCAGGAGCCTAAAACAAAGAAAACCAAAACATCATGTTGTTAAAATGAGCACAGTTATCAATACAACACCAAAACATGGCAATGGGAGAACCTAAAATGTACAGCAGCAGGAAATCAAAGCAAGTATCTGACAAAATGACATGATGTGATTATAGGGTGTAATTTCAAGGAGCATTCTGGGGGAAATGGCAACCCTCAGTCTCTGAATACCAGTTGCCAAGGAGCAACAGCAGGAAAGTCACTTTTCTCTCAGCCTAACCTACTTCACAGGGTTGTTATGAGGAGAAACATAAGTATGTAGTACACCACTCTGGGTTCCTTGGAGGAAGAGTGGGATATAAAATGTAAAAAATAAAAAATAAGGGCAGTTTTCCCCAGAATGCTCCTTCCAGGAGCATGCCTTCATCTCTTTATTGTGGGCTTCCCAGAGGCTTCTGGTGGGCCACTGTGGGAAACTGGATGCTGGACTAGATAGGCCTTGGCCTGATCCAGCAAGGCTCTTCTTATGTTCCTATGAAACTCTTAGCTACCAGGCAGCACCAGCTCACAAGTACATAAGAAGAACTCTGCTGGATCTAACCAAAGCACCATCTAGTCCAGCATCCTGTTTCCCACAATGCCCAACCAGATGTTTCTGGTGAGCTCAAAAGTGGAACTTGTAGGCATCTCCCACTGGCATTTGATGGCATAATGCCTGTAACACAGTTCTGTGGCCCTTGATTGACTTCTCCTCTATGAAAATGTGTCCAATCCCCTTTTAAATCTAGGCTAGTTTCAATTACTACATCTTGTGGCTGTGAATTAATTCTAATTAATTAATAGAATTAATTAATACTGATGGAATGTACAGCACATGTTAAGGAATAGGCAGTCAGCAGATGGAAGAGGGAGAGAAAATGGTGCTTTTTAAAACACAAACAAGAGCCCCACCAACTCCAAAATCTTCCAGTTGCCACTGTATTTTACAGTTATATGAGAGGGTTGCCTGTAAGAAATTGTGGGTAGACAAGGTAGGGAGGGGGGTATACTTTAAATTGACAAATCAGTTCAAACCACTAAAGTTATAAGTACTTCTTTTTTCTGTTCTCCGTCAAGCAGAACAGTCAAACAGACCTGTTATTGGCAGCTCATTAGTAGCAAGACAGAGGCAGTTTGTAGCATGACATCAGAGCATTGCTCAGCCCAAATCTATCATATAGTCAGAGATTTTTCACTGTTTCCAGTTGCCTATAATTCCTTCATAGAGATCCAAATAAAAGACAGATCTCCTTCTCCTTCTCCTTCTCCTTCTTCTCCTTCTCCTTGATGTGTTTAGCACATTTTTGTGATTTTCTTTTACAATACAGATCTTGCATTCTTCAAGCATCAGAAGAACAATAGCTAAATATAAGCAAAAAATGGCTGGGGTGGAGAGTTGGAGGCTTGTAGAGAAGGATTCTGTTTGCCTACTTAGCATTTAAATTCATTCTTCTAAGTGTTTTTTTATCCCAAAAGAAACACACACACACACACACGGAATGAATACCACAGCTGAATCACTTCAGATATAGAAAGTTCCTTCATTAACTCAGTTGTTCTTTAATTCATAATAGAACTTAAATAAAGAGTGACTTATAGACAGCTGTTTCCAATAGTGAGTCCGCACCACACATGAAAGGGGCATTATTTCTGCAGCAGCCTCTCTACCCTTGGGTGTTATCAGCCGAACAAGTTTTGAACCCACCTAATGCATTTTGAGGTAGCTTAGGTTTATTTTTCTTTCAATAAAATAAATGGTTTTGTAATTAAATTTCTGCACTGGCTGCGCTTAATGGCCACATTGACAAGTGCTAATGTATGGGAAGAGAATGAGTTTGAAATGAAACATGCTGTTTTCCAATCTGCAAGCAATTTTGCACCGAGGCGATCAAAAATCTTGTGCCAGCAAAACATTTTCATTAATCTGCGAGCTTAATGCACGCTGCCCACTCAGCAGAGCGAGAAGGCTTTTTCAAAAAAAAAAAAAAAAAAACCAGAGAAAGAAAGAAAGAAAGCAACAAAAAAAAAATCATGAAGTGAGTCGTTGTTTGAAACCATTTTGTGGTCTCTGGCAGCAAAGACTGTGGAAATTTGCTGACTTTACACCCTGAAATGTTGCAGCTGTCTCTATGGAAGCTGGCTCTTTCAGTGTTTCAGGCTTGGCCATAAGTCAGCTTCCAAATCTGTCTTCCCCCCGCCCTCCCCTTCCCCTCCTTAGCTAAATTTATTTTTGAATAAATCTTCTCATCGAAAACTGAGAGGGGCTATTACATATTTGGACTTCATTTACGAAACCACTTCAAGTCATCAAGAAGCATGTGTCCTATCCCCCCCCCATCCCCCCCTTCTTCTGTTTATATTGCTTTCACAATTGGAGAGCTCCACAGTATGGAAATCCTTCCCCCACCACCCACCCACCCTGCAACACACACAATTGTCTTAATCTAGGTAGCACTATATTTCAACACAAGTGTGATTTTTAAAAAAAATTGCTATACAAATATAAACTTGCAGGAACGCATGGGCTTTCATCAGACTCGGTAAACTTTATTTAATCTTCTGGCCGCTAGAGGGTTGACGTACAAACAACTGCATAAGCCCAGGACATTTAGCAATATTCTTCACACACACTCACACGAAGCTGCCTTCTATTGAGTCAGACCATCAGTACACCTAGCTCAGTATTGTGAGTGGCAGTGGCTCTCCACCTGGAGATGCCAGGGATTGAACCCGGGACCTGCTGCATCCAAAGCAGAAGGTTTCAAGCACCACTGAGCTATGGCGCCATTCCCTAAGAGGGATATCTTACAGTGCTCACATGTGGTCTCTCATACAAATGCAAACCAAGGTGGTCCCTGCTTAGCAAAGGGAACAATTCATGCTCGCTACCACAAGACCAGCTCTCCTCCCCACAAGGAGGACAGACATGCGCGCGCACACACACACATCTCACCAATAGCAAAACGGTTCATCTGCATTTGGGGCAAGGTAGTTAAGAATGTTTTTGGGCAAGGGATCTCAAACCTGGGTCCCCAGATGTTGTTGAACGACAACCTCCATCATCCCCAGCCACCATGGATGAAAGGCCATCGTGGGTGGGGATGATGGGAGTTGTAGTTCAACAACATCTGGGTAACCAAGTTTGAGAACCCCTGTTTTAGGGGACAAAGGATGAATAAAGACATATTCATTCCAACAAAGATGTATTCGCAACTAGCACCACCTATGTCATGCAGCAAGACTGACATCATTATGGTACCTGCCTTGGTTTCTAGAACATCAAAGCCCTATTAAGATATTATATTCAGTGCACCGTAGATGTAGAGAACTCCCTATCTGTACCTTGTATTTGAAGATGCCTGTATCCAGGTTCACTTTTAAACAACCATTCACACACATTCATTCACACAAAAACATGTACAAGTGTGCAGACACAGCCTGCTGGCAAGAGGTCCAGGAGGGATAACATGTCCCTGTGGTGCATGTGGACTTCCATACAGCGTGTTGTCCGAACCCGCCCAAATCCAGTTGACAACTGGCCAACCTGTCTTGTTACCATCTTTGTCAAGCCAACTCTAACCCTTGGTGACAAACCTTGCGTTGAAATTGCTAAGTCAGGTTGGCTGGTTGCCAATTGGATTTGGGTGTGGGAATCTCTGGTTCCCTTATGTGAACCCGCCCATTGTAATGTCTGAACAGGGATTTATTTGTCCATGAAGAAGGGTGTGGTTTAGATCTCCTTATCTACCCTGGTGTTGATGCCTCGCCTAACCCTACTTTTGACCCTAGCCTTTAGCCAGGGTTAAGGACGCAAGTGCGCCTTTAACCCTGGTGCTGGGTCGTGTGTATATTTGGGCCGCACACAGCCTGAGCATACACAGAGTTGAGTGCTTAGAGTGCTCAAGTCCCAGAGGAATCCCCTAATTGAGGGAATACCCCAGGAAAATGAGTCCTGGCCTCCAGCAATCTGCACTGCACAGAGCAGTGCAGATCATGTGGGTGTGTGGTGGCACACTGAAGATGGAAGCACGGATCATCTAGGGGGAAGGTAGGTAAAACCTGCCTTCCCCACCCCCACCCCCTGCCCTGCCTCCCCACTGCTAGTATGGTCATGTGCACAACCTCATTGTGTTGCATTGTGGATGCTAATAGGCATAATGTTGGGAGAGAGGGGAATCTGATTGGGAGCTTGGCACTGGGGGCCGGACCAATACCCTTGTGCCATTTTTTCAATAAATGTCTCCCCCCCACCCCAGGGGCAAATAGGTGCTTTGGAGGTGGGGAAAGTGTTAGCTACCTCCCCCTGTATTCGTCTCAATCTGATTGCATACCAACCTTCCCAACATACAGCTGTCTTAAAATTTTAAAATCTGATCATGGTTCTCTAAATGCCACAAAAAATTTGATGCAGTGATGGGAGACTTTGGCTTATTTTGCTTAGAGTTCGAAAAGGACAGCAAAAATAAAAAGCCTTTTGTGAAGAATTATGGGTCATTCAGAAATGATTTCCATCTTTCCTGTTCTGTATATGTCCCTGCTAACTGGGCAAAGAGGCACCTTTTAAAAGTGGTGATTCTCCTTATTTAGCAGGGGGAGAGCACCTGGCCCTATCCATCCCCAGCACAGCACCACTCCAGTGGGTGTTGCTGGTGTCTGATGTTTCTTTTTTAGATTGTGAGCCCTTTGGGGACAGGGAGCCATTGATTGATTGATGCCAATTCCTAGATATTCTAGATCAAGTGTGTCCAATTTGAGGCTGCCCAGCAGCTATAAATAAGATCCATTTTATCAATCAATCAATCAATCAATATTTCTCTATATAAACCGCTTTGGGAACTTTTGTTGAAAAGTGGTATATAAATATTCATTGTTGACGTCATTTATGTGAAACACAATTTAGAAATACCTGATACCGCTCTTCTTTGAGATTATTTATTTGTTTGTTTGTTTGTTCAATTTTAAGACCACCCTTACAGAATAGGTCAGAGCGGTTCACAAATATCATAAAACAATTTAAATCAATCAATGATCGGGAATGAAAATTTTAAAATTTTAAAATTATGAGGCTGTTCTCACGAGCAGCCTAGCCCAGACTAGGGCAGCCTAGCCTGGGCTAGGTTGCTCATGTGTAGCGCCAGGATCTGCACGGATCCCAGTGCTCTTGCCCAGCCTAACCCCACCCCAAGCCCCGCTCTTAGCTGAGGTTAAGGGAGCAGGTACCCCCTTAACCTGGCTGCAGGGTTTGGGTGCTTCCTCGGGCTCCACGGAGCTGAGCGGTCATAGAGATGGGCACCTAGAGCACCCGTTTGACGGGGGAATCCCCCAAGGCACCGTGTTCATCACGCAGTGCCTTGTGGGATATGCAAAGGCTGGGGAGATGAGTTCCTGCCTCGGTTGCTCTGTGCTGCTGGGAGCGGCACACAGGTCGTGTGGGCTCACGGCTTGCACACCGTAAGGATCCAGACTGCTTGTCGGGGGGAAAGTAGGTTGACCCATGCCTTCCCACCCACTCCCCACCTGCTCACCCGCACAGGTGGTTGTGTAAATCGCCCCTATTTTTTCCATTTATATGGAAGGTTCTTATCTTTATATAGCTACTTACACTATCATTGCTGCCCAGTTGGGACAGCCTGTGAGCTATACAGTGCTGGTGGGCTCTACTTTGCCTGCAGTCTGCTGCCTTTGTTTACCAGCCATGACTTTTAAAATCAAGGTGTGGCCTATTGTTTTAGTTGATGGTTTTGGAGAGAGAAATGTAACAGGCCTGTTCAGAGGCTGCCCTCCTATTGAGTACATAGGAAAGAGTGCGAGCATGCCGGCTAGCCTCTATGACAGTGTGTGACCGAGACATAGGAACATAGGAACATAGGAAACTGCCATATACTGAGTCAGACTGGTAGTGGCTTCTCCAAGGTTGCAGGCAGGAATCTCTCTCAGCCCTATCTTGGAGAAGCCAGAGAGGGAACTTGGAACTTAGATGCTCTTCCCAGAGCGGCTCCATCCCCCGAGGGGAATATCTTCCAGTGCTCACACATGAAGTCTCCCATTCAGATGCAACCTGGGTGGACCCTGCTTAGCTAAGGGGACAAGTCATGCTTGCTACCACAAGACCAGCTCTCCTCTCCATACCTATGACAGAGACACCTCCAGGTATCTGCTCCAGCCAGGGTTCTATATCACACCGCGGGAAGCCCCTCGGCATCCTGTGCTGTCCTTTGCAGACCTGCACTGAATGCATGTCTGCAAGAACAGAAAACATTCTGCTCATGTCCTTTGTATATAGCTCACCTGAGCTACTAAACAGTAGCAGAATTGCCATCGTGCTAGGATTGGTCTGGAGCAGAGGTGGCCATGTCTGAGGGTGCAAACTGTAGCCAGAGGCCTTTCTAGGTACTTAATGTTGGAAGTGAAGGACTATGCGCTGTCTCTTGTCTCAATGACATAGGAGGACACACTAGTGAGTCAGAGGGCTAGAGAGGTCAAGACATTAGTCATCCCTTTTCTACTGCTCTGACACTATCCCTTTGGAATGTAGATTGCTAATCTCAGGGACTTCCTTCCTTCCTTCCAGCCATTACCACCTTCTTCCCTTCTCTTCCCTTCCCTTACTCCCCCCTTGCAACATGCAAGCTCCTCTCTCCCTGCACCATGTGTGCAGAGATGCAGAATCCGTATGCATCCAGCTAGCTAGCTAGATTAGGGATCCTATCTCTTCACTTTACTATCTAGAATGGAGTTCACTAATAAATACTCCTTATATTGATTTGAAACTATGAACTGGCTCCAAGTTATTTTACTCTCAGCATACACGCATGCCTAACCAAATTCCGCTGTGTGGTGCCTCTGTGCACTCTGCTATAATGAAAAAGGGTTTCTCTTATCAGAGAGAATTCCCAACACTTAAAACCACTGGGCCCAAACCCCCTCCCCCTTTTTGATAATTAAACTTAATCATGCCCCCCCCCACCCCAGATTATTACCTCTGACTCCTTTCCAAATGGAAAGTGGAGGAAACAAGTTCTGTACTGTGGTGCTAAGTGCTAAGGAGGCTGTTTGGTCCCCAGCACAGCACCTTCTGGGGAGGAGACAGAGATGAGAAGTGATCATTGCTGCCAGAGCAGCAGCAGCAGAAATGACTGCCCACCCTCAATTGAGAAGAAGGTGCTGGGATTCAGGGCTCTGAGTCATTCATTGGTTGCCCCATGAGCCTTAATGATGCTCCTGGCTCTAGTCCTCTCCTCTCCCTGGTCTTGTGGTAGCAAGCATGAATTGTCGCCTTTGCTAAGCAAGGTCTGCCCTCGTTTGCATTTGAATGGGAGTCCACATGTGTGAACTCTGTAAGATATTTCCCTCAGGGTATGGGTCTGCTCTGGGAAGAGGATCTGAGGTTCCAAGGTCCCTGGCATCTCCAAGATAGGGCTGAGAGATATTCCTGCCTGCAACTTGGGAGAAGCCGCTGCCAATCTGTGTAGACAATACTAATCTAGATGGATCAATGGTCTGACTTGGTATAAGGCAGCTTCCTATGTCCCTCCCCTCCCTTTTCAAACACGGCATACTGAGGAAAAGGACAGAGAGGCTTTCTGAGTGCCGCTGTGGAAGCAGGTGGTGGAAGACGAGGAGGAGGGTGAGGGTGCAGTTGGCAAGGCTGGTCTTGTGGTAGCAAGCATGACTTGTCGCCTTAGCTAAGCAGGGTCCACCCTGGTTGCATATGAATGGGAGACTTGATGTGTGAGCACTGGAAGATATTCCCCTCAGGGGATGGAGCCACTCTGGGAAGAGCATCTAGGTTCAAAGTTCCCTCCCTGGCAGCATCTCCAAGAAAGCAGGGCTGAAAGAAATTTCTGCCTGCAACTTTGGAGAAGCCGCTGCCAGTCTGTGCAGATGCTACTGAGCTAGATGGACCAATGGTCTGACTCAGTATATGGCAGCTTCCTAGGTTCCTATGTTAGGCGGCAGGGCAATAGAGATGACATTCAGCACTCTTCCTTGGGTGCCAGAGCCCTTGGTCTGCCCCTGAACAACAAAACAAGCTTTAGGCCAAACCCTTTGCCAAGGGAGGCCTGAGTTCATCAGCGGTGGGCCTTACCAGGGTGCAGGGGCCCCAGCTGCTGCCTAAGAGTGCCGTATAGTGATGCCAGGCCTAAACATTTAAAAGAGCCATCTCCCTAAAAGGTGAATATAGGGACTGTCTCTAGCAAACAGGGACACTTAAAACATATGTGTTTGTTTCAGCAAGAGGACATGTTTGCCATTCAGCATCCATGGAAGTTGAGGACCTCAGTGGGACCAAACCATGAAGTTGTTCCTGCATACAATACAGCGGGGAGGTGGAACTCCAGCCATGCAAAAGCAGCCTGTAGCTCTTTGGTAGAGCATCTACTTTGCATGCAGGAAGCCCCAGGTTCAATCTCCGGCATCTCCAGGTAGGGCTGAGGAAAACTCCTCCTTGAAACCTTGGAGAGCTTCTGCCAGTCTGTGTAGAGCAGGGATTCTCAACATTGGGTCCCCAGATGTTCCCATAATTCCCAGGCCCAGTGGCCTTTGGCTGGGGATTATGGGAGTTGATGTTCAATAACATCTGGGGGCCCAACGTCGAGAATCCCTGGTGTAGACAATACTGAGCTAGATGGTCCAAGGGTCTGACGTGGTAGTAGGCAGCTTCCGATGTTCCTACATTCCAGTGCTATGATAACGTCGCCAGTTGGCCAGAACTGCTCCTCCAGGGCCTTTAACAGATGTATTATCTTTAGAAATCGGCAGGTGCGACCTTTCATGGCATGACGATGAACATTATTACCTGCTCATTGCTGTAGATCAAGCTGCTGTTAGAGATACAGGTACAGGGGTCAGTTCAGAAGTTCACAACCTTGTGCCATAGTAAGGAACGTATCAGAACTGCTCCTCTGCTGGAAGCTACAGAAGCCTCCCAGCTGAAGTTTCCAATTTGGGGAAGCTAAGAGGGAGCTAAGAAGTTTTCCCGCCGCCAGTCTCATGAGCAGGGGCGTAGCAAGGTGTAGTTGACCCAGAGACAAGATTTTAAAATGCACCCCCCTCACTGAAGCTTAGTTCATGAAGTAAAGAAATCTTAAATGAGGCTGAATAATGGTAACAAAAAGCATAGTGATACACACACACACACACACACATTTTACTATGCTTTGTGTGTGTATCTATATCTATATCTATATCTACTATGTGCCACAATAGAACATCATCCTAAATTATTTTTTTAAAGGTTTTGTAAATTGTGGGTGTTGCAAGTCATGCTGTTCTGGTAGCTCCAGGTCTTAACACTCACATCAATTTCGGAGGATGAATACAACTGAAGGAAGCCTGGGTGGGTGTGCGGCTGAGGGAGTCAGTCATGTGACTTGCCTCTGGGAGGCCCCCCAAGGCAGTGGGCCCCCAGACAGCTGTCTCCCCTTGCCCTATTATAGTTACGGCCCTGCTTATGAGCCTGATTCAAGAAATCTGGCCATTCACCAGCTTCCCCCAATCTGAATAGGCAGTGGGCAGAGGCGCAGCTAGGGGAGAGGGGGCCCATGTTCATCCCTCTCTGGCGGCCCCCCAGAGTGAGGGAGATAATGAAGAAAATAGGGAGGGATGGAGCCCTCAGGAGCTGGGGCCCCGTGTTCTTTGAACCTTTTCGCTCAATTGTAGCTATGCCCGGAGAGACTTTTATGTCTCCTAGCTGAGTTTGGTGCAGACAGAGGCGTTCCAAAGGCCTGCATCTGCACTGTCAGTAGTTTTGGGGGCTTAAGCCCAAAGCAAGTTTTTTTTGGTGGGGGGAGCGGGTCCATTTTATTTCATATCTGAAGCAGCATGCTCACCTCTAACCAGAAGCGGAGCCTGATCGCCAGAGGCCCGTGTGCGGCTGCAATGGCGGCCCTGCTCACCCCGCCCCCGTGTCTGACGTCAGATACGGCGTGTGTGGTCTGGCTCCCGAACGGAGCCCCGTGGCTTTGTTCAGGTGTGTGTGTCAGGCTGGTACTGCATTCGCTGTGCCGCCATTTAACTCCTGAAGAGTCCGCGTGGCCCCTTCAGGAGCTAGTCTGGGGCTGGTGCTGCATTTATTTTATTAATGTCTTTAAGGCAGGGAAGAGCCACTCCTGGACACGCTGCGAATGCAACGAATGCGAAAGCAGCAGCCATTTAACTCCCGAATGGGGGCTGTGTGGCCCCCACTTGGGAGCTAAACAAGCACCCCCGCGTCTGACATCAGATGCAGGGGGTGTGTCAGGGCCACGAGGTGCAGCCCCTGATTGGGCACAGCCCAGGTTCTTTGAATCCATTGGCCCAATGGTGGCTCTGCCCTTTCCTCTAACAACTGTTTAACCTCTGAAGGTAAAGTGTGCTGTCAAATTGATTTCGACTCCTGGCGCCCACAGAGCCCTGTGGTTGTCTTTGGTAGAATACAAGAGGGGTTTACCATTGCCTCCTCCTGTGCAGTATGAGATGATGCCTTTCAGCATTTTCCTATATCGCTGCTGCCCGATATAGCTGTTTCCCATAGTCTGGGAAACATACCAGCAGGGATTCACACTGGCAACCTTCTGCTTGTTTGTCAAGCATTTCTCCGCTGCATCACTTAAGGTGGTTTAACCTCTAACAACCTCTAAAAACTTATGGTTGCATTTTTATTTATGTATTTTATTTATTTTTATGCTTATATCTCGCTCTTCCTCCAAGGAGCTCAGAGCGGTGTACATGGTTATTTTTATCCTCACAACAGCCCTGTGAGGTAGGTTAGGCTGAGAAAGACATGACTGGCCCAGAGTCACCCAGTGAGTTTCATGGTTGAATGGAGATTCAAACCCGGGTCTTCCCGGTCCTAGTCCAACACTCTTACCACTACACTATGCTGGCTCACACACGCTATGCATTGATCCCTCACACATCCACACTCCCATGATTATTTAAGCCAGATCTATAACCCTATTCAGACCTACAAAGCCAAAGCATCCAAACATGGTTACAGCACCAAAGCGGGTCGGAAGTCTCTCGCCCTGGTGCATCAGTCAACCCCTCCACCTCGCCGCTCATGGTTACAGTGGTGTTTGTCTGCAGAGGGAAACACTGTAACCCTGATGGCAGGCATTTCCATGACTGACAGCTGGGTTCACCCCAGGTTGCTGATCATGGAAGTTACAGTGCCTAAGTGGGTCGGACGTCCCGCCCTGGTGTGTCACTCACCCATCTCGCTGCTCAGTTACAGCAGCATTTGTCTGAAGAAGGAAATACTGTAACTATGATGGGAGGTGCTTCCATAATCAGCAGCCTGGGATGGCAGGCACTTTCATGATCAGCAGCCTGGGGTGAACTCAGCTGTCAGTCATGGAAGTGCCTACCATCAGGGTTACAGTGTTTCCCTCTGCAGACAAATGCCACACCTGGAGTACTGCATACAATCCTGGTCACCACCACATCTAAAAAAGGGCATTGTAGAACTGGAAAAGGTGCAGAAGAGGGTATACCTACAAGAAATATTTATTATTATTATTATTATTATTATTATTATTATTATTTCTATTTTCTATACTCAGTTTTTGATTTAAAGGCTCGCTGTCGATCTTTAATAGAGCCCTAAAAACCTATTTGTTTGGCCTGGCCTTCCAAGGCTTGTAAAGTGTTGCTGTTTTTTAAAAGTATTTTAATTGGTTTTAAATGGTTTTAATCATTTTTGAATTGTTTTTATATTGTTTTTAGCATTGTGTTTGAATTGTGGGTTTTATGTCTTTTTAAAAAGTTGTTGTACACTGCCCAGAGCCTCTGGATGGGGCGGTTTATAAATGTAATAAACAAACAAACAAATATACAAAATGGCTCAGGGCAGTTTACACAGAGAAATAACAAATACATTTCCTGGCAATCAATTTCATGGGATGACCCCTGGATCTAGGGTTATGTGAGAGGGAGATGACTTTCTCTCTATCCACTTTCTACACACCATGCATGATTTTATAGACCTCTATCATGTCTCCCCACAGTTGTCTTTTTTCTAAACTAAATAGCCCCAGCTGTTGTAGCCTTGCCTCATAAGGAAGGTGCTCTAGGCCCCTGATCATCTTGATTGCCCTCTTCTGCACCTTTTCCAGTTCTACAATGTCCTTTTTCAGATGTGGTGACCAGGATTGTACGCAGTACTCCAGGTGTGGCCGCACTATCGTTTTGTATAAGGGCATTATAATATCAGCAGTTTTATTTCCAGTCCCCTTCCTAATGATCCCTAGCATGGAATTGGCCTTTTTAAAACAGATGCCACACATTGAGTCTATGCTTTCAATGAGCTGTCCACAATGACCTTTTTCACACAATGTATAATCAACTTGTGGAATTCTCTGCCCCAAGATGTGGTGACAGCCAACAACCTGGAAGGCTTTAAGAGGGGTTTGGATAATTTCATGGAGGAGAGGTCTATCAACGGCTACTAGTCAGAGAGCTATAGGCCACCTCCAGCCTCAAGGGCAGGATGCCTCTGAGTACCAGTTGCAGGGGAGTAACAGCAGGAGAGAGGGCATGCTCTCAACTCCTGCCTGTGGCTTCCAGCGGCATCTGGTGGGTCACTGTGTGAAACAGGATGCTGGACTAAATGGGCCTTGGGCCTGATCCAGCAGGGCTGTTCTTATGTTCTTATGACCCTAAGATCCCTCTCCTGGTCAGTCACCAACAGCTCAGATCCCATCAACGTATACTTGAAGTTGAGGCTTTTCGTCCCAATGTGCATCACTTTACACTTGCCAAAATTGAATTGCCATTTTGTTGCCCACTCACCCAGTATGGAGAGATCTTTTTGGAGCTCCTCACAATCTGCTTTGGATTTCACTACCCAAAAGAGTTTGGTATCATCTGCAAATGTGGCCACCTCGCTGTTTACCCCTAAGATTGATGCCAATTCCTGGATACTCTAGATCAAGTGTGTCCAACTTGAGGCTCTCCATCTTATTTATTTGTTTGTTTTTTGTTTATTTGTTTATTCTCTCTCTCTCTCTCTCTCTTTTTCTGTAAACCACTTTGGAAACCTTTGTTGAAAAGCGGTTGCTTGTATTTTTGGACTAAACTTCCATCAACCCCAGCTGCAATGGCCACCCTTGCTCCAAACCAGTCCTAGAGCTTTTCTACTGCTGTTTAGTAACTCATTTGAGCTATATTCAAGGAGATGAACAGAAGTCACAGTGCCCCTACTTGAAAATTCCCATGATCACAAAAGCTGGTTGAATAGCTTTAGGCAGACATGGCTGAGTACAATGGTAAGCTGCATGTCTCTCTTACAAGGCATGGAACTGTGTGACGCACCTGTGGACCTCAGATAATGGCTCAATAACTGTGTGGCAGAAGCAATAACTGCAATCTGAGGGTTGGGTTTCACACACCTATGGGAATCCAATTGTATGCTGAGCCGGTAACTTATTGCACATGCATGCTTTGCAGCTGATGATGGACTGTCTCTGGAAAATTATGCATTCTTTGTTATTGAAGCCAACATAGTAGAAATAAGACTGCTTGGTTGTAGATAAACCAGAAGAATGATTATATTCTTCTTGTTTATACCTACAGATCTATCAGTGGCCCATGACAATTTACAGAATTAGTACTGTCTTTGTCAACAGATGTGCAGGGGTGTGGGTGGTGTTTAAGAAGCCTGTGTTTCCCTGTGCAGTATATTAGATTTCAATATTATTTATTTATTTATTTATTCATTCATTCATTCATTCATTCTATTTCTATACTGCCCTTCCAAAATTGGCTCAGGGAGCTTTACACAGAGAAATAATAAATAAATAAGATGGATGGATCCCTGTCCCCAAAGGGCTCACAATCTAAAAAGAAACCTAAGATAGACACCAGCAACAGTCACTGGAGGTACTGTGCTGGGGGTGGATAGGGCCAGTTACTCTCCCCCTGCTAAATAAAAAGAATCACCACTTTAAAAGGTGCCTCTTTGCCAAGTTAGCAGGGGTTAGCTTTTATATGGGTTTGTTGTGTTCTTTAGTTTTGGGGTATGATAATTGGTTGTCAGATTATTTAAATATACGATTATCATTTTATCTGGGATGTATTCTTCTGATATACAGATGTATGTATTTAAAGTTCTGATTTGTTGCAGAATATAAATATTTTCAAATGAAGAGAATTTTAAACATTGGGGGGAGACTCTCTTCACCTGGGGTGCCATTTGGTCTAAAGCTGGCCCTGTGTTTATTGGAGATACCTGGAGTTAGGGATGAGTAGAACAAATAGGGACCAAAAATATACATAGACTAGCATCTGTGTCTCATTTCAGCCCAGCTAGGAGGTATTCATAAAGAAGGATTTAAAGCAGCATTCTTGATCATAGGGTATTTCACAGGCTGTTAATATTCCAATTTTCACTGATGTCTATCTGAGCACAGAGGTGTTGCTTAAAATGGAGAATTGGCATAGGTGTACACCTGTAGGGTGCACAAACCTTTAAAAGAATTGTAAGTGGATTGACACTGTATGCAATCTGTATTTCTGAAATCTTTGGAAAGCCACAAACAATATAGCCTTTGTGTTCATCATGGGTAGCCTGTTGGATTATTTAATTGCAAACAGCCATATACTCCAAAGACCACCTTTTAATCTCAGGAAATTAGAAGAGACATGAAAAAAGCAAAGGAAAGAAAAGAGATTTGTAAGCAAAACGTAAAATTTTGACTAATCATAAATAATAACACATATGGTCAGTTTCAAATGACGTGCTTAATCTTTTCATCCATTCTAGGACACTTTCATGTAATTTTAGAAGCTCATACTTTTTGTTTAGAAGCAACCTGAGATTCTGAATTTCTGATGTCCTTTCCCTCTCAGTGCATTCTTTAGTTCTCATATGTGGGCTGAGGTTTTGCGGGGGAGGGGAGGGCTATCAACTGATTAAAGAATGTTTAGTTGGTTATCTGCTTTTAATAGATGAATCAATTGACTAAATTTAAATAAATTAGCATGTAAATTTATAAAATAAATTATTATTAGGATGTAATAAACAAGAGCTATTGCTCATTGTTATGAGGAAAGGTAGCACTCAGCTTTCGGACGGAAAAGTAAGGAGGCATACATGAAGTCCACAATACCCCCTCTGTGCCTTTAACTTGCACTTCAGCCAGTTAAAACTGGCTCTCATTGATTCAATCACCTAAATCTATAGTCAGTTAATTTATGGAAACAACATAGGAACATAGGAAGCTGTCTTATTCTGAGTCAGACCATTGGTCCATCGAGCTCAGTATAGTCTACACAGACTGGCAGCGGCTTCTCCAAGGTTGCAGGCAGGAATCTCTTTCAGCCCTATCTTGGACATGACAGGGAGGGAACTTGGAACCTTCTACATGCAAACATGGAGATGCTCTTCCCAGAGCGGCCCCATCCACTACGGGAAATATCTTACAGTGCTCACACATGTATTTATTATTTCTTGTTTACACAGTCAGACAGGTGTTATTGACTGGTTTGTTTTATCCAGACATCGAGTCCTTCCCAAGGACCTGGGATGGCTGAATTTTATCATCAATACTGTTGGTTAGTATAGATATTGTCGCAAAATATAGGCTGTTCCCAGTAAAGTTGCTTTTTGTAATTGGCTGGTGGTGATTTCTGTGGCCCCTATGGTGTTGAGGTGCTCTTCAAGTTGTTTTGGAATTGCACCTAGGGTGCCAAATACCACTGGGATTATTTTGGTCTTTTTCTGCCACAGCCTTTCAATTTCAATTTGTAGATCTTTGTATTTGGTGATTGTATTTGGTGTATTTGGTGATTGTATTTGGTGATCTATTTCTTTTTCTTCTATTCTGCTATCTCCTGGTATTGCTGTGTCGATTATTTTCACTTGTTTTTCTTTCTTCTCGACTACAGTTATATCGGGTGTATTGTGTGGCAGATGTTTGTCTGTTTGTAGTCGGAAGTCCCATAATATTTTACAAAGAGCCCCTGGTGGCGCAGTGGTAAAAACTGCCGCCCTGTAACCAGAAGGTTACAAGTTCGATCCTGACCAGGGGCTCAAGGTTGACTCAAGGTTGACTCAGCCTTCCATCCTTCCGAGGTCGGTAAAATGAGTACCCAGAATGTTGGGGGCAATATGCTAAAAATCATTGTAAACCGCTTAGAGAGCTCCGGCTATAAAGCGGTATATAAATGTAAGTGCTATTGCTATTGCTATATTCATTTTCTACAACTTTTTCAATTTTATGGTCCCATCAATTTTTGGCTACAGGTAGCTTGTATTTTTTGCAGATGTTCCAGTGTATCATCCCTGCTACCTTGTCATGCCTTTGTTCGTAGTCAGTCTGTGCGATCTTTTTACAACAGCTGATTAGGTGGTCCACTGTTTCATCTGCTTCTTTACAAAGGCGGCACTTGCTGTTTGTTGTTGATTTTTTGACTTTTGCTCTTATTGCATTTGTTCTTAGTGCCTGTTCTTGTGCAGCCAGTATTAAACCCTCTGTTTCTTTCTTCAAGTTGCCATTCTTAAGCCATTGCCAGGTGGCTTAAGCATTATTATTATTATTATTAATAATAATTCGATTTTTATTCTGGCCTTCCAAAATTGGCTCAGGGCGGTTTACACAGAGAAATAATACATAAGTAAGATGGATCCCTGTCCCCAAAGGGCTCACAATCTAAAAAGAAACACACCAACACCAGCAACAGTCACTGGAGGTACTGTGCTGGGGCTGGATAGGGCCAGTTACTCTCCCACTGCTAAATAAAAGAGAATCGCCACGTTAAAAGGTACCTCTTTGCCGAGTTAGCAGGGGATGTTAGCAGAGGCCATTCAAATGTAAACCAGGGCAGGCCTTGCTTAGCAAAGGGGGAAATTTATGCTTGCTACCACAAGACCAGCTTCCTTCCCCTCAGCCAAGTGTGCACCCATAGCAGCCCGAGATTGTTGTATTAAAACTGTTCTGAGAGTTCTCTCATATCATCTACCTTTTCTGTGCAGTTCTATTAGATGAGTATTGAGTCTTTCCATCCATCTCCCCCCACTCCTCTCTTTCACATACGCCACCCATCATCTCTGGAGTTCAGAGAGGCTTACATGTGATTCCCAACCACTGACTCACCTTGGCAGCTTTCTGGACGTGCTTTGCTTTGGCAGTATATCTGTGTCATGTGTCTTCAGACCCTTCTCTGGAATATTTTGCATTCTCCTTGAGAAAGGGAAAAGATTCCATTCAATTTGATCTCAAGCCTATGATTGCTCTAAATCAGGAGTTCCCAACAGAAGATACTAGTACTTGAAGGGCTCAAGCCCTCCTGCCTCCCCAGGCTTCAGTCCTGTTTGTTCCCCATCTGAGGATTGCTGGCTTGAAGCCGATGTGTCCGCTGCAGAAGGGGAGGGAGGAGAGTGTTCCTCTGCTCCTGATTGGCTGGTTATGTGCTGAAACTCAGTGTACTCCTCCCCTGAGCCTTACTGACAGCTTCAGACAATTAGCACAGAATACTCCGATTGAGATTAAGTAAACTTGTACCATTAATTTCAGTAAGACTGCTTATGAGCAACTTAGTAAAGCTATTCCCACAATCAGTAGAAAGCAGGCTAAGGGAGCCTAGCCCACTTTCTACTGATTGTGGGAACCACCGGGCTCGTGAGTGAGCCCGGTGGTTCCAAGGCAGCTAGCCCGCCTAATTCCCCCTCCCCTTTAATGAGGTTAATGGAGCAAGTACTCCATTAAATGAGGTTAATGGAGCAAGTGCTCCATTAACCTCATTTTTTTGCTCATGTGCCACTGTGGCACGCAGCGAGACATGAGTAGACGCCCAACTGGGAGGCTCCAGCCAGCCTCCCGGCCTCGGGGTTCTCTCCAGAATGTTACGCGTGCTTGCACATGGAATCCTGGAACTTCTGGGGGCCACATGGCCCCTGATCCCCTCAGCCCCCACCGGCTCTATTATGGAACCAGTAGTCATGGGGGCAGCCAATCTGGCCATGCAGGCCTGCAGGCATGATCATCTGCGAGGAGAGCAGTCTAAGCCCGCCCTCCCCACAGACCTGCTGGATGCTCTTCTCATGAGCGTCCATGAAAAGAGCTTCAGTATGGATGTGAGCCAGTGGCTGCATTTGCACATAACGGGAAACCGAAGTTGAAGGGGCCTAAGGTTAAATTTCTTGTGCGTCCGAATGCGTGCAACCGAGGTTCAGACTCCAAAGCGACACGAGGTTTCCCACCCCAAACTCCAGTTTGATCCTTCCGTTTGTAGTGAAATTTTGCTCTGGCTGTGAGTGGCTGCCAGGGCTGTCCTTCATTCCAGAAGGAAGCCCATACAGCCAGTTCCTTTACCAATGCAACCAGTCCCCCCTCCTCTCTGTTTAAAAGGTTTCTAAATCAATCTATAGTGCAGTCAGTGATAGGAGTTGAATCACAAATTCAGTATGGTCTCCACTAAATTGGCTGTTTAACTATAAAGCCCATAATAAAAGGTCATTGCATATGTGGTGGAACCGTAAAACAATAAAATGGGATTGGTTACATATCTCTATATATAATTCACTAAGGCGTACCCATGGATAATCCCGTGCGTGGCAGCTCTTGTGACAGTTCCAGCAAGAGAGAGTTGCCAGAAGGGCAGCTGCTGCCGAGGAGGGAGGGAGGTCAAGGAGGAAGCAAAGAAAGAAAGAAGAGAAGAGAAGAGAAGAGAAGAGAAGAGAAGAGAAGAGAAGAGAAGAGAAGAGAAGAGAAGAGAAGAGACACTGAGCAATGGCATCAATTGCTGCTGAGTCTCCTTGCAAGGAGGATGGCTGAGCACCGAGGGCCATCCGTGCAGACTAGAAGGGAAACTCCATCATGGCCGTCTTCCTCGTGAGGAGACTCGGCTGCAATGGATGCCGTTGCTTAATGTCTGAGGGGAGACTGGCTGAGTGGGTGGGGGAGACTGGCTGAGGGGGTAAGGGAAGACTGCCTGAGTGGAAACTGGCTGCGATGACTGGCTGAGGGAAGACTGGCTGAGGGGAGGGTGGGGGAGACTGGCTATGGGGATAGTGGATGGGGGGGGTGAGAAGAGACAGGCTGAGGGGAGGGGACAGGGAGGGAGACTGGCTGAGGGGGTGAGTGAGCAATAAAGTCTTAGAGCGCAGATGCTCTGCATGGGATAAGCTAGTTTCATATAATATCTGTGCTATACCTGGGAATCAAATTGAAATGAAACTGCAGACTATTACTTAGTGATCTAAGAAGTTTTATATGGAAGGAAAATCATCAGTTGGTGAACAATTGTTTAGTAGCAGCTAAGATGTTGCTAGTCAAATACTGGAAATTATATAAACTCTAGAAGAATGGCATAGGAAAATCTGATGGGTTATGATTACGAATAAAATAACTGCTATAATTACATCTGGAAATTAAGTGCCTTAAATAAAAATATTTGGCACCAATTTATATATTTTTGGATTGATAATTATCTCCATGAAAATTTGGATATATAGGTAGTGAACTACATATAATGCAATGTGCATGTTGTGACATTGTGATGTGGAGCATGCATTTCCACAACTGCACTCTTGTGCAGCTGTGTGAATTGCACAGAATGGGAATTCCAGTGGGGTTACTCTTCTGCAAATTTGTTTCTGCAATCCTTGTGCTTGCACAACTGTGTGCTTGTAATGTCACAACATGCATGTTGTGCTGTATCTGGGCCACTACCTAGAATATATGTTTATATTAACTGATGCTTAGAAAAGTATAGATAATCAAATCTGAAGTAAATCTTCTTAGATCCGAGTTATCTAAGAGAGCGCCTTCTTTTACATGACCCCCACCACACGTTAAGGTCATCTGAGGAGGTCCGTCTCCAGTTGCCACCGGTTCGTCTGGTGGCGACGCAGAGGCAGGCCTTCTCTGTAGCTGCTCCCGGGCTGTGGAATGCACTCCCGGCAGAAATTCGTACTTCAGGAGAGCCCTTAAAACCTACCTCTTTGGCCTGGCCATCCAGGGTTTTAAATAATTAACTGTTTTAAATTGTTTTAAATTGTTGCCCTGATTTTCAGGGCTTTTAGCTGTTTTATTGGTTTTATTGTGTTTTAATAGTTTGATTTTAATTGTTAATTTGTTTTAATTGTTTTTATCATGCTGTGAACCCCCCTGAGCCATTTTGGAAGGGCGGTATATAAATCAATCAAACAAACAAACAAACAACTATAATAATGAGTTAGTGATGTTGGATTAATTATTTTTAATTATGGTTGCTTTTTATTTATGTGTTCTTGTCTGCTTTCTTTATTTAGATGAGCCTATGTACAAAAAGGATAGAATTATGAGGAGGAGAATATATAGTTGTATTGACTGACATGATCTGCAGCTCTCCAGCAGTGGAAGGAGATCTGTGGATGTCTGTGAGTCCACAAGAAACCTTTAGTATTCCTGTGGTGAAGGCTCCTTTGCACAGTAGATTGGGTGCAGAGGGGGAGGTGGGAGCTCTTTCTGTATAAATATGTTCCTGAGGGCTGTGCAACTCTTAGCAACATCCTTATACATATGGTAAGGGCTTAGGGAGGGAGGGGAGAGATGAGAAATATAAAAATTACCTTTGGCTAGTCTGAAGGTTGTGGGCTATTTCAGTGCATTGTTTACAGTGAGTTAAGGCTTGATCTCCTTGATCTCTCGCTCCCCTTCCCACTTCGGCACAACTAATCTTTGAGATGGGGCAGAGGGAGGCCAGTGGTGGCCCGGGTTCAACCACCACTGCGGCCCCCATACCCCCTTGCATCCGACGTCAGAGGCAGGGAGCATTTAGCCACGCCCTTGCATCTGATGTCAGACATGGGGGCGTGGCTTAGCTCCCAAACAGGGCTACATAGTCCCATTTGGGAGTAAGATTGGCCCATGCTGCATTGGGAGAGCCACTCTGGCTGCACTGCCAACACAGTGTGGGCCAATCTAACTCCCGATCGGGACCGCTCAGCCCCATTCGGGAGTGAAATCTGCCCATGCTGCATTGGCACCTTTAAAAGGCAAGGGAGAGTCACTCTGGCCATGCTGCCAACACAGTGTGGACAGATTTTGCTCCCAAACGGGGCTGTGCAGCCTCGTTTGGGAGCAACCGCCCCCCGTGTCTGACGTCAGACGTGGGGTATGTGTCTGGGGTCACAACACGCCGCCCCTGGTTCTTTGAACCCGTTTGCCCAATGGAGGTTCCGCCCCTGCTTTGAGAACCACCATAGTGTAATGGTTAGAGTGTTGGATTAGGATCAGGGAGACTTGAGTTCAAATCCCCGTTCAGACATGAAACTCACTGGATGGCTTTAGACCAGTTGGTTACCTCTCGGCCTAACCTACCTCACAGGGTTGTTGTGAAGACAAACATAAACCATGTACACTGTTCTGGACTCCTTGGAGGAAAAGTGAGATATAAGTGTCAAAATAAAATATATAATATTAATATAAATATTTATATAAATGGCATTATGTTTGTGCAAGTACCACAAGAGCCTCAGAGACTGAGTAACTTGGAACCTGGATGCTCTTCCCAGAACGACTCCATCCCCTAAGGGGAATATATTACAGTGCTCACATTTCTAGTCTCCCTTTCATAAGCAACCAGGGTAGACCCTGCTTAGCTAAGGGGACAAGTCATGCTTGCTACAAGACCAGCTCTCCATAACCTTGTGTGTGTGTGTTGTATGTGTTCAGCTTGGTTCATTGTGCTGGTGCAGTGTTTGTCCAGAGGTCAGCTAGTGTTCCTCAAGGTCACATTAGGAGCAATTGTCCCACACAGAGTGTGTGTGTGTGTGTGTGTGTGTGTGTGTGTGTGTGTGTGTGTACCCCTTCTGTTCTCACTGTATGTGTGGAATATGGAAAGAATGAAGGTTTTACCTGGTAACCATAAAACTGGAACATTAACTACAGTCAGTGTTAGTAGAAGGTTTTGAAGATGAAAACCCCTCATGAGTGTGAAGCAGTAACTTATTATTACTATTTTATTTTATTAATGTCTTTTGGCTTTGGGTGTTTTATCGCCATCTCCATAACCTTTCAATCCCTCAGGCAGTATTTTACTGTTGCTGCTTTCAGAACGAGTCACTATTTATAATATACATACAGTATATTACAATCATTAATTTTTTTCAACATTTTATGAGGTGTGCTTATTAAATGAAATGGTGTGTCTGGCACTGGCAAATCTCTTGTGCATTTTTTTTCATGTTTCCTTTCTTTTGGCAGATCCAGGCAGAAGGAGTAATTTTCTGTGGGCCGTGCATGCTTTTCCATACTTTTTCGGGATTTGTCACATCTCCTGGAAGGCCTTATAACTTACAAAACACAGATTTATGTCTCAGCTTTTTTTGCCAAGGCTTGTCAAACCCTAACATTTTTGTTGGCAACTTTTGCCTCTCCCAGCTGAAAAGGGAGTACTTAGATCATCTAGTCACAGCGCTGTCCTCTGAACCTTGCTTAATAGCTAGAGTGTCTGTTCTGGCACACAGTGCTTGGTCTCTGTTATCAGAGCTATCCGCCACGTTTCACATCCTCAATCACTGAAACATTTTCTAGAAATATGCATTCATCCCATTAGCTAATGTTGACACTGCCATCTTTTGAGGGTTTCAAATAGGGGTGTGCAAGCTTGCTCGGGTCAAGCTGGGCTCTACAGGTTTGGGGTCGAACTGGGCGCGGTTCAAAACGAGCTGGCTCAGAGCCCTACTGATAAAGTGGAATCTGGTGAGGGGAATCCAGCGGTGGCAGTTGTAAATAGTTGCTTACCCCCTCCTACCCAGTCTCCCTGCCCCCTGCCATAAAAGGGGAATCCTCACTGGATTCCCCTTTACCAGTAGGGCTCTGTTCTGTTTCGAACTGGGGCTGGTTTGATTGGACGACTCAAATCTGGTTCAGATTTGAGCTGAGACAGCAAAACTGGTTTTGTGCACATTTACAGTTTCAAACCTGTAAATGCATTTACAGGTTTGAAACTGTAAATGTGCACAAAACCAGTTTTGCTGTCTCAGCTCAAATCTGAACCAGATTTGAGTTGTCCAAAAGTAAGCAAAATGGATGATCACCAGCAGTATTTCCTGTAGTGGGGATACCCAGTTGTTGCTGATTACAACTCCCATAATCCCCAACTGCAATGGTCAAAGGTCATTGCAGCTGGGGTTTATGGGAGTTGTAGTCAATAACATCTGGGAATCCCCATTACAGAGATCACCAGGGGCATCATTAGGGAGGGGCCCATGGAGCACAGGTCCCCAGTGAATGGCTCAGAGCCCTGAATCTCATCAACCAACTCCCTCCTTGCAAAGCAGTGGAGGTACCTGCACAGAGCACATGGGAGAACACCTAGTCTCACCTACAGTAGCTCTCTGCTGCTTCCACCTTCACAGCTGCTGTATGGTAATATTAGAGACTTTTAAAAACATACATAATTATGAGAAGATGGCTTATATCATGAACCTGTGAATCTATCTATCTATCTATTTATTTATTTCAATTTCAACACAATTTAAAACCAATTTAAAAACTTAATATTTGTCAGAAATATTTGTCAGCAATATTTTATGGTGGCATTATAGTTTTTACATGTCTGTGACCTCCCATTTCCTTTGACTTTCTACAGTGTGTAGAGTTTTTTTTAAGGAAGGAAAAGGTTTTAATAAAAAAAATTAAGAAATTTAAAGGGACAATTGGAGGTCAGCAAATAGAACAGGTGAAACAATTTAGGTACCTGGGAATGGTGTTCCAATGTTCCTAAGTGGCGTAAGACTGCACACTTTAGAATGGTGACGGATGCAGCTAAACGTAGTATGTCTGCAATTTTGAGATTCTACCGAGTGCAGGGGCGTAATTATATACTTGCGGCTGTTAAACTGTTTTTGGCTAAAGTTATGCCTCAACTTCTATACGGTGTTCAGTTAGGCCCGTATAGTAATTTTACTGTGCTTGAAAGGATCCAGACAGGCTTCTTGAGAGCTCTATTTGACGTACCCAGATGTATCTCTAACTTGGTGATTCTCCAGGAGGCGGGCATACTTAGGATAGAGGCCAGGGCGTGGATATTAATTATCTCCTTTTGGATCAAACTCCATCTTCAGCCAGACGGCCTTATTCTAAAGTTTCTTTCGGTAGTTCCACAACCGACCTGGCTTCTAAAGATAACGGACAAACTTCTTCAAATTGGGTTAACCCCTGATTTTTTATCGGAATTGGGCTTAGCAAATGCAAAGGGAATGGTTCGACAGAGATTGCAAGATACTGAAATACAGAATGAGATGGCCTGTTTGCCCGGGTTCTATAAACCTTTAAAGAACATGGTAGGGTTTTCTCCCACAGCATATCTGTTTACCATTACTTTCAGTAAATTTCATTGGGCCTTCTCGAGAGCCAGGTTCAATGCTTTGCCATCAGCCATGTTATACAGGAAATATCAAAACTCACCCTTGGAGCCCCGGAAGTGCCCTTGTGGCGAATCCATTGATCATGTATTATTAAACTGTAGGATCTATCAGGACATCAGACAATGATTGATTTGTCCGTTTACAATCAGGTTGAAAGAACTACCCGATGAGACTCTTGTAAAATGTTTACTCTCTGATAAAGATGCAGCTGTTTCTTATGCAGTAGCCAAATTTTGTTATGTGGTAACAATATTGTGTAGCTCTTTGATTAGTGAATAGGGAGGTTAGGAACATAGGAACATAGGATGCTGCCATATAGTGAGTCAGACCATTGGTCTATCTAGCCCAGTATTGTCTTCACAGACTGGCAGTGGCTTCTCCAAAGTTGCAGGCAGGAATCTCTCTCAGCCCTATTTTGGAGAAGCCAGGGAGGGAACTTGAAACCTTCTGCTCTTCCCAGAGTGGCTCCATCCCTTGAGGGGAATATCTTACAGTGCTCACACATCAAGTCTCCCTTTCATATGCAACCAAGGCAGACCCTGCTTAGCTAAGGGGACAGGTCATGCTTGCTACCACAAGATCAGCTCTCCTCCACAGTCTCCAGTTGAGACTGTTAAAAAAATTAGCTGTGAAATTGTAGTGTAGTTGTATTTTACTCTATTGTCTTTTAATTCACTTAAATAATTAATTTATTTTATTTTGTGTATCATTGTTGTATGTAATGTTTTGGTCAATGGCCGTAAATAAAATAATAATAATAATAATAATAATAATAATAATAATAATAATAATAATAATAATAATAGAAGAAATAGAAGAAAAATAGAATAGAAGAAATAGAAATAGAAAAAACCACCAAATACAAAGATCTACAAATTGAAATTGAAAGGCTGTGGCAGAAAAAGACCAAAATAATCCCAGTGGTCATTGGCGCCCTGGGTGCAGTTCCAAAAGTCCTTGAAGAGCACCTCAACACCATAGGGGCCACAGAAATCACCATCAGCCAATTACAAAAAGCAGCTTTACTGGGAACAGCCTATATTCTGCGACGATATCTATAACAATTGACAATAAAATTCTGGCATCCCAGGTCCTTGGGAAGGACTCAATGTCTGGATAAAACAAACGAGTCAATAACACCTGTCTGACTGTGTAAACAAGAAATAATAATAATAAATCACCTAAATGGAAGATTAGATAAGAAAATAAAATCGCCAGGCTTAGATCAGATGCTAGTAAATTGAAAGATATGAAAGACAACAAGCAAATACTAAACAAAACAGGCCTCGGATACCAAACATCTAAAACATCAAGTAAAATAAAGCATCTGCTGTACATGGATGATCTGAAATTGTATGGAAAGTCCCAGTCAGAAATTGAATCACTGCTAAACACTGTCCGTATATTCAGTAGCGATATAGCAATGGAGTTTGGACTAGATAAGTGTGCTGCATTAATAATGAACAGAGGAAAAATAAGAAAAACGGAAGGAATAGAACTGCCCAATGGAAGCAAGATCAAGAACCTGGAAGAGAAAGAACATTACAAATATTTGGGCATTCCCCAGGCTGATAACATCGCACACACTGCAGTTAAAAAAAAAATGGAAGTGAATACATCAGGAGAGTTAGAAAAATCCTCAAGTCCAAACTCAATAGCGGGAACACCATACAAGCCATAAACACCTGGGCTATACCTGTTATCAGATACACTGCAGGAATAATAGACTGTACCCAGGCAGAACTAGAGACACTAGATCGTAAGACCAGGAAAATAATGACTATCAATCATGCTCTGCATCCCCGCAGTGATGTACATAGGCTATACCTCCCTTGCAGCTCAGGTGGAAGAGGAATGCTGCAAGTCCATCAAACAGTAGAGGAGGAGAAAAGAGGCCTTGAAGAATATATAAGGGACAGTGAAGAAGATGCACTTCAAATGGTCAATAATGAGAAACTATTCAACACCAATGAAACAAAGCAGGCCTACAAGAAGGAACAAGTCAAGAACCGAGCAGAAAAATGGAAAAATAAGCCCCTGCATGGCCAATATTTGCACAATATTAGTGGAAAATCAGACATCACCAAGACCTGGCAATGGCTTAAGAATGGCAACTTGAAGAAAGAAACAGAGGGTTTAATACTGGCTGCCCAAGAACAGGCACTAAGAACAAATGCAATAAGAGCAAAAGTAGAAAAATCCACAACAAACAGCAAGTGCCGCCTTTGTAAAGAAGCAGATGAAACCGTGGACCACCTAATCAGCTGTTGTAAAAAGATCGCACAGACTGACTACGAACAAAGGCATGACAAGGTAGCAGGGATGATACACTGGAACATCTGCAAAAAATACAAGCTACCTGTAGCCAAAAATTGGTGGGACCATAAAATCAAAAAAGTTGTAGAAAATGAATATGCAAAAATATTATGGGACTTCCGACTACAAACAGACAAACATCTGCCACACAATACACCCGATATAACTGTAGTGGAGAAGAAAGAAAAACAAGTCAAAATAATCGACATAGCAATACCAGGGGATAACAGAATAGAAGAAAAAGAAATAGAAAAAATCACAAAATACAAAGATCTACAAATTGAAATTGAAAGGCTGTGGCAGAAAAAGACCAAAATAATCCCAGTGGTCATTGGCGCCCTGGGTGCAGTTCCAAAAGACCTTGAAGAGCACCTCAACACCATAGGGGCCACAGAAATCACCATCAGCCAATTACAAAAAGCAGCTTTACTGGGAACAGCCTATATTCTGCGATGATATCTATAACAACAGCAACAACATTGACAATAAAATTCAGCCATCCCAGGTCCTTGGGAAGGACTCGATGTCTGGATAAAACAAACCAGTCAATAACACCTGCCTGACTGTGTAAATAAATAATAATTCGATTTCTATACCGCCCTTCCAAAATGGCTCATTGCGGTTTACACAGAGAAATTAACAATAAATAAACAAACAAACAATAAATAAGCAAACAATATCATCCCGTAAAATTGCTTGCTGGATTATTCCCAATTATTTTGGAAAAGATAGACTTTAGAAATGTTACTTGATGGTGGCATTAGCAGTTATCTGAAAGACGCTGGTCCCAATTCAGGGCCTGATATACAAATGGATATTTCTATCCAGTTGCAAGCAGAACTGCCCCATTCATTTCAGTGATGGTTTTGGTTCCCGGTACACACAAAAGTTTCTGAACTGCCCTCAAAAGTATCTCTACAATTAGGTGAATAACTGGCACTGGCTTCCACACTGAACACGTCATTCACAGGAAGCCAAGACCCTCCATACCTCACCTGGCAGCATCTAATCATCCTCCACCACCACTTATATATTGCTTTTCAACAAAACATTCTCAAAGTGAAAAAATAAATAAATAAGATGGTTCCCTGTCGGAAAAGGGCTCAAAGTCCAAAAAGAAACAAAAGATAGACCAGCAACAGTCACTGGAAGGATGCTGTGCTGGAGTTGGATAGGAACAGTTGCTCTCCCCCTATAATATAAGGGATCCACCACTTTTAAAAGGTGCCTCTTTGCTCAGTTAGCAGCCAGGGACATTAGCCCACCTAGCTGGACTAATGGAGGAGAGGTCTATATGGAGGAGAGGTCTATCAACGGCTACTAGTCGGAGAGCTATAGGCTACCTCCAGCCTCTCCAGCCTCCAACCTGGGACCTTCTGTGTGCAGGATGCCTCTGAGTACCAGCTGCAGGGGCATAACAGCAGGAGAGAGGGCATGCCCTCATCTCCTGCCTGTAGGCTTCTAGCGGTATCTGGTAGGCCACTGTGTGAAACAGGATGCTCAGCTAGATGGGCCTTGGGCTTGATCCAGCAGGGCTGTTCTTATAGCAATAGCAATAGCAATAGCACTTACATTTATATACCGCTCTATAGCCGGAGCTCTCTAAGCGGTTTACAATGATTTAGCATATTGCCCCCAACATTCTGGGTACTCATTTTACCGACCTCGGAAGGATGGAAGGCTGAGTCAACCTTGAGCCCCTGGTCAAGATCGAACTTGTAACCTTCTGGTTACAGGGCGGCAGTTTTACCACTGTGCCACCAGGGGCTCTTATGTTCTTAACTCTGTAATGTAACTCAGAAACTTTTGTGTCAAGGTTGACTCAGCCTTCCATCCTTCCGAGGTCGGTAAAATGAGTACCCAGAATGTTGGGGGCAATATGCTAAATCACTGTAAACCGCTTAGAGAGCTTCGGCTATAGAGTGGTATATAAATGTAGTGCTATTGCTATATTGCTATTGCTAATGTCTAAAAACTGACGGCTGGTGGTTCTCCAAGGTTGCAGCCATCCCTACCTGGAGATGCCAGGGAGCAAACCTGGGACCTTCTGTATGCAGAACGGATGCTCTACCACTAAACTATGGCCCCATCCCCTAAGGGGAATCTCTTACAGCACTCACATGTAATTTCCCATCCAAATACAACCCAAGGCAGACCCTGCTTAGTGAAGGGGACCATTCAAATTCATGCTTGCTACCACTAAACCAGCTCGCCTCCTTATCAAACATAGAAATGCTCAAGAGCTCTTCCACAGTCTGCTCTCTGTACAAAGAGGGAGCAGTACAGCAGCCATAATATGATCTTATATCTCAACAGCAGAGATTCCGCCGAGGAAACATCTCACTGGGCATATTTTATCCATATTGACATCCAGACTAATGAAGCGTTGGCCTGTGTGGCCTCAGGGACATATTTTTTGGGGGGAGGGGGCACAACTTCAGAGTAGGGGAGCTTGGCAAAATTACTCCTTTTCTGAAGCATGCATGCAACATTGCTATACACAAAATTCATCAGCCATTATTTATTTGTGACATTTATACCTTGCCTTCCTTCCATGATGGAACTCAAGGAGACATATATAGGAATCCAAGTGGTCTCCCATTCAATCACTTACCAGACTTGGACCTGCTTAGCTTCAGCAAGCGTGCTGCATCATATGCCTTCAAACCAGACCCAGACAGTCTTCCATCCAGCCTGATATATATAATCTGTGATCTGAGCTAAAACCCTCTGAGTTCAAAAGCGTATGGGTGAAATGAATCACTCCACTAATAGATATCACTCCACCTGTTCTGTGTTTCTGATTTTGTGCAAGAAACATGCTTACTGGTATTCTGATCTATGCACTTCCTTTGTTATGGGCGCACCTTGCTAATTGCATCAGTATGGACTAATGTGCGAAAATGTTATCTGAAGGTATGCACTGCAATGCAGTGCAGAGAGACATATGCAAGACTGAGCCGGCGAAAGAGAAAAATTAGCAAGTACTCGCTTGACCCTTTGGTCATGCCAGCACTGAAGGTCCTGAGGTTTTTAGAGGACCATGTGGCTCCAGTTGTTTTCTGCATTCTCGAGATTCTGACATTCTTGGTCAAGAAGGAAACTCTTGTGTGGTTAGAGAGGAAATGGGAAGTGATTCACTTAAAAAGATTTCATGCTTCACTCCAGGAGAATGGCTAAAATACTGACCTGTTTTGGAAAGCAAATCCCAAGGGTAGAGGAAGTGATATTTTAATAGTTCTAACTGTCCTTCTCTCTCCTTTCAGACTCCAGTGGAAATTGGCAGCATCAGTTATTTCTCTGCGGCAAATAAATTTCACTGTTGTTTCTTTTTCCACATCAGGCTTGGCATACACAATTGGGTCCTTCTTTTGTACAGTGTGGGAGAATCCTTGTTTTGCAGATGCTTTAATTCAGAGGAACTCATGGCGGACACCAGGGCTATCCAAGCCAAATGTTAGCCCAATTTCCAAGGAACACTTCCTGTGGGTCTAGTGTGCATATTGTACTGTGGTCTTTCATTAGTCCCTCATGTCTCAATACATGGGGGATATTCACTATTCAGATTGTGAGATCTGTGGCAGTTTTCCCATGGGGCAGTTGGATTTGGTGAGGTCCAACTCACCAATAATGATATAGGAAATTGTCTGGTACTGTTAGAACCCAGAACATTGACCCATCCTGCTCTATGTTCTCTACTTTGACTGGCAATAGCTTTGCAGAGTGTCAGGAAGTTGTCTTCCCCAACCCTATTTCATGAGATCCTTTTAGCTGATGATCTTCATGAGATCCTTTTAGTTGAGAGTAGGGATGTGCGAAACGTTTCGGATACAAAATGTTTTGTACCCAAAACAGCCTGTTTTGGGTGTTTTGTAGACAAAACAAAAAACCCATTTTCCAGATCCAAAAGTTTTGTATACAAAACAAAACGTCCCTGTTTCGGCTACAAAACATTTTGTTGTTTCGGACCTCCATTTTGTAGTGATCTCTGAGTCAGTCTCCATTTTCTGTTTGACATCTCTTTGAATTTCCCACCCTTCCAGCCTTCTGATCGGTAACCTAAATCATGGGCTGACCTGCTGACAATTCCCTCCTTGTTCCCCATTGGCTCTTTTGCTTCTTGCCACTCTTTACTGACCCCACATTGGCCAGGGGAAGGGTTGCTAACACATGGGGCACTGGGTTCTGTTGTTTCTGTGGTGTTCTGAGTGTAGATTCTCTGGTAGCATATTCTTGTTTTTCACTGAATTCTTGTTTTTCACTGGATTCTTGTTTTTCACTGAAAATCTCATATGCTACCAGAGAATCTACAATGAACACCCCAGAAACACAAAACCCAGTACCCCAAGGGCTTGTGGGTATGGAGGTGGTTGGCACCCTATGTGCACTACACAACCCCTCGCTCTGGGAAACCCCAGTGCCCTCCAAGTGGAATTATGGGGCTGCTGAAACCTCCATTATTCCCTATGGGAGAAATCTTAAAAGGCACGTAAACTTCAACAATTCACAAAAGATCAGCCCTTTGCCCAATGGAGAGGAGAACTGGTCTTGTGGCTGAGCATGACTTGTCTCCATAGCTAAGAAGAATCTGCCCTGGTTGCATATGAATGGGAGACTTGATGTGTGAGCACTGCAAGATATTCCCCTCAGGGGATGAAGCCGCTCTGGGAAGAGCAGAAGGTTTCAAGTTCCCTCCCTGGCTTCTCCAAGATAGGGCTGAGATAGGGCTTTCCTGCCTGCAACCTTGGAGAAGCTGCTGCCAGTCTGTGAAGACAATACTGAGCTAGATAGACCAATGGTCTGACTCAGTATATGGCAGTTTCCTATGTTCCTAATTCTTTTGAGATAATTCTGGAAGTTTCCTTGCCCCCATTGGGCACTAAAAACCAACAACACTCCGCTCTGGGTCATCCCTTTCCCCTTGATTTGAAGCAATACATTTGCTGGAATCCCCATTATTCCCTATGGGAAAATTCTTAAAGATGTGTAAACTTTAAAAATTCACAAAATATCAGCCCTTTGCCTAATTCCTTTGAAATTTGGGTGGTAGCTTCCACCCATTGGACACTACCACCCCCCCCCCACACTCTTTTTGCCCTGGGACCCTTTTTAAAAATCCAAATAGATTCGGATTCGGATTCTGAAAATTCGGCTCCAAAACAAAACAGGGCTTATTCGAATTCAGAAAATTTGGGTACAAAACAAAATGGGGGTGTTTCAATTCAGATACAAATCGAAACAAGAAAATTCCAAAATGCACACCCCTAGTTGAGAGTTCCCTTTAGCTAGCCAGGGACTGAACCTGGGACACTCTTTGTATCCAAAGCATATGCACTACCATTCAGCCAGGAGCATAACTATAATAGGGCAAGGGGAGACAGTTGTCTGGGGGCCTACTGCCTTGGGCCCCCCCAGAGGATAATCACATGACTGATTCCCCCAGCCACGCACCTGCCCGGGCTTCCTTCAGTTGCATTCATCTTCCAAAATTGATGTGAGCATTAAGACCTGGAGCTACCAGAACAGCATGTCTTTCTCTAGTACCGTTAAATGAATTGCATCATCCAAAATTTACAAAACCTTTTAAAAAATAACTTAGGATGATGTTCTATTGTGGCACATAGGAGAGAGAGAGAGAGAGAGAGATATTTTACTATGCTTTTTGTTACCACTATTCAGCCTCATTTAAGATTTCTTTACTTCATGAGCTGAGCTTCAGTGGGCGGGGGGAGCATTTTAAAATCTTGTCTCTGGGCCCACTATAACCTTGCTACGCCCCTGCACTCAGCTATGGAGCCTTTCAACATTTCAGAATTCACACGAAGCTGCCTTTTACTAAGTAAGTAAGGCATCACATGCCAATCTAGCCCTGTCTACAATCTAGCAGCAGTTCTCCAAGACCTTGCCTTCTGTCTTTTACCTCTAATGCAAACTCTTTTAACATGCTGTTTCTCTTTTACCATTTCGGCTAAGGCTGTCTCTAGTCCTTAGTCCAACACAAGCAACCCATGAGGACGGATAGACAGTTTTAGTGGTGCTGTAAATGTGCTATTAAGAGCTCATTTTTATTGTTGCCAATGGTGCACACCAGATTGCTGAGGAGGCCAACCACATTTTACTACTTCTCTCTTCCCTGCTCTCCCACCTTCTCCTGGGTACCAAAGAAATATATCGGTAACCTTTAAACACTGCTAAGTTGGATTCCATTCTCTTATTCTATTGTGCATATGCCAAACCATTATATATCAAATACATGGTCACCATCCAAGACTCAACAGCAATCTAGGGTGCACATGGAACTCTATATGTGCAGAAGTTGCTCTGTTTTTTCCAGGTTAAGTGTTGAGGGCAGGGTGCTCAAGCTGAAGGTTTGCAACAGAAGGGGCACACTTGCTTTAAAAAGGCTGTAAACTGCTAGTCTTCTACTGGCTGCTTAGCCCCCTTCAGGGCTTAGCATCTGTTTACCTTCAGGACCGCCTCTCCCGGCCAGTCCTGTCCCATCCTGTGAGATCTTCTCAGGTTGCCCTTCTTTCTGTCCCTGGTCTTAGAGAGGTCCATCATACTAGGGCCGGTGGAAGGGCTTTCTCTGTTGCTGCCCCACTACTCTGGAACTCTCTCTCCCCCAGATTCAGTCTGCCTCCTCCCTTTCAGCCTTTAAAACTTTATTGAAGACATTTATTTTCTGCTGGGCATTTGCCCTTTAATTTAAGTTTTAAAAAAAATCTTGGATGTTGTTCTTGCCGTGTACACAATCCGGAGTCTGTGGATTGGGTGGTATATTAAATCTCTTAATTAATAAATAAACACAATTATCTTACAGTGAGGCTATTCTCACGAAGGAGGAAAACTGGGCTAAAGAAGATCAGCCTGGTTTTCCCCCTTCATGAGAACCAGCGGGTTCGTGGGCAAGCCTGGTGGTTCTCTGGTGGCTAGCCTGCCAGAGTAGCCCTAACCTTAGCCCAGGTTAGCAGAGCGAGCGTTCTGCTAACCTGGGTTTTCTGATCATGTGCCACCATGGTGCAGTTCCGCAAAGATATGAAGATACCCCGCCGGGAGGCTGCAAGCGTGCTCCTGCGTGCTTGCACGGGGCATCCTGGAACTTCCAGGGGCCATGAGGCCCCCGATCCCCACTACCCCTGTTGGCTGTGTGACGGAGCCGGCAATCATGTGGGCAGTCGATCTGGCCACCCAGCTATGAGCGGCTGCTCATCTGCAGAGAGAGCAGGCTAAGCCCGCTCTCTCCGCAGAACCCCCTCAGGCACGCTTCACACTGATTGTGTGAAGCACCTCAGTGACTCTCCTGGGTTTCAGAGAGGGTTTTAGGGTTTTCCCTTCCCCTTCCCCCTCGATTGTACACACACACACACACACACACATCCTTGGAGATACCAGAGGTTGAACCTGAGACCTTCTGCATGCAAAGCAATTGCTCTACCACTAAGCTACGGCCCATATGAACCCACAATTGCACACACATACCACATACCACTAGGCTTGTGCATTTTGATTTGGGTACAAAATGTTTTGTGCCCGAAAATGGCAATTTCTGAGGTTTTGTAACCAAAACAAAATCAAGAATTAAAAAACAGAGATTTTTGTTTCCAAATCAAAATGACTGTGTTTCAGACAGAATGCTTTTTCTTCGGAAAAGCATTGCAGTTGAAATTGAATTCTCTGACTCTCTCCACTCCAGCTGAGGTACTGAGTGATTAGCAGAAGATAAGATATGCAAAAAGCTGTTGAGCATGAATGGTTTAGTTAAGTATGTGTTGTATTCAGTGTGATTGAAATGCAAACTGACCTTGCAAAGGGATTTGGAAGTCAGCATTTTGAGACAGAAATACCCAAATATCTTTGGGAGCTCAATGCAATTCCAAAGCTCTTGCTAAAAGCCATGGTATAAATTGTGTGGAGAAGCTTTTCAAGAAGCTGGTTAGGAAGGTTCTGAAATTACACAGGTTTTTCTTTCCAAAGGTTTAGAAAGAATCTCTTGACTTGTTCAGTGGTCTTTTGAAGAGCTATTTTGTTTTTCTTCTGATTTTTATGAGTTATAGTGGTGTCTAACTTTTGTTGCCCAAGTTGAGCACTCTAATGTAATTTAGGCCACAATGTAATTTGATGGGACATGATGTCTAAGCCAGTGGTTCATGACTTTTGCCATTGCAGGGACAGGTCATCCACATGTGACTATAGGAGACAAAAGAAGGGGGTGGGGAATAACCCTGTTCATCTGTTGACATCCCCAGGAATCTTAGTTGCTTCTCTCTTTCTTGTAACCATGATCCATGGTTTTGCACTTTCTTAAATGCAGTGATGATAAACCTCAACAATTCTGAACAGTAGGCTGATTTGTTTGTGCTACAGCTCACTCCACTTCAGTTAAATGCACATTTGAAGCTATTCCATAGTACCAAGGCAGTTCATTGGTCTATCTTGCTATCTCAAATGACCTGTGGTCACTGTTCCATGGGGAAGGAGTGTTTTTGTTGAAAGATTGCTTGAATCCACAAATGGGTTGTGCTGCTGTGCTAGTGCCACAGGGACAGGCTCACACCCGCAGCAAAATTCTCAAATAACTGTGCCAAAAAATTAAGTGTTGTTGTTCATCATTCTCTTCACTCTTTCAACTTGTTTATGTGGGGCTTCAGGGGCAAAACAGTGGGTTGGGTGGCAGTGCCCCAAGGGTGGTGCACCCAGATTCCAAATAGGGCAAAGGGCTGATTTCTTAGGAATTTTTGAGGTTTACGCGTCTTTAAGATTTCCCCCCATATGGAATAATGGAGGTTTCAGCAAGCCCATAACTCCACCTGGGGGGCACTGGGATGGTGAATGGTGAGTGAGTGGTGGTCTAGTGCACAGAGGGTGCCAACCACCCCCCTGGATTGCTAACCCATTGGGGTACTGGGCTTTGTTGTTTCTGAGGTGTTGAGTTTAGATTCTCTGGTAGCAAATGAGATTTTTAATGAAAAACCATGAATCCACTCTCATATGCTACTAGAGAATCTACTCTCAGAACACCTCTAGAACAACAAAACTGTGTTCTTCATGGGTTGGCAACCCATGTGGGTGGTTGGCACCCTATGTGCACTACACTGCCCCTTGCTCTGGGCCACCCCAGTGTCCCTCAAATGTAGTTATGGGACTGCAGGAACCTCCATTATACCCTACGAGGAAAATCTGAAAGACTCTTAACTTCATTAATTCTTTAAAAATCAGCCCTTTGCCAAATTCCTCTGAAAAAATTGTGGTAGCTTCCTTGTACCATCTGGGCACTACCACCAACCACACTCCACTCTGAGCCACCCCTCCCCCCTCCAACATGAAGCTATACTTTTCCTGAAACCTCCATCATACCCTATGGGGAAAATCTGAAAGACGTGCAAACTTCAACAATTCACCAAAAATCAGCAGTTTGCCCAATTCCTTTGAAATTTTTGAAGGTTGCTTCCACTCATTGAGCACTATAACCCCCACCCACTCTTTTGACCATGTGACCCATTTTTAAATCTGAATTGATTTGGATTAATTTGGATACAAAAAACTGGGGTGATTCGGAAGGCTTAATTTCAGACAAAATACAAAATGGGGTTGATTCGGATTTTGTACACATTGAAACAGAAAAAATACAAAACGCGCAACCCTACATACCACTCAATTGCAGTTTAGATCTATAAAGGCACTTATGATGGAGGGATCATCTATTCCCACACAGTGAATTGCCATCATAGCAGCAATGCTATTATTACATAAGGAAAATGGAAAGGCAGTAATTAAGTATTTTTCTTTTACACTTTCCTACTCAAGGTGTGAGAAGGGACAATTTCTGGGACATTAATTTCTAGGTTCTTATTTGAGCCAGCAACATGAAGTGCTAATATACTCCATATGTTGCTCACCAAACAAGATCATCCAAAACGATGGGGCATTTTGAAGAAAATGCATTTTTCTTGCTCTGTTTTATAACTTGTGATATTTCATGGCAGACTCATTTGATAGTTCTTCATACCCAAACACAGACCTTGGCTGTGATTAAGATAAAATTAAAGTCAGTTTGCAGAATTATTCCATTGGTGAAGAACCTGGGTCTTAGAAGCCCTTTTTGCTAATATTTATGCTTTCCAGTCACATTTGTCATTTTCCTTTCCTTCCATTTGAAGGCGTACAATATTTTTCTTCAATTTCCATTTATTCACTCAGATTTATTTATTTTTTTGTTAAAATACACCCAGTAACTTAAGTCTTTTGCTTCCTTTATTAGGAAAACAGTAATACCCAAATGGTAGTGGAAACCCGACATGAAACAAAAACCACAAGCAGAAGTTTTTGAGTCAGTACAGGTTACCGAAATAGTCTAATTCTTCCCTTGGAGGGTATAAAAAAGGCAGAACTTTTACAGTATCTTGGAAATCTTTCTCAGCAGCCATTCTTATTTTTCACCAGGTATTTCTATATTCCACCAAGTGAAGGAAGACTGGTTCCTTTTTCTTTTCTTTTCTTACAGGAAGTATTTGTTATCTTTTGAAACTGTACGTGCCACTAACAAGTCTTCTAAGAATATTAAACTCCAGGTGTTTATTTTGGGCATTCCATAGCTAACAAGAGCTGTGTTTGAATTCTAGGTCTCTTCCCTTGTGGCTACCATCTTGGTGATTTAAACACCATTTTCATGATCATGATCATTTGGCTTTAGTCCAAATGACACATTACTTTAAATGCATACTTTGGCCCTGCATGTTTCCTTTTTCTAGCTGAAATAGTAACCGTGATGGGGGAGAATCAGGAGCATGGTATATGCAGAGGTGGGCATTAACCTTTTCCTTCCAGCATGGTCCCAAGGCTGATTCTGTACTCTCCCACCACCCAACCATGGCTTCTATCGCAGCTAATGAGGCTAATAGGAGCCAGTGTGGTATAGTGGTGTGAGTGCTGGACTAGGATTGGGGAGATTTAAATTCAAATCCCCATTCAGCCATGAAACTCACAAGGTGACTCTGGACCAGTCACTTAGCCCCTGCTAACTGGGCAAAGAGCACCTTTTTAAAATGGTGTAATCCTCTCTGAACTCCAGAGATGATGGGTGGAGTATGTGAAAGAGAGGAGTGGGGGGAGATGGATGGAAAGACTCAATACTCATCTAATAGAACTGCACAGAAAAGGTAGATGATATGAGAGAACTCTCAGAACAGTTTTAATACAACAATCTCGGGCTGCTATGGGTGCACACTTGGCTGAGGGGAAGGAAGCTGGTCTTGTGGTAGCAAGCATAAATTTCCCCCTTTGCTAAGCAAAGCCTGCCCTGGTTTACATTTGAATGGCCTCTGCTAACATCCCCTGCTAACTCAGCAAAGAGGTACCTTTTAACGTGGCGATTCTCTTTTATTTAGCAGTGGGAGAGTAACTGGCCCTATCCAGCCCCAGCACAGTACCTCCAGTGACTGTTGCTGGTGTTGGTGTGTTTCTTTTTAGATTGTGAGCCCTTTGGGAGAGGGAGCCATCTTATTTATTTAATATTTCTCTATGTAAACTGCTTTGGAAACTTTTGTTGAAAAAGCGGTATATAAATATTTGTTGTTGTTGTTATCTCTGAGCCTAACCTACCTCACAGGGCTGTTGTAATGATAAACATAACCAAGTATACCGCTTGGGGCTGCTTGGAAGAAGAGCAGGATATAAATGTAGTAAATAAAACACATAATAAATAAATGTAACTTTTGTCCAAGGCCATGCATGGCCTTTGGATCCAGGGTGGCCCTACTGTGAAGCAGGGTGAAGGGCTACTTCAGGAGGTAGACAGTAGGTCAGTTCTTAGGGGTTGCCTGGTAGAAAACTCAGCACCTTCCCTCATGGATGTCCTACAGAGGCAAAATGGCACCCTGCTGCATTTCCCCTTCCTAATGGGAAAGAAAAGAGGCAGAGAGATTTGAAAGGATAATGAAATGGGGAGTATAAGAGGAAGGGGAGGGGACAGAGAGGCTGCCATAGCTACTCCACTTCAGGCAGCAAAATGTTATGCGCTGGCACTGTTTGGACCACAGCTTACGGACTGGCTGATTTGACTCATTGTGAACTGATATTACCTCAGTTAAAGAAAAGTATTTCAACTCTGATATACTTTTGGAGCCAGTACCTGGGGTTCAGTAGCTGTTGTTATCCTCTCAATCCTATGAGTCCGATCATTAATTAGACCTATGAAAAATGGAGAACTGAATTTAGGAAAAATACCTGTAAGGAGAAAGAACTGTTGCTAAGAGAAGGACTTGCAATGTTCATGACTGAGTGGTGATCTGAGATGAGTTCCCCCTTGATCCAATTCCAGCACATTACACAGTCTGGGTTCCTGATCAGGCTTTGTTTAATACTCATCTTGTTCCAATGTCCCCTTGCCAGCTCTGGGAACTCAGACGCTTAAGCAAAACCCCACTGGGCTCCCTCCAGAATCATCCTTGGGCAACTGCTGAGGGCCTGCCAGTGATCCCTGATCACCTGGACTCGTTGCCTTTGAGGGCAACAGAACGATGCTCTCAGCTGAGAAAGTTGCTCCATCATCACCTCCTTTCCCCCATCCTGTCTGCAAATGAGGGCTTTCTTCCAGAAGCCCCTGCATTGGCAGGAAACTCTGGAGGAAAGCTCCCACACACAGTTGGGATGGATGGAAGAGAGAAAAAGAGGTTGGGGCGTAACTTTTTGGTGCTCTGTTCCATCAGCATCAGCATCCTCAAAGGGATGGGGAAGAAGAGGAGAGGTGAAAGAGGAGGAGTTTTGCTGCTGTCATCACCCATAGCAACAGAATATCTCCCTCCCTTTAAGAACCTTAAGGTGGCCCACCCAGATAGGAAGGAGCCCATGGAAGACTCATAGTTGAGGACCCTCTCAAACTTGGAGCTGGCCTTGGTTTCCTCATTCATTTGAATGGAAGATGAAGCTTCATGCATGCAAAGGATTCATTTTAATGGAAGATGACGCTTCATGCATGGAAAAGATTCAGCCCTGGAATTGCTCTAGGGTTACTAATGAGAGTTTCCATCCCTGACAGAAGCTATTCTCGGAGATGTTCTTCTCCAATTATTATTTTTTACATAATGTCAAGCCATTAAGATTTCAGGATTACTTTCAGTAGTCTCTCTTGGAGATTGAAGCAAATTCCTGGAGACTTCAGGTCAACTCTGAAGGGTCGATACCTCTATTGCTAATTCCAGAAACCTGACAGATGTGAATCCAGAGAGTGGTGCACATTTTCTGCATAACACCTAGGGGGTGGAGATCTGTGTAGATCAAAGTTCACCTGCCCAAAATGAATTGCTGGGATGGGACAACTGTCTGGTTTAAGGCAAAGCTTCAGGTAGAACTTCACAACATTATACATGATTTCTAGTTTTCCCTCATTCCTTGTTATATGCACTCGATCTACCCATCCTGGGGAGAATAGAGCATCTCTCTCATGTCATGGTGGATGATACGTTAAATCAATTACTCCATTTCTGGCTAACTAGAGTGGGCAAGGAGCCCACCACTGAAATCTTGGGTCTGTTCTCCCCCCACCCCACTCTCCCCTTCATTATTATTTCTAGCATGTTTTCCAGCATTAAGCTTGTCATTTTCAGTCTTCATGCTGATTCAGCACTAGTTCATGTTCCTGAATTACTAAAACAACTTTCCTCTCCAACTAACAGGGGACCCATGATTCACTAGGTAAAGAAAATGGAGAAACAGAAAGGGGCTTTTTTCCATCTTCTAATATTAAAAAATAAACTGGTAAGAGTTCATAAAACAGTCCTGTTAAACGTCTGGGATGCAGGGGGGTGGGAGCTGCAGTTAAATCTCACATTTCACAGATGGATTACTCAAGACGACATTAATTCGGGTTGCACCTTGAATATACATCTTCGCCTTGACCTACGCAGGGTGATTCGCATGAGAAAACAGCATTTCGTGTGGGTATCGCTCTTTTGGATGTTGTTCTTCATCTCCACAAGTGTGCTGCACAGGAAAGAGACCTGTGCCAAAGCTCAGTGGTATGCACATTGTGACCCTGCACCGGGCACTTCTGAAACGTGCCCATCACCTGCATGGGTGTGTCTATGGGGGGCACCCAGGCATCAGTGTCCATCTCCACCACCCAAATCTGGGTCAGTGTGGTGAAGGTTAATAGCTCTTACCATCTCTTTGGTGGGGGAGATTTTCACTCGTAGCACCTGCCACTACTAGAATCTTTTACTGGCAACTCTGATGTTTCTACAACACTGAAGCTGTGTTGTAGCTATACAGAAGAGGTAGGCAGCCTTGGCTTCTCCAGCTGTTGTTGAACTACAACTCCCATCATCCCTAGCCAAAATAAATTGTGATTGGGGTTGATGGAAGATGTAGGTAACAACAGCTGGAGAGTCGAAGCTTGCTTGCCCCACTATACAGAGTAAGAGACATTTATGTTTCTCCTGTGATGAATCCCTAGATCACACATTAGAGCTCCTTTGGGGGCTCTGTCTATCTTTTGATGCCATCCCAGTAGTGTCCCATCACCCTAAATTCTCTCAAGTTGTCCACATGCATTTCTGACACCACATGTAATGTAGGCATTGGGGAGCTTCGTACATTCCATCACTACTCTGGAAATCTTGAGGCTATCTTCTTTTTCCCTCATTCCCTCAGTCTACCATGATGAATGATATTTCTCCTGGAACTAGAGGTATACTTGATGAATGCAGCTCATCACAATATACTTGGTCCAGTAGTCTTATCCTGTGTATAAGACTGGACTGCTACAGATGGAACCTTTGGAACCTATGGGCCACTTTGGATGCTACAGCTCCCAGCACGTGGATGTATCAAAAGTGTGCCTGATGGGACATCCTCCATGGACATCCTAATACTCTCCTGTATGTCCCTTTATTGCATGAGGTACTGTTCATCCAAATAGCCCCTATACCAGGGTTGGGCAAACTTGGTCCTCCAGCTGTTGTTGAACTACAATTCCCATCATCTGTAGCCACAATAATAGTGGGAACAATGGGAGTTGTAGTTCAGCAACAGCTGGAGGGCCAAGCTTGCCCACCCCTGCCCTATACACATGCTCCAAGTGCTTGTTTAAATTCCATAAAGGGACATGTCCATGGAGGACATCCCAAGTGGCCCATTCTCAGCATATTCTCTTCCTAATTGCATGTGAAAGAGGCTGTATTGATCTTACTGGCTGCAAGTCATCCTGCAAAGTGGTAACAAGACTTCTGCCACTTCTCAGGTGCAGATCTGTGGTAAAATCATGGTCTGAAAGAATTCACTGAATGAAGCTAGATGGAAGGGGAACCTTAATAGATGCGATAAAACATGTAGAGGAAATATTGAAAGTTAAAAGGAAGCAATACAGATATCTCCAGAGTGGACAGGTGGATATTATTATTATTGGCTAGCATGATGCGCAGATCTCCATCGTCACTGGGCAAATAAATTATTATTAAGGTGGACATGGAATGTTGCACCAGTCTGCTGAAGAAGAAAACGAGCATTGGTGGAATACATCAATGAAAGTCAAGCAGAAGTGCTACGGGAAGTGAGTAAGACAGGACAGAAAATAAAGGATTCAAAGGATGAATACAAAAAACAGCAGATGATGAATCGATGAGAAAAATGGCACAACAAACCATTTCACGGTCAGTTTTTTAATGACATACAATCGAAAGTCAACACTAGCACAACATGGCAGTGGTTAAAGAAGGGGACATTGAAGAAAGAAATGGAAGGTCTCGTTTTTGCAGCCCAGGAACAATCACTATGGACAAATGTTATAAAAACAAAAAATGGTAAGACCCAGAAAGACAGTAAGTGTTGATTATGCAAGGAAGTGGATGAGACGGTTGAGCACCTTGTATGTTGTTGTAGGAAAATTGCACAGATTGGTGATAAGGAAAGACACAACAAAGTTGCTGCAACGATCCACTGATTTTTTTTTTGCAAGAATTACAAATTTGCCAGCAAGCAAGAATTGGTGGAATCATCCAACTGAAAAGGTCACAGAAAATGAAGAGGCAAAAATCCTCTGGGATTTTTGAATACAAACTGATAGGCATTCAGCACACAACACGCCTGATCTGACAGTCATCAAGAAGAATTGGGTTCTGATAATTGATATTGCAATCTCAGGGGATAGACGAGTCGACAAAAAACAATTGGAGAAAATAACTAAATACAAGGACCTTCAGATTGAAACTGAGCGGCTCTAGAAAAAGAAAACAATAGTGGTGCCAATAGTTGTTGGTGTCCTTGGTGCCGTACCAAAAGAACTTGAACACCATCTTGTCACCTTGGGCATCACTAAAATTGCAACACATCATCTACAGAAGGCCACACTACTTGGGACAGCACAAATACTACGACGATATCTTTAATTCTTATTTAGTTAACCTTGGAAAGGGCTCGATAATTAAAGTACCAAATCCAGTCAATAACATCTGGTAGACTGTGTGTAAATAGCATAACAACAACAACAACTACTACTACTACTACTACTACTACTTCAACAATGGGAACATAGGAAGCTGCCATATACTGAGTCAGACCATTGGACTATCTAGCTCATTATTTTCTTCACAGACTGGCAGTGGCTTCTCCAAGGTTGCAGGCAAGAGTCTCTCTCAGCCCTATCTTGGAGAAGCCAGGGAGGGAACTTGAAACCTTCTGTTCTTCCCAGAGTGGCGGCTCCATCCCCTGAGAGGAATATCTTACAGTGCTCACACTTCTAGTCTCCCATTCATATGCAACCAGGGCCGACCCTGCTTAGCTAAGGGGACAAGTCATGCTTGCTACCACAAGACCAGCTCTCCTGGTCTTGTGGAACAGCATCCCTGACAGGTGGCTGTAGAGTCTCTTTGAGAAGCTAGGAACACAGGAACATAGGAAGCTGCCTTATACTGAGTCAGACCATCTATCTAGCTCAGTATTGACTACACAGACTGGCAGTGGCTTCTCCAAGGTTGCAGGCAGGAATCTCTTTCAGACTTCTCTTGGAGATGCCAGAGTGGGAACTTGGAACCTTCTGCATGTAAGCATGCAGGTGCTCTTCCCAGAGCAGCCCCATCCCCTAAGGAGAGTAAGTTACGGTGATCACACGTAGTCTCCCAATCAAATGTAAACCAGGGTGGACCCTGCTTAGCAAATCCATGCTTTCTACCACAAGAACAGCATTCTTCTTCCAAGTGGTGGAGAGGCCACCATGGCATGAGGGACAGTGTTCCACTGTCACACACAGTACTTTGTGTTAGGAATTGTCCTCCTAATGTCTACCCTGAATCTGCTTTCTTCTTATTTCAGCCCATTGGTTCTAGTCCTGCCCTCTGAAGCAAAAGAGAACAAATCCATCCCTTCTATGTGACAGCTCTTCAGATCTTTGAAGACTCCTATTCTATACTCTTCTCCAAGCTAAAACATATCCTTGAACTGTTCCACTGTTCCTCATAGGGCTTGGTATGCATGTCCACTCACCATCATTGTTGTCCTCTTGACTGGAACTCATGACATCCTTTGCAGAACAACAGCCTAGGAACTGATTTGGATGGTGCTAGAGGAAGGGATGCAATGGCCCCAATCAGTGTTCCCTCTAACACTGATTCCCAGGTGTTGTTCACTACAACTCCCATAATCCCCGAGCAAAAGTCATTGCAGCTGGGGAGTCTGGGAATTGTAGTACACAACATCTGGGAATTCCTGTTAGATGGAACAGTGGTCCCAATCCTAATCACCCACCCCAAAACTTATTTTAATAAAATTAATTAATTAATTAATTAATTAAGTGTTGGGAATTCCTGGAGCGCATCCAAGATGTCCAGTTTGGCCTTCAGTTGACACATTCCCCTGGAAATGTTCAAGTAATGCCACCAAGTAGCAAACATGGATATGTGGCTCATCCCTTCTAGTCAGAAGTAGTGTTTCTACTCTTACATTTGATGGGTATTTAGATTACTCCTTTATTTTGTGGGGAAAGGCCTTAAAATGAAAATGAAACCAAACTATCAACTAAATTACCATTGCTTGCTGTGTTTTGGATAATACCACTGCCTGAAATACCTTGCCCTGAAAAAATAGACCATAAATACGCTGGCTGACATACTGCACAAAAGCACAATGTTCTCTCTGTGGAACGTTGAGCTAGAGCATTCTTGTGCACAACACATGAATTGTGCAAACGCAGCTGTGTGATGCATGGCCATTGGAAATCATGGCTGTCCATTGTGCAACTGCATTTGTGCAATGACTGCATTTTGTAAAAGAGCGCTCTTGCACGATTGTGTGAACATTGCACAGTATGTCAGCCAGCATATTTATGAACTGTTTTTTTGTTGGGCTGACATTTCAAGAAACTGATATTGTGCAGTTTGTCAGCCTCTTCAATTTAAGCTTAAATGAAATAAGAATAATACCTTTCCCCCCAAAAAAATATTGTGCAGTTAGAGCCATATTTGAGATTACTTTGGCAAGTGAGCATCTGCATTTTCTCAATGTAACTTATTTATTTAGTATTGTCATTTGTCAGAGAGGATTTCCCCCCCACCATGACAAATTTTTAGCCCCAGATACCTTTGGAATAGCATGCTTACATTTCAGGAATGTCTTCATTTCCAGCCTGGCATTCACATCTGTACTTGTTTAATACTTTGCTGGTGGTCTCTGCTCTATGGTATGCCAACTGCTAAGTTCATCCTAAACAATATTTACATTGATTGGGGACACCAAAGTGCAAGAAGCTCATTAGAACGGAGAGGGAGAGCTTGAATCCACAAGCCAAATTTGTCTTTAAAAGAAGACATTTATGTTTCAAAACAAAGGCTCTCACATTGTGACAACATGGGGAAACGAGACATGATGTATTACACATTAACAAAATCAGACTGCAACATCGCTTAAATGAATAACATGAATTCAGTATTGTTACTAATAATATGCCGAATATTGCATTAATTACTGCACAATTATTTAGACATTTAAGATATTCATACCTTTCCTTTCTATGAAAAGTATCCAAGGTGGCTAAAATACCACAATCAAAGGACTAAAATATCAAGTAAAATAGAATAAAAGAGGAGCAAAGCGGTAACCTAAAAGACTTTGATACTTCTCCCTCTCCAAAGATTGGAATAAATAAAACAATTGTAATGTGCCACCAGAAGGAGAGAGAGAAAAACTGAGAGCCAGAGTGACCTAAGGGATAAACTTAGATTGGGGAAATCCAGGTACACATCCAGTTCAGCCACAGAGCTCACTGGATAATCCTGGGCCAGTTACTGATCTCTCAGCTAACTTTGCAGAGTTGGTGTCAAGATCCAAGGGAGAGAGGGAGATCATGTCGGACATCTTGAAATTCTTGGTGGAATGGTAAGATCAAAATGAAACTACACATCCGCTATGATGCCTGCTAACTGGGCAAGGAGGCACCTTTACAAGTAGTGGCTATCTTACATGTAGCAGGGAGGAAACAACTATCCCTATCCACCCCCAGCATTGTGCAACCTCCAGGAACAAATTTATACTAGTGCAAAAAGGCTTTTGGAGGGAGGGGAGAGGTGTGAAAATTGCTCTCGCTTCTCCCTCCATGCTAGCTGGCTGCACAAAAAATATATTATTTATTATTTCTTGTTTACACAGTCAGACAGGTGTTATTGACTGGTTTGTTTTATCCAGACATCGAGTCCTTCCCAAGGACCTGGGATGGCTGAATTTTATTGTCAATGTTTTTGCTGTTGTTATAGATATCATCTCAGAATATAGGCTGTTCCCAGTAAAGCTGCTTTTTGTAATTGGCTGGTGGTGATTTCTGTGGCCCCTATGGTGTTGAGGTGCTTATTATTAGCAGCTTGTTTGTTTGTTTGTTTGTTTGTTTATTGTGTTGTTGTTGTTCCACTCTGGGAAGAGCTTCTAGGTTCCAAGTTCCCTCCCTGACATCTCCAAGATAGGGATGAGAGAGATTCCTGCCTGCAACCTTGGAGAAGCCACTGCCAGTCTGTGTAGACAATACTGAGCTAGATGGCCCATCTTACGTTCCCTTTACAGAACAGGGAGCTGGACCAGAAGACCTACAGTGAGGGAAATAAGTATTTGATCCCCTGCTGATTTTGTCCGTTTGCCCTCTGACGCAGAAATGACCAAGCTATAATTGGAATGGTAGGTTTATTGTAGCTGTGAGAGACAGAATAACAACAAACAAACCCTCAAAAGCCCAGTGCCCAAAAGTCAGCGATGGATTTGCATTGTAGTGAGGGAAATAAGTATTCGATCCCTTCACAAAAGATGTCTTAGTACTTGGTGGCAAAACCCTTGTTGGCAATCACAGAGGTCAGACGTTTCTTGTAGTTGGCCACCAGGTTTGCACACAACCCAGGAGGGATGTTGCCCCACTCCTCTTTGCAGATCCTCTCCAAGTCAGAAAGGTTTCGAGGCTGATGTTTGGCAACCCGAACCTTCAGCTCCCTCCACAGATTTTCTATGGGATTAAGGCCACTCCAGGACTGGGCTGGGCCACTCCAGGACCTTCATGTGCTTCTTCTTGAGCCACTCCTTTGTTGCCTTGGCTGTGTGTTTTGGGTCATTGTCATGCTGGAATACCCATCCACGACCCATTCTCAATGCCCTGGCTGAGGGAAGGAGGTGCTCACCCAAAATCTGACGGTACATGGTCCCGTCCATCGTCCCTTCGATGCGGTGAAGGTGTCCTGTCCCCTTAGCAGAAAAACACCCCCAAAGCATAATGTGTCCACCTCCATGTTTGATGGTGGGGATGGTGTTCTTGGGCTCATAGGCAGCATTCCTCCTCCTCCACACACGGCGAGTTGAGTTGATGCCAAAGAGCTCGATTTTGGTCTCATCTGACCACAACACTTTCGCCCAGTTCTCCTCTGGATCATTCAGATGTGCATTGGCAAACTGCAGACGGGCCTGTACATGTGCTGCCTTGAGCAGGGGGACCTTGCAAGCACTGCAGGATTTCAGTCCTTCACGGCGTAGTGTGTTACCAATTGTTTTCTTGGTGACTATGGTTCCAGCTGCCCTGAGATCATTGACAAGTTCCCCCCGTGTAGTTCTGGGCTGCTTTGTCACCGTTCTCATGATCATTGCAACTCCACGAGGTAAGATCTTGCATGGAGCCCCAGACCGAGGGAGATTGACAGTTATTTTGTGTTTCTTCCATTTGTGAGTTATCGTGCCAACTGTAGTCACCTTCTCACCAAGCTGCTTTGCGATAGTCTTGTAGCCCAGTCCAGCCTTGTGCAGATCTACAACCTTGTCCCTGACATCCTTCGACAGCTCTTTGGTCTTGGGCATGGTGGTGAGTTTGGAAGCTGAGTGATTGCTTGCTTCTATGGACAGGTGTCTTTTATACAGGTACTGTAACAAGCTGGGATTAGGAGCACTCCCTTACAGAGGGTGTTCCTCATCTCAGCTCGTTACCTGCATATAGTGAAAAGACACCTGGGAGCCTGAAATCTTGCTGGTTGATAGGGGATCGAATACTTATTTCCCTCACTACAATGCAAATCCATCGCTGACTTTTGGGCACTGGGCTTTTGAGGGTTTGTTTGTTGTTATTCTGTCTCTCACAGCTACAATAAACCTACCATTCCAATTATAGCTTGGTCATTTCTGTGTCAGAGGGCAAACGGACAAAATCAGCAGGGTATCAAATACTTATTTCCCTCACTGTACAAGGTCTCTTTCAGCTCTAAAATTCTACACTTTTATGTTATATCCAGTTTGGCCCTAACTACTCTGCAAAGCACTGCACCTTGGGCTATGGGAGATGATATGCCTGTTGTGCCTATGGAGTTTGAGCTCATCTCCTAATGACCCAGAAAAATGAGCTATCTTGTCTGTTTGAATAATACAGGGGGTTCCCAACAGGGGGTACTAGTACTCCTAGGGATACTTGAAGGACTGTTAGGGGGTATTTGAAGCCCTCCTGCCTCCCCACACTGCAGCCGTGCTATTTGTTCCTCATCTGAGGATCACTGGTTTGAAGCCAATGTATGCTCAGTGAAGTGTCCCCTTCAGAAGGGGGAGGAGGGTGGAGATCCTCCTCCTCTGCTCTTCATTGGTTAGGTAAGTGCTGAAGCTCAGCATACTCCTCCCCTTAGCCTGACTGACAGGCTTCAGAAAATCAGCAATGAGAACTCTCATTGAAATTAAGAGGACAGGTAAAATTGTCCCATTAATTTCAGTATGACTGCTTACATGTAACTTAGTGTGGATGTGAGCCAGTGACTCTAATAGCTTGTCTCTCTAACTGTAACACTTAAATTTGTGTCTTTATTTATATATGCACATACATGCACACTCATTTAAACGTTACAGTTATGAGACAGGCGAATCCAGTCACTGAGGCTCTTCACAAGAGCAGTGAGAAGAGCCTAAAGGGGATTTGCAGGGAAAGCGGGTTTGGCTTGCTCTCCCCGCAGAGGATTGCTCAGTTATCTCTGCGTGGCCAGATCGGCCACCTAGACGATTATTGGCTCCGTCACAGAGCTGGTGCAAGCGGCAAGGTTTGGGGGCCTCCTGACCCCCGGAAGTCCTTGAAAGCACCACATGAGTGCACAGTGCCTTCTGGGGAACCTCTCAACACCGGGAGGCTTGTTGTAGCCTCCCCATGGGGGGGCTACTCGTGAGTTGGTGCGGTGCGAAGCCACACCGCACCGACACACCATCACTCAACCCGCTTTTCAGGTGCCCTTGTGCCCGAAACTCTGGTTAAAAGGCAGGTTACCCAGATGGGTTTGCCACCGAGCCACTGCCAGAAACCACTTGGCTCCCGTTGATTCTCATGTGTGGCTAAAATCAGGCTGGGCTTCCCTAGCCCGATTTTAGCCACACGTGAGAATAGCCTCACTGACTGCTTACCTTCAGATTAAGTTGCTTATAAGCAGGCTTAATGGAATTAAGGGGACACATTTATTTGTCTTATTAATTTCAGTGGGAGTACTCATGAGTAACTTAGTCGGGTGTAAGCCAGTGTCTGAAGTAGCCTGTCTCACAACTGTAACATTTAAATTAGTGTGTGCATACACACACACACACACACACACACACACACACTTGAGTTAAAGATTTGCAACAGAAGGGGTACACTTGTTGAAAAATGGTTGGAAATCCTTGGTCTAAAGCATTGACAACAAAAGCAAAAGAAAATTAGAAGCTGAATATTTGAGTGCTGTAGTTTCAAAAACAGCATGTGGAATAAGCAGGTAGCCGGTGAAGTGATGAACACAAGACAAGCTATGTCCAGGATTTTGAGATTAAGACAAGAAGAAAAGCAGGGCAGATTAAGCCTTTTGCCACCCATAGGCAGCCAAGGATAGGCCACCCCCACTGACGCAGCTGTGTGGCCTTTGCTGCCCCGATCAGAGGCGTAGCAAGGTTGGAGTGGGGTTGGAGACAAGATTTTAAAATGGGCCCCCCTTCACTGAAGCTCAGCTCATGAAGTAAAGAAATCTTAAATGAGGCTGAATAGTGGCAACAAAAAGCATAGTGTATCTATATCTATTTCTATTTCTATTTCTATCTGTCTATATATCTCCTATGTACCACAATAGAATATCATCCTAAATTATTTTTTTAAAGGTTTTGTAAATTGCAGACGATGCAAGTCATTTAATGGTACTAGAGAAAGACATGCTGTTCTGGTAGCTCTAGGTCTTAACACTCACATCAATTTGGGGGGATGAATACAACTGAAGGAAGCCCGGGTGGGTGCGCAGCTCGGGGAGTCAGTCATGTAACTTGCCTCTGGGGGCTAGTGGGCTCCCAGACAACTGTCTCTCCTTGCCCTATTATAGTTACGCCCCTGATCCTGCTGTGCAGCAGTGGCTTTTAGAAGAAAAGGGGGGAAGCTTCCCCCTTGCCCCCAAAGAGGAGCAGCAGAATTTACCACTCCTCCAATTTTGCCGCTGTAGGCAAGTGTCTACTTTGTCTAAATCCACCACTGATGATGGCGATGTGCAAAGTATCTCAGAGAGAGGTGACACCAGAACTCTCTGCAGCACTAAGTTACAGGAAATGGTAATTTCACTTTTTAACCAATAAGAAAATGTTCCAAATTCCTTTTTTAAGAAAACAAATAGTACATAAGGTAGCTAGCATTACGCAGGAGCTGGAATGTTAAAAATGTCCATTTAATCTCCGTTAAAAGTGTGTGTGTGTGTGTGTGTGTGTGTGTGTGTGGAAACCTGGTTAAAAAGCAACGCTTATTTACCTAATAAGATTACCCAAAGTGTATCTGCTAAACACACAACAAACACCTGAGACAGCTTTGTTCTCTTGGCTAAATGATATTAAAAATGCCTTGAGCTAAGTGAGTTAGGTAATTTGATTGCATATGAAGTTGCATAAAAATGAACAAAAATATTTATTCAAAATTTATTTCTAACTGGCCTTTCCCAGTGCTCAAGGTGGTAGCCAATGTAATTGAAAAATAATTGCTCAATAAAAATACAACTTAAAGTCTATTTTTCAGAGATTCAAAAAGTGAACAATGTCCAGCCTGAGTTATTCAATAGTACTACTCAGGAACTCATGCATAGGACTACTTATTTACAATAGGACTACTTAAGAGTAATTTAGTTTAAATGCTGCCCAGTAAGAACATCCTTGTTTAATATTACTGAAGCACTAAAAAGAGTACCAGGGGCATAGCTAGGGGAGAGGGGTGCGTGCCTGCCCCTCTCCCCTGAGGCCTCTCTGAATGAGGGAGATAATGAAGAAAATAGGGAGGGAGGGATCTGGGGGGCCCCAGGTTCTTTGAACCCATTGGCTCAATAATAGCTACACCCCTGAAAAGTACTGAAAAGCGTGGTTGTTCTAAAATCCAGCTAATAATTATCAGAGGGAAGCTACTATGTGACTAAGATTCTCTCAGATGATATTAGCAATCCTGTCTGGGAGTTAGCAAAAATAGACCTTGAGGCTATTCTCACAACCCCCCAAAAGTGGGCTAAGGGAGGTTGTGTGCTGCAACAGGAGCCGTGCGGCTCCCAGCAGCAAACCTCCCAAAGTACCCCTCCTCTTAAACTAGATTAGTGGAGTGAGGGCTTCGCTAACCTTGTTTTGGTGATCATGAGTCACCACGGCGCGGCTCCATGCTGTGGTGACTCACAGGGATACCGCCGACCAGGGGGCTCTAACAAGCCTCCTGCCTCAGGGGTTTTCCCAGAATGCCCCGCACACTCACACAGGGCATCCTAGAACTTCCAGGGGCTAGGTGGCCCCTGATCCCCGCCGCCCTTACCAGCTCCGTGACGGAGCCAATAATCGTGTGGGAAGCTGATCCGGTCGCCCAGGGACAGCTCCCTGCTCATCTGTGGGGAGAGCTGGCTAAACTCCCTCTCCCCGCAAACCACCTCGAGGCACTTCACTTTGCTCATGTGAAGCACCTCCTTGACTAATAGAGAACCCATACATATGACACAAAGGATATGAACTTGTCCATTAGTTGGCAATGTTATCAGAGGTCCTTTAGACGCTGCTGCCTTCAGAGGTTATTACTGTGCAATTCTTGCATATAGTGCAACACCACTGTTGTGCAACCATGCAAGTGTTATACTGTAGCATGCACATAACATTGGACAGTATGTCGGCCATTTTATTTTGTAGATTTGGAGAGTTAATAAAACATCTGGCGATTGGGCCAAATGCCTACTGAATTGCTAAGACAACAAGGTCTTGGAATGCCAGAGAGAGAGAGTTGGATTAGGACCAGATAGGCCTGAATTCAAATCCCCGTTCAGCCAGGAAACTCACTGGGTGACTCTGAGTCAGTCACTTATCTCTCAGCCTAAGCTACCTCACAGGGTTGTTCTGAGGGGAAAACATAGCTATGTTCACTGCTCTCGACTCTGGAGGAAGAGCAGGGATAAAAATGTAGTAAATAAAACAAACAAATAAATAAATGAACAAATGGATACAGAACTTTCAGAGGACTCTGGATCATGGCTCATAGAGATACATATATCAGGTGGTATATTGTTTATGATAGATAAATGAGTAAACAAATAAAATGGCTATCCATGTGCAGCAGCATAAAGGATTAGGCTTATGTACATAGAAGCTGTTCTTATGATTAGCCAACACTGGGCTAAGGAAGCCAAGCCTGGGCTTGGTGGATTTTAAGAACCACCGGGAGCCACATGGCTCCTGGCAATGGCAGCGAAGTGGCAAACTTGCCAAAGTGGCCTACTGCTTAGTCAGGGTTAAGGGCGCGAGTGACTCAATTAGCATGCGTTGGTGCTGAGCGGCACAGGCACAGCACCAGTTTCCTGGCTAGTGCTGGGCCAAACCCCACAATGCACCACACACTTGTACGGTGCATTATGGGACTTCCAAGGGCTGGGGCAACGCATCTTGGCCCCCAACCCTGCACGCGATCACAGGAGGCAGCAGTACGTGAGCCACTGTACGAAAGAGGATGCTAGGCTAGATGGGCCTTGGGCCTGATCCAGCAGCGCTGTTCTTATGTACATCTGGGCACGTGACCTATGTGCCCAGGCCCAGACCAGAGATTGATGGTCTTACCACGCAGCAGGTAAGCCTTTTACAGCTTCCACCCCTCACACCCTCAAGCCTTTTCTCACCGATTGTGAGAAAGGGTTCATACTCTGCAAGCTTGTTGACCAAGTCAACAACAAAGATGATCGGGGGCCTGGAGGACCTTCCTTATGAGGCAAGGCTACAGCATCTGGGGCCTTTTAGTTTGGAAAAGAAGTGACTACGAGTAGAGATGATTGAGGTGTACAAAAAATACACATGGAGTAGAGAGAGTGGATAGAGAGACGTTTTTCTCCCTCTCTCACAGCACTAGAAACAGGGGTCATCCCATAAAACTGAAGGTTGGAAAATTAACGACCGACAAGAGGAAGTACTTTTTCACATAATTAATTGCATAATTAATGCATAATTTCGCATAATTAATCTATGGAATTTTCTGCCACAGGATGTGGTGATGGCCAGTAGCTTGGATGTCTTTAAAATGGGCTTGGACAAATTAATGGGGGACAGGTCTAAGAATAGCTCCTAGTCTGGTGGCTATAGGCCACCTCCAGCCTCAGAGGCGAGATGACTGTAGATACCAGTTGTAGGGGAGCAACAGCAAGAGAAAGGGCATGCTCTCACCTCTTGCCTGTGGGGCTTCTCAGAGGCATCTGGTGGGCCACTGTGGGAAATAGGATACTGGACTAGATAGGTCTTGGGCCTGATCCAGCAGGGCTGTTCTTATGTTTGCTTACTTCTGATCTTTTCTTTTTAAAAGTATCCGCTTACAGTCCAGAAAGGGGGAGCGGGGACTAAACATTTAAAGTAGAACACATTGCATGATGATACAAGTGCATTAATTGGAGAATTAAATCTATCCCGCCTCTCCATTCATCTGAAATTAATACAATGTGTGCAATTACATGATGGGAGCAGCTCAGACGGCAGCCCAGGGCTCAAGTTAATCAAAAGAGCACATGTTGAATGCACACAAGTTAGTTAGGGTTAATCCACTGAAGATGATCCCTCCCTGGTTCTAATTAATGTAGGTGATAGATTGCAGAATGAGCAAATAGGAAGGAAGGATAATGCTGTCCTGATGACCTTATGAAGACCCATACATTTAATTGAATTTAGGAGGCTCTTCTTGGGGGCAAATCATTTCTATTTAAAGGGAAGACTGCACTCTTAGGGTGTTTCTCCCAGGTGGGCATGAGAAACTTGAAACTTAAAATGTTTTGGACAAGATGTATGTAAAGTGAGCTTTTGTATTCTGTCTAGTAATATTTTATGTTTTGAGGTTTACAAGTTTGTCCCAGTGGGGATCCTGTAGAGAGTGGCGGGGGGGGGTGGAGTGAGAAAGTAAAAGGGAGGGAAAGGAGAAGGAGAAAATGGAGTTGTTTCTAAAAAAAGCTTTAGTTTTGTCTATATAAGATTACTTTGTGTTTATGAGGGAAGCAGCTATAAAATGCAAGCCACATGTGTCTTTCTGTGTGTATTCTGGGAATTTAGCTTCTCTTCTACAGAGATAATTTGTGAAATAAATAAATTCTGTTGAAGGAGGTTTGGGATTTTCAAGGTCAAAGTACTTCAGATTTGGGAACTCTGGTTTGTATCAGTGGTATCGAATGTGCCTGAAGCACGGTCCGAAGCGCAGTTTGAGCACTCTTAGGGAAATTAGAAAGGGGGCTTTAAGAAAAGGGAGAGCAGGTGCTTACCTGCTCTCTGCCACCCCTTCCAGCTTGCTGATGGGGCAGCATGTGACCCCCAAAGCCCCATGCACCATCAGTATGTACATGGCATCTGTGCATGCGCAGACACCATTTGCGTGGCCAGCAACACCATGCTGACCATGCAAATGGTGCATGCCCAGACATCATTTGGGTGCTGGTGACATGTGGGGCTTTGGGGGATGTGTGCCACCCCAGCAGGAAGCTGGTAAGCACCTGCTCTCCCTTTTCTTAAAGTCCCCTTTCTAATTTCCCTAAAAGTGCTCAAACCACGCTTCGAACTGCGTGGTTTGAATTCTTTGGGCACATCCCTAGTATCAAACCTTTCCCCTACCTGAATCCTAATGCAAATATTCTTTCTTTTTAACCCGCAAGTTTGCAGGTCCTAATTTTCTCAAAAATCCAACATGCCTTACAGACATTTGTTCTAGAATCTAGAACAGCAAAAATGCTCTGAAATCTGTGTGAGCTTCAGAATTACAAAAACCTGGAAGTTTGGAATTCCCCATTACCTTCTCCAAGCAAATTCTTTAAATATCTGGTTTCATATTTCTCGATTTAGAATTTAAGTTTATTGTATCATATATAAGTAAGAAGCTGCTATTCATGGGTGATAGCAAAAAAGAAAAAGAGCCATGGCCACAATTCAACTGTGTTCCATGGTGGTTGTGTACTGTACAGAGCCCTTTCCCTAAAGCACAAATCTCTCCGATCAGCCCTTCAGTGGGTTGTGTGTGTGGGGGGGGGAGCAGGGTACACTAAAGCCATCTCCTCCAACTACTCACTGAATAGCTGGTTGTCATGATTACTGCTACCTGAAGAGGGTTCTTGCAGAGCCCTGGCAGGAAGAGAGGAATTACATACATCAAGGCATGGAAAATTCTTCATCCAGCTAGACAGGGCTGGCCCTAGACAAAATGGTGCCCCATGTGAGGAGAGTCTTTGGTGCCCCCTTTGTTTCTTATCTTCAGCTCTTGAATACCTTATTTTTAAAAATTCCATTTGTAGCCTCTTTCACAGCTTTGATCCACGATCTAGATGCATCATTTATCCCTGTCATGAAAGATGATAAATCTGCAAGCATAGATCTGTAAATCTGTATTTATCATTAATTTTGTCATTCATTCAATTTACTGCATTTTTAAAAATTATTATTATTCTCATTTATACCCATCTTCCAAGGAACTCAGAGCCAAGGACTGACCATACATGGTACTTCTTTCCCCTTCTGGTAACTTCACAGCAACTCTGAGATCAATTTTGTTTCTTCTGATCTTATAGAAGCTTTCTAATGTTAAGACTAACAGAAATGCCACCCCAAGCCCAGGGCTCAAAGTGGACGCCTGAGTCCCCTGCCTACATCTGATCCTACAGCTGGGCACATGTGTGCAGAAGCCTCTTTCCACAAACGCATGACCACTAGTGTGATTGAGACATATGCATTTCCTACTACTACTATTTATATACTGCTTTTCAACTAAACATATTCAAAACAGTTTACATAGAATAATTTTCCAAGGTGATTTAGTCGCTTTGTACTTGATTATATACTTGGTGGGATCTAAAAAATGAAGACTGCTCTTTTTATTGCCCTTTTTATTAGGGATGTGCACAAATCGTGACTCGAAGTGCAATTCGAAACACGTGCATGGAGGCTATGTGTCGTGCGAGGGCAGCTGGGGAGAGCACCGCTGGTGCACAAAGATAGCTGGGAGGAGTGCTGCCAATTCAGGAAGTGACCGCGAGTGGAGCAGGAGCAGGTATGCATCTGCTCTCCTCCATTTTAATGGTGCCAGGGATGTGTTTCAAATAGCTCTTTATCCAGGCTTTTGACCGACAAGTTGTCTCCTGCCCTATTTTTAGGCTGTTTCTGTTTTATTTTGAGGATGTTTTTCAATGATGTTTTACGATTCTTTGTTTTAGAGGTCTTAAGACAAAGGGTGGTATAAAAATATTGAATGAATGAATGAATGAATGAATGAAATACATAAATAAATCACCACATCACAAGTCAAATTAAAATCCCATGCACATCCTGGTATGATACAATCCAAGCAAAGCAAATTTCAGTTTCCAACTGAAATTATTTATCTTTTTATTTATTACATTTATATCCCCCACTTCTTCCAAGGAGCCCAGAGTAGTATACATGGTTATGTTTATCCTCACAACCAACCTGTGAGGCAGGTTAGACTGAGAGATACGTGATTGGCCGAGAGTCACCCGGTGAGCTTCATGGATGAGTCGCAGGGGCATAACAATAATAGGGCAAGGGGATACAGTTGTCTGGCGGCCCACTGCCTTGGGGGCCCCCCCAGAGGCAAGTCACATGACTGACTCTCCCAGCTGCACACCCGCCCGGGCTTCCTTCAGTTGTATTCATCCTCCAAAATTGATGTGAGTGTTAAGACCTGGAGCTACCAGAACAGCATGTCTTTCTCTAGTACCATTAAATGACTTGCATCGTCCACAATTTACAAAAACTTTAAAAAAATAATTTAGGATGATGTTCTATTGTGGCACTTAGGTTTTATACACACACACACACACACACACACACACACACACACACACACACAACTATGCTTTTTGTTACCACTATTCAGCCTCATTTAAGATTTCTTTACTTCATAACATCGGGCAAGGGGAGACAGTTGTCTGGGGGCCCCACTGCCTGGAGGGGCCCCCCAGAGGCACCTCACGTGACTCCCCATTGCCCCCTGCCCAGCCCCATAGCCTGTCAGCCACTTGCCCTCTTCGCCGTCTCTCCTGCTTGTTCTGCTGGCCGCAATCGAAGCAGCAGGCCAGCTGCAAAGAGCTCCTTTTCTCCCGCCTCTCAGCTGATCGGCGGGTGGGCGGGGCTTCCACGGAGGCCTCCGAGTAGGCCTCTGTGAAGCCTGAACTCGAGTAGGGCCCAAGCAAGCCAGGAAGGAGGAGGCAGCCAGAGTGGCCACCACTGTTCTCTGCAGCAGAAGACCCCTTGCTGCCCTGCTGAACCCAGCATTTGCCAGATAGAGTGTGAACTCCTTTTTGTGGTGACCTTCCCCCCCCCCGATATATAGGCATCTGCTTGCCATAGGGCTTTGATATGGGGGGGAGGGACTGAGAAGTCTCTGAATATTTATTTTTAAACAGCTTGGAAAATTTGCTGGCTTAAAAAAAACTGTCTAAAAAGTCCTATAAGTGGCTTGTTTCATGGCAGAAAATTACAAAAACTTCTGGAAGAAACAGTATTATATTTATTTTATTTATTCATTCATTCATTCATTTATAAATGCACTTATGTTCAAGTTGTTTTGCAACCCAGAAGGTCTGAGTGAGAACTGTGAAGCATGTCTTGTGCTTTTATTTTATTTTATTTTTCTTGTGTGTGAACTGCTCCCCAATAACTTGCAGGGACTTCAGGGTAAATCTGGCCAACATGTGAATGCAGCACCTCTATTCCAGAGGAGATGTGTGTTAAAGGGATTTAAAAGCCTCCTGTGAAAAACCTCCTGGAATCGAACTTGACTGAATTTGTTCAGAATTCTGAGAAAACAAACATAGGCTCACCCTGCATGGTTGAAAGTCTCCTTTGCTAATCTTCAGCAAGGGGTCCATTTTAATCATTCATCTTTCTAGTGTGTTCTAGGCATTAAAAGTAAAACAAATGTATAGTACTCAATGTATATCACTATATATTGTGACGTGTGCGTGTGTGTATTCAGTGACATGTATTTCCAGGCAGCATACTTATTTTGGAATATCAGACTTAAATCCTTGGGGGCCTGGGGTGTGTGGAGGTCCTGGACTTGGGGGAGGGGGGGCATTTTAAAATCTTGTCTCTGGGCCCATTCCAACCTTGCTACGCCCCTGCTTCATAAGCTGAGCTTCAGTGAGGGGGGGCCCATTTTAAAATCTTGTCTCTGGGCCCACTCCAACCTTGCTAAACCCCTGGATGAGTGGGGATTTGAACCTGAGTCTCCCCAGCCCCAGTCCAACACTCCAACCCCTACACCAAGCTGGGTCTCAATGTCAGTTTGAGATTTCTTTTCTCCTCCTGCTTCATTTTTGAGAGTTTTTCTTTTTGCAAAATCCAAAGGATGGGGGGTTGTTGCTGAATTCAATCAGTTTTCTCTGATGTTTTTTCCTCTTTCTCTTTTCTTGGCGTCCTTTGTTCCAACTTTTGGAGTGTCTTGTGAAAAGCTTTCAGGTCCCTCATGCATGTATGTATAGAGAGAGAAGCTGTCAAATAATTTGCCCTGTTTTTCAGGTTAGTGATCTATCCTTGCTCAAGTGGAGGTTTCTGTTTCTGATTTATTAACATTTGATCCTCTGGTTTCCTGCCATTGATCAAGCCAAATACTCGGCTCAACTGATGAGTTTTATATGAAACCTGATATTCCAGGAAGAGAGAAAAGTGAGGACCATTTTTAATATTTTCCGATATCCAAACCCATGGCACACACAAAAAGCACTGAATAATTTCAGGCACCATCTATTTTTATTGTGTTCCCCTGGTTTCAGACTATTTGAAGCGAGGGTAGGGGGTGGGAATGTATGTATCAATAGAGCAGATGTGTGCCTGGGTCATCTACATCCTGCAAATTGTATATACGTTTACACCCTACCGCCAAAACATGGTTTCACCCTACTACTGAGTGCCTGTCTGCCATTCAATCTTGAGTTAAGTCACGGTCAAGAAGGTCAGCTCTTTGGCAACATCTGCATTTGATCAGTTCACACAAAACGGGGGACCTTCCTGAATCCTCCCTACCCTGAAGTACTTTAAGAAGTAGTGCATTACAATACTTGATTCACCACAACTGCAGCCTCTGCTTTTGGAAGCTCCCCCTTCCTCCTTTTACCCTGCCCCCAATCCCAGCCTTTTTCAGGAGAGGCTGAGAAAATAAAGCATACCTTTGCATTTGCATTCCCTCCACCATAAAGCTGAGAAACCCATTTGCAAACTCTCCTCTCTCAACTAGCTTCATAAAAGCTTACAACTTGGGAATGTTACTTACTTACGTACTACGTTTATATTTTGCTCTTCTTCCAAGGAGCATAGAGTGGTTACATGGCTATGTTTATCCTCACAACAATCCTGTGAGGTAGGTTAGACTGAGGCCACATTCACATGTAATGCGGATTACATTCAGGGGGCAGTTTTTTTTAACCGTTACATGTGAATGCATGCAACTCTGGTTCTGTGTGGTGACTGACACAATGTTCTGGGGTTTTTTTAAACTCCAAATTGAACCCTCGGGTTGTAGTGAGTTTTGTCGCCACAATCCGAGGTTAGATGTAGCCCGCATTGAGTCAAAATTTGGAACCACAGGCTGCGCCCCCTTCAACCAGAGTTAAGTGAGGAAGCTCCTCCCTCAACTCCAGCCATAACTGGCTGTGCCAATCATGCCAGAAGGAAGCCAGCACAGCCAAATCCCCCTCTTCTCTGCAGTCTTGCTGACTGCAGAGAGAGTGCTATCTGTGACATCCAAATTCAGCTAGAACAGCAGGGCTGGGGCTGGGGAGCAGAACCGTGGGTCCATTGGTCCCATGGTTCTGTGATACATGTGAATGCAGCCTGAGAGATAAGTGACTGGCCCGGAGTCACACAGTCAATTTCCTGGCTGAACAGGAATTTGAACTCGGGTCTCTTAGGTCCTAGTCCAACACTCTAAACCAGGGCTGCTCAACTTTTGCCCTCCTGTAGACGTTGGCCTGCAACTCCCAATTATGGGGCCAAAACAGCTGAAAACAGCTGGGGGCCCAAAGTTGAGCAGGCCTGCTCTAAACACTACATCACACTGGCTGCACAGCACCCGGCTGATGGAAGAGCAGGATGCACACACTGGTTCTGTGAGGCTGGAAAAACGTCTCGATGCTGCTAGCAAATGTAGAGAGTGTCCATGGCTGCTAAGGATTACATCATCACTGTAGGATGTTTCTTCCATCATTCACAATGGGAGAAGCATCCTACAGCACAGACACAGGGGCCACAGAGGCTCTCTGTGTTTGTTAGCAGCAGGGGCGTAGCAAGGTTGGAGTGGGCCCAGAGACAAGATTTTAAAATGAATCCGCCCCCCCACTGAAGCTCAGTTCATGAAGTAAAAAAATCTTAAATGAGACTGAATAGTGGTAACAAAAAGCAGATAGAAAGAAAGAAAGAAAGAAAGAAAGTATCTATCTATCTATCTATCTATCCATCTATCCATCTATCTATCTATGTGCCACAATAGAACATCATCCTAAATTATTTTTTAAAAGGTTTTGTAAATTGTGGATGATGCAAGTCATTTAATGGTACTAGAGAAAGACATGCTGTTCTGGTAGCTCCAGGTCTTAACACTCACATCAATTTCAGAGGATGAATACAACTGAAGGAAGCCCGGGCGGGTGCGTGGCTGGGGGAATCAGTCATGTTACTTGCTTCGGTGGGGGGGGCAAGGCAGTGGGTCACCAGACAACTGTCTCCCTTTGCCGTATTATAGTTACACCCCTGGCTAGCAGTGTCGAAGGGCTTTGCAGTCTCAGGAACCAGTGTGCATGTCCCGCTTTTCCACTCTTACATGGGTGCTGTGCAGCATGTCAGTCACTGTTTATTCCTTACATTTCCTCCAAGAAAATCAGAGTGGGGAGCGTTATGCCATTTGATCATCGCCACAACCCTGTGAGATAGGTTAGACTGAGAGCATGTAATTGACTCAAGCCCATCTGGTGGGGACTGGAATATAAATGCCAATTGAATATAAATGTATAGGCCTTGGACTCTCCGCAGTCCAAGGCCATACTCCATAGTATGGAGTCCGCAGTCCAAGGCCATACTCCAGCCATACTGCCATATTACTACTATTACTAGTCAGTGGTGGCCGATGAAGCCTGCCACAGGGGGGTGGTGAGGGGGCGTGGGGTATAACTTCAAATGAAAGCAAGCTCACACACTGCCAGCACCTGGCATCCTACAAGAGCTGGGAGCACCTGACCCAGCTTCCTGAAGAGAGGTTACCCTGCCCCCTTCTGCTCCATTGGGCTCTGAGCATGCCGAGTTGGACGCCACTAGATTTTGTAGGATGCCTGGTGCTTGCGGCAGGTGCTTTCATTTAAAATTACATCCTGCCACCCTTACCACCGCCCCGCCACGTCAGGCTTCATCAGCCTGACTACAAATATTTATATACTTCTTTGCAACAAAATGCTTAAAGCAGTTTACATCAAAAAATAAATAATAAGCAAGATGCTTCTTGGTTAACTTCCATCTCCCATCTCATGTAATCAGGGGGATAACCCTGTAGTGTAGTCACTGTATTACATTAGTATTTAAAATATAATTGCTCCGTTTTATAAAATAATCTTGGAGAAAACCGTCCTTATTAGTACGTCTGTCTCTACTGTTAGGCAAGGTGATGTGGCCTCGGGTGGCAGATTTGGAGATTCCATTAGGGGGCAGCAAATAGTCAATTATTTAGTGGGATCTGGATGTTCTGTGTGAAGCAACAAGCCATGTTGGGCCATCTGAAACAGAAGTTTTTTGATCCATGTTTGCACGCACACGTGGACACATAGACACACACGCATAGAGAATGAAAGTTAAACTGTATTCTCAAGCTGCAAATTTATTCTAACTTGGATGGAAAGCAGAAACAGTTAGTAAACTGAAAGCATTTATATATTTCCAACTGTTGCTGCTGCACTTCCCATCTTCAGAAGATATGCTCAACTTCCACTAGTATAAAGTTAACAGAAAAGGGTTAATCGTTGGATATGAACTTTGCCTACCTGAGTGGTGGATGCCCTGATATTGCAAACAAATTTCATTAGAACAGAACTAATTAAGAGGACCCCAAATCATTTGCTGTCAGTGCACTGGTCTTAATCTCTTCCACAAGAGATCAGGTTTCCATCTGTGAAGCTGTTGCATGCAAGAAAGTGAAATGAAACCCCGCTCCTTCACTGCCACTCTTGGAGAAACCTTAGCTCTGCATTTGGCTCCGGAGCAAAAGGAGAATCCAAATGCTGCCAGGTGTTGGCTATTCCAGAAAACAGCTGAAGAGAAGTTTCAGCAGAAGATTCAAATGTTGAACTGAAATGTTTGAGAATGGGGAGGGGCCAGGGGAGGAACCAAAGTAAAATCAGACTGGAGAAACACACCACTCTCATATCTTAAGCCAATGTACATACACACATAGATGCCACTTTGCACAACAAATGCTGTCCATAGGATAAATGGGTGGAACCCGTGACAAAAATGTCATGTCAGAGCCAAAATCCCATATGTGATCTTGATGAGGGAGGACAGCTGGCCTTGAAGTGGGAAGGAAAGCTAGTTTTGTGGTAGCTAGCATGAATTGTCCCCTTTGCTAAGCAGAGTCCACCTTGGTCAGGCACAGCTCGTGAATGCGCCTCGGGGGGAGGGCGGTGTGCGGCTTCTTTAAGGTAAATGGAGCCGGTGCTCCATGCTGCCCAGCAGCCCCCGCGGCAGAGAATCGCCTCCACCACTCACCTGGCTCCCGTGTAGGTGAGCCTCCGCCAGCAGCCAGGTGATTGGCGGAGGAGATTCCCCGTCACGGGGGCTGCTGGGCGGTACGGAGCACCGACTCTATTTACCTTAAAGAAGCCGCCCGCCGCCCCCACCCCCCAGAGGAGAGTTCACGAGCCACACCTGACCTTGGTTTGCATTTGGATGGCTGAGTGCATGTGAGGACTGTAAGATATACCTTTTAGGGGATGGGGCCATTGCTCAGTTGAAGAGCATGCATGCAGAAGACCCAAGTTCATTCACTGATTGAATGAGGACTATAGGGCCACCTCCAGCCTCAGAGGCAAGCTGCCTCTCAATACCAGTTGCAGAGGAGCAACATCAGGAGAGAGGGCATGCCTTCACCTCTTGCCTGTGGGCATCCCAGAGACATCTGGTGGGCCACTGTGTGAAACAGAATACTGGACTAGATAGTTCTTGGGCTTGATCCAGCAGGACTGTTCTTATGTGCTTATGTTCAGTGCAGTGGTCCCTGTAACAGGGATTCGCAGATGTTGTTGACTACAACTCCCAGCATCCCCAGATGCAATGAGTTTTGGCTGGGGATTATGGGAGTGGTATTCAACATCTGGGAATCATTGTTACAGGGAACACTGGTTCGATGGCATCTCCAGGGAGGGCTGGGAGAGACTTTTGTGTGAAACCTTGAAAAGCCACTGCCAGTCACTGTAGACAATACTAAGCTAGATGGACCAATTGAAGGCAGCTTCCTATGTTCCTGTGAGGAAGGCACAGGTTCATGGGCAGCAGCCTAGGAGGGCCATGTCAAACCATTTTTCTTTGCTTCTTGGGATGCAGTATATTTTGCCGTTTTCACTGTTCTTTTTCTTCAGGATTTTTGTTTTTGTTTTTAGTATATCCTCTTTTTGTTCTAGTGTTTGGCATTTTCTCCCCCTTTTTTCTTTACATAGCCTAATTATTTATTTAACTCTCCAGAACAGTACTGCTCGGGGCAGCTAACAAAGTCAATAGAAAACAATACAAAATAAAACAGTACTGTATAAAACCAATAAAACAGAAACTAACTAAAAAGAAAATCTCAATAAAAACCAAAATGTAGGGGTTAAAATATGTAAAAGGTTGTGTGTGGGTTTTTTAAATCCACCAGATATAGTTACAGCTAAAATGGTAAAATGCATCTCTATAAAGATGGGTCTTCAGCATTGTAGCGGATTTAAGCCCAGCCTTTGTCTCAGAGCAAGCCCAAGTGGGGGTAAGAAAAATGCTGAATCATTCCCTCCATGTTTGCTCAACAAAGGCCGTTCCTTTAAAACTTAAATTATTCCTTTGGTACTCACTGCCACCACACCCACTTTTAAAACAGAGTTCATTCCCTCTCTGGTGTGGGCGAAACTCCAGGGAACTCTCCTTCTCATTTACCAATGGAAAATTACAAAAACACCCCTCCATGTGCAGCCTACACATAAAGAGAACACTTGTTAGTGTGTGCTGAGCAATCAAACTTGAGATGTGTTTGCACCAGAGTAAAACCCCTTATCCTGAGTTAAAAATCCGCTCAGAGACAGGTAAAATATAAAGAACAAAAAGAGAAAAAACTTTATTCAAAATACTACTTACTGCTTCAGTTTGAGGCTCTCTCAGCTTTTAGTTACAGGTAACAGAAAAACACAGTACTTGCAAGAATACTTCAGAAAGCACCCTCAGATGATATTGGGGTGGCACACTTTAAAAATGGTGGTTACCCAGTTGCAAAGAACGTAAGAAAATACCAAAAAGCACCTTTGGGAGTCCAGAGAGACTTTTGCAATGCCCTAGCTGGAAAGAAAGGGCATAGGCTCAGTTTCTCTTAGTTTGTTATGTTACGAATAAAAACACAATAAACCAGTTGTAAGGATTTACAAAGCACAAAAAGAAAGAAATCTAACACGCTCTAACAAACGGTTCCCTCGCTAAACCCTTCAGAAGCCCCAAAGCTCTGGCTTTCTTCTCTCTTGAAACTCACCCAGGTGAGATTTCAAACTTCCTGCAATCCTGTCTCTCAAGGATCTGTAGATGTCCTTCCATGAGAGAATTCTTCAGGCTAGCTGTTGACTATGAGGCAGCAAATTCCATTGCTCCTCATTAAGCCTTCTGCCCGACTTCCCTCATCCCCCTCCTAGCTCCTTCTGAGAACAAATACACATTTCTTTTCCTGCCGCGAGGCCCTCTAGGTCCCACCCACCATGTGCTGAGTGGCTGTTGCCTAGTCTGTCAGTCAGGACAGGATTCACTTCCGGTTCACTCTTTAGGGTAAGTGAGGGCCGATTGCTACAAACATTTTTTCCAACAATATCTTGTGTAACTGTTAACATCAGCCATCACTGGTTTTCCTTACTCCCTCTCTCCCTCATCCCCTTATCCCAATTCTTTCTTTCACCATCCTCTCCACAAACTCCCATTATTATTGGCAGATACAACATGATGAGGTCATTCACATGACCTCAACTACACTCTCAGGAGGGCTGGGTGGAAGGCACGAGCTGGACTGCCTTCCCCTGCAGACGAGCAGCGGCTGTCTCAGGCTCCTCCACCCCATGTGCTGCACGAACAGCACCACAGCGGAGTCCAGCCCTGGGACTGGGAGGAAGTCCTCTCACATCCCAGTGTGCCCCGTGCCAGCAGTAGAGCGGCTGCTCTCAGTAGAGCAGTCGCTCCACTTGGTGCAGCCACTCCTCCCCCCGGCTCGCTGCTCAAAATAGCAGTGGGCTGGGGGGAAGCCCAGCTACCCACCAGGTAAAAAAAAGTCAGGCTCCGCAGGTCTGGAATAGCTGGGAGCGGAGGGTTCCAGGTGCTCCAGACAACGCAAGCAGCTTGGGATGAATGCCCTCGATATCTGAATAGGGCTTTTCTCTCCAGAACCTGTGGAGCTTCATTGGCTTCCAGTTTGTTTTTGAGCACAACTTCAAGAACTAAAGAACAATTTAAAGAACTAGGAAAGCTGGCCAGGCGGGAGAGCTGGCCTTAAGGGAGGAGAACTGCGCTTATGGTAGCAAGCATGAACTGTTCCCTTTGCTAAGCAGGGTCCACCCTAGTTTGCATTTGAATAGGAGACTACATGTGTGAGCACTGTAAGATGTCCCCCTTAGGGGATGGGGCCATTCTGGGAAGAGCATCTGCATGCTTGCATGCAGAAGGTTCCAAGTTCCCTCCCTGGCATCTCCAAGATAAGGTTGAGAGAGACTCCTGCTTGCAACCTTGGAGAAACCTCTACCAATCTGAGTAGACAATAGTGAGCTAGATGGACCTATGGTCTGATTCTGTATAACATAAGAATTCTATGTGCATATGTCCCTGTGTCCTAGAGGCCACTCAGTGGTCTAGTCCATGATATCTGAAGGACCACGTTCTTAAAAAAAAATTATGATAATTGCCAGCCATTGTGGTGAGGGATGATGGGAGTTGTAGTCCAACAGCACCTGGGGACCCAATTTTGAGAACCCCTGCTGTAGTCAATTGGCAGATGCAGTGGAAGTGGCTCTTTCAGTAATTCCCACTGAAGAAGAATCTTATTCGTTTAGAGCAAAAGAAACAGCAGCAGCCATGAAACACACAGAGAGACACAAGCGAAGTACACACACTCACTGTTTTTATAAATCCTGCATTATTCTGGAGAAAGCCAGGCTGGGCGACCCTAAAGACATCAAGCTGGATACATCAAAGAGTGCATTACACATGCTTGCTGGATTAATGTCTCCTTTCTCTTATTAACCAATTAATGCATTTTATAATTTAGCATGCTATTAGTATGCTTTCAATGAGAGCACTATTTGCAGATAAAACAAGGGTTCTAATGGGTCAGGAAGTTTCCTCTTCTGATCTTATTAATAAAAAACATGCTTCCCATGTAGTTTTTGTAAAGTGAGCCATCTCAACAGCTTAGCTCAGAGGCCAGAGGATTTTATGTCACAAAACTTCTGAAGACAATGGAAGAATCACACAGTGTGCTGTAATGGCTCCAAAAACAATGGGACAGGAAAACAGAAAGTGCTCATTTGCACTAGGGCACGATCCTTACCCCAGCAGCTACACATAGGGGAGGAAATGGGAACAGGGTTTAATGGCATCTCATTCACTCCTCTTCCCCAGCTAGAAGTAACTCATCATCCAGAGTTCTGGAGAGGAGATAGCTTGACGGATATATGGAAGGTGCTCCCATTGCCAGAGGCGTAACTAGGGAAAACAGCGCCCAGGGCAAGCACTGAAATGGCGCCCCCCGCGCCCCCCCCCCCAACATGCTACATTATACTTAGGTTTTTCCTCACAAGCGCCCGCCGCCGCCAAGCCAGGCCACTGACTGGCCGCCAGGCGCCAGCAAAGCAATGGGGGGGGTGCGGGCGGCGCGGAAGGGACTGCTCGTGGGGGAGGGGGCGCCGACGCGCTCCCTTGACTGCTGCAGTGCTGCTGCACTGAGCAGGAAACATTTGTATTAACAAAAAAATTTTAAAAAATTAAAAAAATATTTTTGTCATGGCGGCGCCCCCCACGTGACCAGAAAAGATGGCGCCCGGGTCACGTGCCCCCCCGCCCCCCCTATAGTTACGCCTCTGCCCATTGCCAAGTGATTAAGAAGTAAGGGCAGCCCTGCTGGACCAGGCCAAATGACCATTTAGGTCAGCATCCTGTTTCCAACAGTGGAGAGCAACACGTTTCTGGCAACAACGTGGACAAGAATATTCTTGTCCCCCCACTGTTCCCTCCCCACCCCGGCCAATATTCTTCACCTGGAGGGGAGGAGAATTCTTTAGAGAATTACTTTTCCAGTCCACAAATTCTCACCTCAGGCATTTTGTCACACAGGAATAATTTGCATATCTGTAGCTGACTCCTTGGGGGCATAGCTAACAAGAGCAAACAGACCTCCAGTATACCTTAAGGAACATAAAGGTAAAGTGTGCCCTTGAGTTGGTGTGGACTCCTGGCACCCGCAGAGCCCTGTGGTTGTCTTTGGTAGAATACATGAGGGGTTTACCATTGTCTCCTCCTGCGCAGTATGAAATGATGCCTTTCAGCATCTTCCTGTATCGCTGCTGCCCAATATAGGTACCAGTGGGGATTCGAACTGGCAACCTTGTGCTTGCTAGGCAAGTAATTTCCCGCTGTGCCGTTAGGTGGCTAGAAAGTGTGCCGTCAAGTCGGTGTGGATTCCTGGTGACCACAGAGCCCTGTGGTTGTCTTTGGTAGAATACAGGAGGGGTTTACCATTGCCTCCTTCCACGCAGTATGAGATGATGCCTTTCAGCATCTTCCTGTATCGCTGCTGCCTGATAAAGGTATTTCCCATAGTCTGGGGGACATACCAGTGGGGATTCGAACCGGCAACCTCTGGCTTGCTAATCAAGCCATTTCCCCGCTGCAGCGTTAGGTGGCTTAAGGAACATAAAGGCGAAGTGTGCCATCAAGTCAATCTCGACTCCTGGAGCCCACAGAGCCCTGTGGTTTCCTTTGTTAAAATACAGGAGGGTTTACCATTGTTAAGGAACATACTCAGGGGGAAAACCTCAATGAATTGAGACTTTTTGTTTTAAGGGTGCACAAGTGATTGATATAATCTATTTAGTTTTATAATAAGATTTATGAACAAAATCATATCTTTTTTTCAAGATCAGATAAACAAAGGCCTCATTGTCTACACAAATCTTTCCTTCTGTCAGAAAATGTTAATTTGCTGTTCTAAAGGCATCAGAGAACCTGAAAGTAAGGGTGTGCAGAACCAGTTCTATTTGAACCAGGTTCAAATAGGACCGGCCCAGTTCAACTGGTTGGGACTTGAACCAGACCAGCCCAAAAAAGGGGGTTCGGGTTCGAGCCGAACTGGCCCCAGTTCTAATGAACCAGTTCAGAACCAGTTTGGCGGTTTGAGGGGGAATGCTTGTAAAAGGGAATCCGGTGAGGATTCTCCTTTACAAGCAAAGAGGTGAAACCTGCCTCCCTTTAAAAATACCCTAATAGGGGTTGCAACCCTAATAGGGGCAGCAAGAGGGCACAGTGGTGGCACAGCTCCTTCGAATTGTCTAGACTGAGCCTGGTGCTCCAGCAAGGCCCGGTTCCGGCCTCCGTGCATGCGCGAGGGCCATTTGTGTGACCTCCGCCCATGCATGGAGGCCATTTGCTTGATGACACAAATTTGTGTAACTTTTGAGCATGCATGGAGGCCATTTGTGTGACGATGCAAATTTGCATTGTCATGCAAATGGCCTCCGTGCATGCACAGAGGTCACACAAATGGCCTCGGTACATGTGTGGAGGCCGGAACTGGGCTGCACTGTCTGCATTGGGCCTGGTCCAGACAATTTGGAGTAACCATGCTGCCACTGCCGTGCTCCTCGCTGCCTCCTAAGTGCCTCCTCACTGCCTCTGTTAGGGTCTTTTTTAAGGGAGGCAGGGTGTCCCCCTTTGCTTGTAAAGGGGAATCCTCACTGGATTCCCCTTTAAAAGCATGCCACCTCGAACCACCGAACCAGTTCTGAACCGGTTAGCCCAGTTTAGCACTCACACTGAACCGGGAGCCAGTTCAAGTTCAGCTCGAACTCAAACCGAACAGCTGGAATCAGTTCATGCACATCCCTAGCTGAAAGTTATTTTAAAAACCAAAGGGGAGAATCATTAAGTGGTATTCAGTACACCATCAACCTCTCTTGAATCTCCTTTAATTCAATGAGGACTGTTTCTGAATTATGTATCCTATTCACTCAGAGCCAGTGCTGAGTGTAAGAGCCCAATCTGCTTGGTATGTACCGTAAGTCCACTTGGTAAGTACCGTAAGTCCACAGTTCCTGAACGTTCACCAACTTGGTTATAAAATTAAATATATTCTATATCTTCAAGTGATTATCTTGCCCTTTTATAGAAAGCTAGCAACAATCCAAGAAGTCTTAACTGTTTCTGTTCCCCTGAATCTTGCCCAGGGTTTCTTCTTGATTTTCTTCTCCTGAATGAGGATCATGCTGGGCAGAGGGGAGGATGTCATTTCAGTAAAGTCAGCTGCAGTGTTGATAAAAATGATTGTCAGGAGAATTTTGGAGAATATTCTAAAGTTCAGTAGAAAATCCTCAGAATTTCCTCCTGTCATATTCTCCCCCAGAAAAATTTCAGAGAATATTATGGGGAGGGGGGAGCCCATTCTCCCCAAGTCTACAGAAGTGCTCAAGCCAAGCTGGAAGTAGTTCTGTGTTGCCAGATCTCAGGATCTGACATGGAATTTCAGAATCTGACCTGATTTGAATTTCCTTCTCAGGAGCCCCAGGGGATAAAGTAAAATTTCAGGATGAAAGACCATAGGAACATAGAAAGCTACCTTAGACCAAGTCAGACCATTGGTCCATCTACCTCAGTATTGTCTATATGGACTTCCAAGGGCTCTTCAAGGCTTCCGGCAGGAACCCCTCCCAGCTCTACCTGGAGATGCTAGGGAGTGAACCTGGGACCTTCTGCATGCAAAGAAAACACACTACTCCTGAGCTATGGCCCCGCCCCAGAATCCCAGGGTAAGGGGACAAGCAGCATGGAGGGAGGTAGAGACCTCGTGTGCAGTAACGAGTATGAATCCCGCCTTGTTGTGCAGGGTTTGTCTTGGTTTGTATTTGAATGGGAGACTACATGTGAGCACTGACTGCTGCAAGATGTTCCCCTTAGGGGGTGGGGCATAGCTCAGTGGTAGACATCTGCTTGCATGCAGAAGATCCCAGGTTCTACCCCTGGTGGCATCTCCAGGTAGGGCTGGGGAAAACTCTTGCCTGAAAACTTGGTGAGCCACTGGTGGCCAGTGTAGACAATACCAAGCTAGATAGACCAATGGTCTGACTCCATATAAAGAAGCTTCCTGTGTTCCAGAAATTCTTCTAATCATCCACTGCTTGAGGCGACTGCCTCACCTTGCCTCATGGAAAGACTGCCTTTGATCACACATTGTTCTAGACAGGGTCTCACATTCCCCCGGAAAGAGCAGGTATGTAGTCTGGGAGTACTTCTGGACCCCAACCTCTCCCTGATTTCTCAGGTTGAGGAAGTGGCCAGGAGTGCTTTCTACCAGCTTCGGCTGATTTGCCAGCTACGTCCATTTCTGGAGATAAACAACCTTAAACTGTGGTGCATATGCTGGTAATATCCAGGCTTGACTACAGCAATGTGTTCTACGTTGGGCTGCCTTTGTACACAGTTTGGAAAGTGCAGTTAGTACAGAATTCAGTAGCCAGGTTGGTCTCTGGGGTTGCCTGAAGAGATCATATTTCACCCATTTTGAAAGTACACTGGCTGCCAATAAGTTTCTAGGCAAAATACAAAGTGCTGGTTATCCTCTCTAATAAAAGCCTTGGTGTCCGTCCGTGGACGGACACCAAGGCGTGTGTTCGTGCCTCCGATGGTCGCTCTGGGCATGCGCGAAGCAGGGAGGGCAGAGAGACACAACCGCCGGCACCTGGCGGCCATGTTGGGCGGCCAAGCGGCCGCCCAGAAGAAGCCGGGAAGGTGCGGCGGAGAAAATTGGCCGAGGCAGCGGCAGAGCCGCCGCCACGGCCAAAAGAGACAGAGACTGGGCCGGTGGGGGGCCGGAGTGGAGGCCGGCGGTAGCGGGCAGCCCTGGCCCGGGCGGGGAGACCGGCGGTGGCACGGAGGCCGAAAGCGAAGGGCCCGCGCTGGCCAAAAACTCCAAAGACGGCGGCGCCCGGCCCCGGGGTCCTTGCCGCGGCATGGAGGCAGGCGGGCATGGAGGCAGGCGGGGGCGGGAGGGAGAATGGTGGCGGCGGGCCCGGAGCCCAGAGGGAAACTGGATGGGGGGGAAAAAATTAGAAGGGGCAAGGGAGAGGAAAGAGGCAAGGGGGGGGGAGGGGGGGAGGGAAGGGAAGGCTAGCGCCCGTTATTGTAACGGGCTAAAAAATACTAGTTACCTATAAAGCCCTAAATGGCTTAGGTCCGAGATATTTAAGAGAGCGCCTTCTTCATCATCAAGCCCACTGCCTGTTAATATCATCTGGGGAGGTCTGGTTGTGGTTGCCAAGGCTTGGTTGGTGGTGACTCGAAACGGGGCCTTTTCTAGAGTTGCCCTGGGACTCTGGAATGCCCTTCCTAATGAAATTAGAGTTTCCCCTTCTCTGAATGTTTTTAAGAAGGACCTAAAAACATACCTGTTGAGTCAGGCTTTTTGTTTATAGTTTTAAAGCTTCAGTTTTAGAGTTTCTTATTGTATTTTAAATTGTTTTTAATTATGTTAATGTTTTAATGGTTTTATAATGTGAACCACCCAGGGACTTTTTTGTATGGGGCAGTATATAAATGTACTTACTTACTTAATTAATTAATTAACAACACACTGCTTGAAACATCACTAAAGCAGCGTTGCTGGACGCTCCTCCTTCGCGGCTTTTGGTTGTGAGAACCAGCCCTAGGTAATTCAGAACCTCCAAATCTGGTGAAAGATTTGAATAAGTTGAATTTCAGAATATCCCTAGTGTAAATCCGTAGCTTGAAATCAGAGATTCTGTTCTTTAAAGGAAAGTTTTAGGAGAGCTTTAGTCGTACTTGTGTATCTATTTGATTATACCTACCGTTTGCAAGGAGATCTTACTTGACTTTAAAACCAGTCACATGATGCCATGCAGACAGTGTGGTTAAAGAGATCACACTTTTCTCTCCCAGTGCAACTTGGGTCTAATGTATCCAGCGCTGTTCATTCTGTAATCTTTCACAGTCATCTTCATTTAGCTCCAAGCACGAGACTAAAGAGATATTGGCCTCAACCCAAACAGTGGTTGATTAATCGCAACCTCTTGACCCAGTGACTGATTGCTATGTTAAAAAATGTTCTCATTATCTAAATGGAGGGCGGAGATGCCCAGCAGGTCCTAAGCCAATCAACTTGCTTCTCTTTATAAACAGCACTGGAAGAAGGACTCTGTGGTTTATAGTGGAAAGGGCCATCATTCATTTTTACCCATCATACCTGCTTTTAGTGATGCTACCCACACAGGCAGGTTTTAGGAAGGCTTGACAACTCAAGTGCTTTATATGCTTTTAAGACTTATTCTGAGATATAGAAGCACATTCATCATAGCGGGTGCAGGGATTCCCAAGAGCTGCCTGAAATTCACGGGTGTCATCAAGTCCTTCACAGGGCTTCAGGGCAGATGAATGGAAGAAAACAAAGGCACCTTGCCTCTTAGTTTTTACTGCATGTTCTTTCTTTCTGTCTATCTATCTATCTATCTATCTATCATCATGGCCAACATCCTGACTAAAGATGTGCTCATGCAAGGATGTTGGGCAGGTGACTTCTATGTTGGGCACTTGTGTTCCAGATTAGTGCTGTTCTAGTGTAGGGATTCCCAGTCTTTTAAAACAAGTGCACCCCTTCTGTTGCAAACCTTCAGCTCAGTTACCCCATAGAGGGGGGTGTGTGTGTGTGTGCACGCGCATGCATGCGTGTGCACACGATAACAATAACACAATGGTTAATAAATAATTTTTGTTTTGTTTCAAACAATGCTTCTCTTATTGCTTTAAAAATATCTGGCTGCGATGTTAGCACCACCTTTTACTTACTTTCCCAATGAAATTTCGGATATCAGAAGCCTGCATTAGTCGTGTCTGTAACACTGTAGCACGCTTTTCCTCTTAAAGATGCACACTTCTTACATTGCTATTAATTATTTGCATGTTCCTAGTGATAGATTTTCTAAACATTATATAAGCAACTCTTGGATGTGATATAATTCATTGATCACTAAGGTCCAATCTCATGCAGATTTACCTGACAATGACAGCCACTGAATTTAGCAGGACTTGCTTCCAAAAGAAACAAAAAAATCTACAGCATTAGAATGCATGATATTTAAAACAGATGAAGTGATCAGATTATGAGGATTCTGTTTTATAGCTGCTTCCCTCACAAACACAAAGAAATCTTATGAAGATGTAACTAAAGGTTTATTCAGAAACAACGCAATTTTCTCCTTCCCCTTCCCCTCCTTTTCCCCCTCTGAGTCCACCCCGACACTCTCTACAGGATCTCCACTGGGACAAACATATCAACCACACAGTGTAAAAGATTACTAGATAGAATACAACAAATTCTGATCTCCTTTTGTTTATATGCCACACAATACACAAAGGTCTTGTGTGTATGTTTATCAGTGTGAATATCTATATCCTGTTTCCTAATTCGGCACACAGATCACCAAAGAGAGAACATGCAAGGTCAGTCAAGACAAGAGAGATTCTCTGCCAACAATAGAGAAAGATGTTGCTTGCCTCCCCATCACCTCCAAAATGGTCCCAGTTTACTCTGAATCAGTGAGTCCACAAGCAGAATCAGTGGATTCACTGGGTCCACAAGTAGCTATGTGAGAATGGGCTGTAGTGCAGAACATGTGCTTTGCATGCAGATGGTCTCTCCCAGGTTCAATCCTTGACCTCTCCAAGTAGAGTTAGGAAAGACCCCAACACCCAAATCTTGGAGAGCTAGTCAGTGGTCAGTGTAGACAATACTGAACTTAAGCCCTGCTAACTGATAACCCTTGCAAACTGAGCAAAGAGACACCTTTACTCAACTGAGTAAAGAGATATGCCGGCTGTGTCCATTTCTTGAGATAAATGACCTCAGAACAGTAGTACATCTGCTGGTTACCTCCAGACTTGATTACTGTAATGCGCTCTATGTGGGGCTGCCTGTGTACGTAGTTAGTCCAGAATGTGGCGGCCAGATTGGTCATCTCGGAGAGACCATATCACTTCTATCTTAAAACATCTACACGGGCTGCCAGTAAGTTTCCAGGCAGAGTACAAGGTTTTGGTTATAACCTATAAAGCCCTAAACAGCTTGGGCACTGAGTATTTAAGAGAATGTCTTCTTTGCTATGAACCACACTGCCCATTGAGATCATCTGGAGAGGTTCGTCTGCTGTTGCCACCGGCTTGTCTGGTGGCTACTCGGGGACAGGCCTTCTCCATTGTTGCCCTGAGGCTTTGGAACACACTTCCTGCTGAAATAAGAGCCTCCCCATCTCTTACAACTTTTAAAAGGGCAGTCAAGACACATTTGTTCACCCACGCTTTCAATTAGATATGTTTTAATTGTGTTTTAATTGTTTTAATTTTTTAATTTTAATTGTTGAAATGTTTTAATCTTTATTGGCTCTTTTTATTGTTTTGTAAACCGCCCAGAGAACTTGTATTTTGGGCAGTATAGAAATGTATTAAATAAATAAATAAAAGTGGTGATTTTCTTATATTTAGCAGGAGGAGAACAACTGGGCCCTATCCAGCCCCAGCACAGCAATCTTCCAGTGGCTGCTGCTGGTGTCTCTCTTATATTTCCTTTGGTGAGCCTGTTTGGGATAGGGGACCATCTTGTATATTTATTTTTCTTTGTAAACTGCTTCAGGCACTTTTGTTGAAAAGTGATATATAAAAATGCATAGTGGTGGTGGTGGTGGTGGTGGTAGATCGCTCAATGATCTGGCTTGGTACAGGTCAGCTCCCTATGATGACCAGCTGCATGAGACTTAATCAGAGCTTTATAACTTCCCAAATAGCAAAAATTGAATTATCCTTCATAACAATCGCATTAGAGGTAGAGTTTGCATGTGCTTTTATATGTTTCTTCAGCAAGTAACATCCTGCTGCTCTTACCAAAACATGCCTTCACACTGCACGACCTTCCTTGAATTCAGTGAGCTCATGCATGCACAGACTATCTGAGCAGGGATAGCAAGTGATGGCTAGACATCACTAGCCAAGCCTTAATCAGCCAAAGGGTCAGACTCGGATTCAGTACCCAACTAGTCAAGATGACAGAATGTATGAATGCATCTCCCATTTTGAAACTTTTGCAAATATTGACCATGAGGTGGGGAGGTGGAGATGACCCAGATCAGGATCAGGGCACAGGAGAAGGTGGGTTAACCCTTTCCCTTTTCTCTAGGAAAACCACCCTCCAAAAGCTGCTATTTGTTTCATTAGGGGGAAAGCAGACCAGCACATGTAGCAATATGGTAAGAAAAATACAATACAAATGGAACCTGCAAGGAGTTCTTCGCACCGTGGGGTTTTCTGTGAGGCTTTACTTTAAACCCAACACTATCCAAAAAACCCGAGGCAAAGGGTGGATTTTTTTTACCCCGGATATAAATCAGGTTGCACTCTAATGAGCAGTAGAAAATCGGAATTATGTGTGAAGTGCTCCCCGATAACTTGCAGAGACTTTCGGGTAAATCTGCTGAATATGTGAATGCGCCCGCTCCATTCCAGAGAAGATGTGGGCTAAAAGCTGGGTGTGGAAAACCTCCAATAAAAATATCACATCAGATCTGAAATCTCATGTGTTATATTGGTGAGGAAGAGACAGCATCAGGCATTGATATGAAGCAGAAACATGAAAGGAAGGGTGGTCTTGTCAGAACAGTTTTCTTTGTTTTCTTGTTAGGGATAGAATATTTTATTGCTTTCATGATGTACTTGTTCTACTTTTCTCATGGTCAGGGTGTGATGAAATGGGGGTTATAATAATAATAACAACAACAACAACAACAACAACAACAACAACAACAGCAATAATAATTTCCCCCATTGAGGCACTACCTTGGCTTGGTTGTGGGGCTTGTGTGCTCTGAGGAAGGTGAGAGCTATGCCAGAGGTCCAACCATACTGGACAGGTGGGTCTCACCAGAGGAGCCAGACAAAGATTGCCTCTCCCATCAACAATATGGTGAGACGTAACTTTAATAAATCTATACCGGATCGGTCGTCGCCCAGGTCAACAAGGGCCGCGCCAGGTGCTATAATTCCTGGAAATCTGGTGGAAAGTGGGCAACAGGACTCAGGATCTTCAGTTGAGCAACCAGGGCTGAAGACAGCAAAGATACTGGAAGAAACGTTGCTTAACCGAAAAAAATATACAAAAAATGCCAACAAGGAAATAATGATCTGCTATTACAAGTCTAGTCCAACTAGAAGAGGTTATTTAAAAAGAATGTACCAAATTTGGAAAGAGAAGCATCCAGATACAGAAATAACAGAACAAAGGCTAGCAGACCAGAGAAGATACATAATAAGAAATAAAGTATTCACAGGAGTTGAGCTGGAAGAACTTCAAAGAGCAACACAGGCTCAAGATATGGAAGAAGGATTACCACCAATTGAAGAAGTTGCGCAGGCGCAGGTGGAGGAGGTATTGGAAATCAAGGATGCCACTGTTACTGAACTGTTTCAAAATCAAAACCAGGCAACCACCTCTTTGCCTTCACCTCAAAAACCCAAATGCCGTTTAACAGAAAAGCAACAAGAACTAAAGCAAAAAATAACTGAGCACATGAACCAAACAACCACCAGGGTTCAACTTCCAGCTCTAAAAACAGTTGCCAAAAAACAACTCGCTCAGGCATTAAAAGATGTCAAAGCTGCACTTGCAGAGATAACAACCAAGAATGTGCAAGAAACAAACCAACTAATGTACAGTGCAGCAACAATAACAACACAAGAGCTTGGATATAAGATCAGTGGACCTGTCAAAAAAAGAAAGCAGTACATCACCTAAATGGAAGATTAGATTAGAAAATAAAATCTCCAGGCTTAGATCAGATGCTAGTAAATTGAAAGATATGAAAGACAAGAAGCTGAAGAATGAAAACACCAAACAGTATCTGATCCAAAAATACCACCTAGATTCAAGGAAAATTAGAGAAGTCCTGGAAATAATAAAGCAGCAAATAACATCAGTGTCAAAGAAGATTAGCAGATACGAAGCCAGAATTACACAACACAGGCAGAATCTCCAATTCCAGTCGAATCAGAGACGTTTCTACCAAAGCATAGAAGGAGAAACTGCAAGAAACATAGAAACACCAAATAAAGAAGAAACAGTGCAATTCTGGGGGAAATTATGGGACAATCCAATAGATTATAATAAAAAAGCAGGCTGGATGAAAGAGGTCGGAAAATGTAACCAACAAATGCAAGATCTAATAATAACACCAGAATTAATAAGTGAAAGAGCAAAGAAAATTAAAAATTGGACTGCACCAGGCGACGATGAACTGCATGGCTTTTGGCTTAAACACCTAACAAGCCTTCATAAACAACTATCAAAACAGTTCATTCACATTTTGCAAGGAGGTGATATTGAACAATGGCTAACAACTGGGAAAACTCATCTCATCATGAAAGACCCAGCAAAAGGTGCAGTTCCAAGTAATTATAGACCAATAACCTGCCTGACAACCATGTTCAAATTATTAACTGCAATAATAGCAGATGAAGTGATGCAACACTTATTAACTAAGAAACAGCTTCCAGTTGAACAGAAAGGAAATTGCCCGAACACCAGAGGCACAAAAGACCAGCTGCTGATTGACAAAACGATTTTAGAAAATTGCAAGAGAAGAAAAACCAATCTAAGTGTTGCATGGATTGACTACAAGAAAGCCTTTGATTCATTGCCTCACACATGGATACTCAAATGTTTAGAAACAACTGGTGTCAGCACAAACATTCAGATATTTATTTTAAAAAGCAATGAGCATGTGGAGTACACAATTAACAATCAATGGCGAGACACTTGGACAGGTTAGCATTAGAAGAGGCATTTTCCAAGGGGACTCACTATCCCCTCTGTTGTTTGTAATCGCCATCACCCCACTTTCACAAATACTCAACAAAACAGGCCTCGGATACCAAACATCTAAAACATCAAGTAAAATCAACCATCTGCTATACACGGACGATCTGAAGTTTTATGGAAAGTCCCAGTCAGAAATCGAATCACTTCTAAGCACTGTCTGTATATTCAGTAGCGATATAGCAATGGAGTTTGGACTAGACAAGTGTGCTGCATTAATAATGAAAAGAGGAAAAATGAGAAAAACAGAAGGAATAGAACTGCCGAATGGAAGCAAGATCAAGAACCTGGAAGACAAAGAACATTACAAATACTTGGGCATTCTACAGGCTGATAACATTGCACACACTGAAGTTAAAAGAAAAATTGGAAGTGAATACATCAGGAGAATTAGAAAAATCCTAAAGTCCAAACTCAATGGCGGGAACACCATACAAGCCATAAACACATGGGCTATACCTGTTATCAGATACACTGCAGGAATAATAGACTGGACCCAGGCACAGCTAGAGACGCTGGATCGTAAGACCAGGAAAATCATGACCATCAATCATGCTCTGCACCCCCGCAGTGATGTCGATAGACTATACCTCCCTCGCAGCTTCGGTGTAAGAGGAATGCTGCAAGTCCATCAAACAGTAGAGGAGGAGAAAAGAGACCTTGAAGAATATATAAAGGATAGTGAAGAAGATGCACTTAAAATGGTCAAGAACGAGAAACTATTCAACACCAATGAAAGAAAGCAGGCCTACAAGAAAGAACAAGTCAAGAACTGAGCAGAAAAATGGAGAAATAAGCCCCTGCATGGTCAATATTTGCACAATATAAGTGGAAAATCAGACATCACCAAGACCTGGCAATGGCTTAAGAATGGCAACTTGAAGAAAGAAACAGAAGGTTTAATACTGGCTGCGCAAGAACAGGCACTAAGAACAAATGCAATAAGAGCAAAAGTAGAAAAGTCAACAACAAACAGCAAGTGCCGCCTCTGTAAAGAAGCAGATGAAACAGTGGACCACCTAATCAGCTGTTGTAAAAAGATTGCACAGACTGACTACAAACAAAGGCATGACAAGGTAGCAGGGATGATACACTGGAACCTCTGCAAAAAATACAAGCTACCTCTAGCCAAAAATTGGTGGGACCATAAAATTGAAAAAGTGGTAGAAAATGAAGATGTAAAAATATTATGGGACTTCCGACTACAAACAGACAAACATCTGCCACACAATACACCAGATATCACTGTAGTCGAGAAGAAAGAATAACAAGTGAAAATAATTGACATAGCAATACCAGGGGATAGCAGAATAGAAGAAAAAGAAATAGAAAAAATCACCAAATACAAAGATCTACAAATTGAAATTGAAAGGCTGTGGCAGAAAAAGACCAAAATAATCCCAGTGGTCATTGGCGCCCTGGGTGCAATTCCAAACGACCTTGAAGAGCACCTCAACAACATAGGGGCCACAGAAATCACCATCAGCCAATTACAAAGAGCAGCTTTACTGGGAACAGCCTATATTCTGCGACGATATCTATAACAACTGACAATAAAATTCAGCCATCCCAGGTCCTTGGGAAGGACTCGATGTCTGGATAAAACAAACCAGTCAATAATACCTGTCTGACTGTGTAAGGAAGAAACAATAATTAATAATAACCGACTACAAACAGACAAACATCTGCCACACAATACACCAGATATAACTGTAGTCGAGAAGAAAGAAAAACAAGTCAAAATAATCAACATAGCAATACCAGGGGATAGCAGAATAGAAGAAAAAGAAATAGAAAAAATCACCAAATACAAAGATCTACAAATTGAAATTGAAAGGCTGTGGCAGAAAAAGACCAAAGTAATCCCATTGGTAATTGGTGCCCTGGGTGCAGTTCCAAAACACCTTGAAGAGCACCTCAACATCACAGGGGCCACAGAAATCACCATCAGCCAGTTACAAAAAGCAGCTTTACTGGGAACAGCCTATATTCTGCAACGATATCTATAACAACAGCAACAACATTGACAATAAAATTCTGGCATCCCAGGTCCTTGGGAAGGACTTGATGTCTGGATAAAACAAACCAGTCAATAACACCCGTCTGACTGTGTAAAATAAATAATAATAATAATAATAATAACAACAACAACAACAACAACAACAACAACAACAACAACAATAATCCATATCCTGGGTAATCTTAACTATCTGCACATCAGATGGCAAGAGAACCTGAATCAGGGCCTCCAAGGAATATCTCAGATGACTTGTATGTTCATATGAGATCCAGGCTGCTCATGTCTTTAAATGTCAGCCCCAACCTTTTGACTTGGGTCCATCAACCAACTGGGAGCCTATGAAGTTGTTTCAGAACTGGCACCATCGGTTCCCTGCAGCCCACCCCAGTCAACAGTCTGGCACCCACAATTTGTACCAGTTGTGCTCTCTGAGAAGTCTTCAAAGGCATCCTCCCAGAACGTGTGTCATAGTAATCTCGTCTGGTTGTGAGCAAAACTAGGTTGTTGTACTGATGTGATTCAAGTTAGGATCAAGAGTAATGTTCTGACTATCGTTAATGTTTATTCGGTGCCAACTTTGTGTCAGATGCTGTATGGAATATAAAAATAAAAGCAGCCCTTCACAGTGATGATACTGATCTCGGCACTGTGCATGGGAGCCCTCAGTTCAGTGTCTAGCTGAACTCATCCCCTAAAATTGCTGGAAGACGCCAGCTCTTCGCTTCATTTAACCACGGCCTGCTTGACTTCATTGAAGAAGACAATTGTAAAGAAGATTACACACTACAACATGGGCTCAAAGGAATCAGATTTCGTTTTCAGACAGCGTCTTCTAGCTTCCCCACTAGAACATAGCAGATCAGAAGCTGGCATGCATGACTCTAATGCCTGGTATCTGCCTGTATGGGTGGGGCAAGGGGTGATAAATGAGCTGCAGCTGCAACTCATTCCCATTCTCCACTTCCCACCCGAACTGCCTCATTGTGCCTCCCCTCCCAGCTGCCGTGTTAACCCCAGGTGCATGGACTGCTCATTCACTCGGATTGAGAACAGGGTGAATGAGCAGCCTGCGCCCGGCGCTAACAGAGCAGCAGAGGAGGTGAGACCTAACTAGTCCAGCATCCTGTTTCACACAGTGGCCCACCGGGTCCCTCTGGGAAACCCACAGGCAAGAGGTGAGGGCATGCCCTCTCTCCTGCTGTTGCTCCCCTGCCACCAAAAGCTTTGTGCTAATGCAGCATCCTTGTACAATAAAGCATTAGTCACAGAGCCCTTTCTTATGATCTTGTGAGTGGGCTTGAGGGCGGGCGATGGGGAAGGCTGCAGCAGCCTACTTTCCTGGCAGATGATCCAGAAGAGTTGCTGGGCCTATGGATTGCGCACCCAGATGTGCCACTGCTGCTCCAGGCAGCGTGGAGATTCAGGAGCCTGGACGTGTCCTCCCCCCTCTGGAAATCCCACAATGCACCACGCGAGTGTGCAGTGCATTGTGGGGATCCCCCCGGTGACCTCTGTGAGCAGCTGGCGCTGACACATGAGCAGTTAGCCTGGGTTAAGGGTGTGCTTGCACCCTTAACCTCAGCTAACTGGCAGATTCCCTAGGTGGGTTTGCCGCCAAGGTGCTGCCGGGAGCCACACAGCTCCCTCTGGTTCTCACGGGCAGACAAGCCTGGGCTTACCTGTTCTAGCCTGGTCTTGGCTGCTCATGAGAACAGCCTCGCAGTCTTAGATTGTGAGACCTTTGGGGATTGAGAACCATCTTCTTCTTTCCCTATGTAAACTGCTTCAAGAACTGTTTTGTTGAAACATGATATAGAAATGCAGCAGCAGCAGCAGGAGGAGGAGGAGAAGGATGTTGGCCACCATACTTTGGATGCAGCCCATAAAAACACCAATATCAAAAGACAAGAACAGCACTAAAAATGGTGATCTATGAAACATTCCAGGTTTTCATCCCTTATAAGTGTTGTAAGTTTTGCCATCTCCGCATATTCCAAAATTTTTATCAACCAGTCTTCTTTTGAAGGCATTTTATTGTCTTTATTGTCTTGGAAAGAGCCCCTGGTGGCGCAGTGGTAAAACTGCCGCCCTGTAACCAGAAGGTTACAAGTTCGATCCTGACCAGGGGCTCAAGGTTGACTCAGCCTTCCATCCTTCCGAGGTCGGTAAAATGAGTACCCAGAATGTTGGGGGCAATATGCTAAATCATTGTAAACCGCTTAGAGAGCTCCGGCTATAGAGCGGTATATAAATGTAAGTGCTATTGCTATTGCTATTTCCATTTCTGCGCGTAAACTATTCTAGCCGCCGTGGTTGCATACATAAAAAAAGTTAAGTTTCTTCTAGAGAACTCTCCTTGAGTTATTCCCAGCAAGAAGGATTCTGGCCTCTTAGGAAATGTCATTTTAAAAATTTTCTTCAACTCATTATATATCATATCCCAAAAGGCCTTTGCCTTCCCGCATGACCACCACATATGAAAGAAAATTCCTTCACATTGTCCACATTTCCAACATTTATTTGAAACATTTTTATACATTAATGCTAATTTTTTCGGTGTCAGATACCACCTATACATCACCGTATAATAATTATCTTTTAAAGTATAACAGGCAGTGAACTTTAAATCAGTTTTCCATAATTTTTCCCAAGCTGCCATCTCTATATTATGACCCACAACTTGAGCCCATTGTCTCCTCCAAAAGCACCAACCTATACATCTTAGAGACTAATTTTTCATCATTTTCACACAGCTCCTTCTCAAATCTCGACATCTGATCCTCAATCCAGCTTTAAGATCCTTCTTGTAAATTTCGTTTAGCTGATGGTACTGAAACCAGTTGCTAACCAAATTTTGGACTTCAGCTAGATTTTTTTAATTTACAGCCCTTATCTTGAAAACATAACAAATCTCTATAGGTACCCCATTCAGATTGCATATTTATCTCTTTACGTGCCAAAGCTTCAATCGGGGAACTTTTCTTGCTTTACTTAAAGAACTATTTTTCTAACATGGACCTTTCAGCAGGGTTTGAAATTTAGTAATTATAGCAGGTTGGGTAGGGTAAAATCTAATTGCAAGATGGAGTATATATGTTTTGTATTATTATAGCAATGGCTTATATGCATATTTAACAAGAACCGCGCAGACTGGTAAGCGGGAAGTCAATATTTACTTAATTAAGTGTAACTTTATTGTTAAGGTATTGTTAAAATCAATACAATTTCAAAATGCAAAAACAACAACAACGGTGATCTCTAAAAGGCCTAGGGCCATGGAAAGGTCTTTGCCTGGCACTAAAAAACCAAGAAAATGAGCACCAGGGAGTTATTCACACATGGCTTCATGCTGCGAGGTAAACGTTGAGCAAAACCACTTTGAATTACACTCGTGGCATTGCGGGATGCAGCCCCTTCCCTCTGCTCTCGGGTTTTCTCTTGGTGCCGGTTCACATCATATGCCTCTATGTTTTCCTTCTAGCCCGGGACGGGGGAGAGCCTATATCTGCATTCCTAAAGGAGACTGTCCCTCTTATCTTGCTAATGATTCCACGTCAGTGCCTCTCCCAATTTGCTTCGGCATTTTCAAAAACCCGCTTAAAACCAGCATATTAAAAACCCGGAAAAACATCAAGATAAGCTAGAATTCGGTAGACAAAGCCCAATTTGTGTGTGGAGTGCTTCCAAAGTTCTCGAAATGGACTTCGGGGTAAGTATGGCTGGTGTGTGAACACACACACTCTCTTCCAGAGGAGATTCAGGGTAACAGCCCTGACTGTAAAGCCTCCAGGGGAATCTCCCTGTGGAAGGAGTTCCACAATCAAGGAAGCCCACCCTGAAGTCATCACCTACCTCACGTCAGATGGTGAAGGCACCCAGAGGATGACCGCCAGCTGACACCTCAGAGCACGAACAAGTTGAATCTACACTGCAAACACTCTTATCCTTCCTCAGCAGGTTCAGCATACAATTTGAGACCCATTGCTTTAAGGAGCAGCCTCAAATCTGGAAGATGTGTAAGGGTAGATCATATGCTCTTGCTCAAGCGTTACTGATTGGACATTTTCAGTGTTTGCAAGGAAAATAATGCTGACCCCACATGCTGCATCTGCTTCTGGAACTTATTATCTGCTTTGTTAGCTTCAGATGGCTTTCAGATAAGAGTAATTCAATTAGACATCTTGGTAATTATAAATGCATACTTATGCATGCCACAGTAGGGGGTCACGTCTACAAGCTCAAAGGCTACACATTTGTTTAAGGCCTTGCAGAAAGGTTATGCTTCATGTTTGCGTATCTGTTGATTTTCCTTTCAAGATTTCAAATGCCTGGATCTCCATTTTTGAACATGTTCACATTGCTGAAAATAACCATCTCTGAAAAACAGTTTATACTAAGAAAGTGCCTGTATTTTTTACCCCTGCTAACTGGGCAAAGAGGCACCTTCTTAACGTGGTGATTCTCTTTATTGAGAATGGGGAGAGTAACTGGCCCTATTCATCGCCAGCTCAGTACCTCCAGTGACTGTTGCTGGTGTCTATCTTGTGTTTCTTTTTAGATTGTGAGCCCTTTTGGGACAGGGGTCCATCTTATTTATATTTCTCTCTGTAAAACCACTTTGGAGACTTTTGTTGAAAAGCAGTATATAAATATTTTGTAGTTGATGTTGTATTTAAAACTTAACTTAAAATGATATCCAGATTTGAAGGAATTCCTATCATGAGGGAGTTGCTGAGGTTTTCTGGCAATCCTTAATGCTGGCAATGAATCCTCTTGAGGTTATTTATTTATTTATTTATTAAATTTCTAGTCCACCCCATCCAAAGGCTCTAGATGTTGCACAACAAGTTTAAAAAACATAAAAACAAACACCATTTAAAACACACTGCTTAAAACAATATAAAAACAATTTTAAAACAATCCAGAACTATTTAAAACCAATTAAAATACTTAAAACAATTTAAAAACCTTGGAAGGCCAGGTCAAACAAGTAAGTTTTTAGGGCTCTCTTAAAGGCCAACAATGAGCCTAAATTACGGATATCTGCCGGGAGTGCATTCAGTAGGTCAGGAGCAGCTACAGAGAAGGCCTGGCAGATGCAACAGTGGTAACTGGAGATGGACCTCTCCAGATGGCCTCCACACGCGATGGGGATCGTGCAGAAGAAGGTGCTCTCTAAGGTAGCCCAGACCCAAGCCGTTCAGGGCTTTAAAGGTAATAACCAGCACTTTGTATTTTGCCCAGAAACATATTGGCAGCCAATGCAACTGTTTTAAGGCATAACAGGCATAATATGGTCTCGCCGGGTTACCCCAGAGACCAGTCTGGCTGCCGCATTTTGACCTAACTGAAGTTTCCGAACTATGTACAAAGGCAGCCCCATGTAGACACATTGCAATTGTCAAGCCTGAAGGTTACCAGCTGATGCACCACTGTTTTGAGGCTGTTCTCTTCAAGGAATGGTCACAGCTGTCAAATCAGCTGAAGTTGGTGGAAAGTGCTCCTGGCCATGGCCTCCACCTGAGGGGGAAAAGAGGACAGGCAGGAAAATCAGTCATGGATTGTGTGCTGATCTTTGATCATAAGAAACTGAACTGATTGAACTGACAGTCATGGATTTTTGTGTGAAAGGACGGTGAGCTTCGTTCTGGTACGGAAAACCAGTCCGTTCTGCCTTGAGCATGTGCTTAGAGAAACTCTGGTAGATCTCCAGACAAATGCAGTGCTTGCTCAACCAACAATGTTTAACTAGTGCATGGAGATCACATAGTTGCGTGACATCACAGGGATGGTGGAAATTGTGCTCTTGTGTCCTAAAAGTTCCCTGCAAAACATATCGGCCAGGCCACGGGTTGCACACCTTGCTGCACACCATACATGTTTCCACTAGCACAACACTAGTCTGGGATGCAAATGTAACCCCTGTTCTTTAAAGGTTAAAAACATGAGGGCATGCCCTCAACTGCTGCCTGTAGGCTTCCAGTGGCATCTGGTGGGCCACTGTGTGAAACAGGATGCTGGACTAGATGGGCCCCCTTGGGCCTGATCCAGCAGGGGAGCTGTTCTTATGTTCTTATTAGCTGATATAGGCTTGTCCAGTAGGGGGCTGCAAATTGAATAGGGACAACCACATAGGGTTAAAAAAAAAAAAAAGGTGCAATCCTCCTCAGAGGATCCAGTGGTTCAGCCTGCGGAAGAAAGTCCCTATACAGAGAGCTCCTGTGGGCTGGTTATTTGCTAAGCCTATATTTACTGCTTTCAGGTGTGAGAGGTTTTTACCTGATTGCTTTTTAAGTAAAGTTGTACATTTAATAATTATGTATAATTAATAACTCTAATGAATGTGTGATAACGGCAGTGTATGAAAATATCCTGAAAGGATCCAGAGGCCTGCTGAAGAAGGTCCCTGCATAGAAAGTTCCCGTGGGCTGGTTATTTGCTAAGCCTTTATTTACTGCCTACCTTATGGGGAAATGCTTGACTAACAAGCAGAAGGTTGCCGGTTTGAATCACAGGAACATAGGAAGCTGCCATATACTGAGTCAGACCATTGGTCCATCTAGCTCAGTATTGTCTTCACAGACTGGCAGTGGCTTCTCCAAGGTTGCAGGCGGGAATCTCTCTCAGCCCTATCTTGGAGAAGCCAGGGAGGGAACTTGGAACCTTCTGCTCTTCCCAGAGCGGCTTCATCCCCTGAGGGGAATATCTTGCAGTGCTCACACATCAAGTCTCCCATTCATATGCAACCAGGGCAGACCTTGCTTAGCTAAGGGGACAAGTCATGCTTACTACCACAAGACCAGCTCTCCTCACTGGTATTATATCCAACAGCAGCGATATAGGAAGATGCTGAAAGGCATCATCTCATACTGTGCAGGAGGAGGCAATGGTAAACCCCTCCTGTATTCTACCAAAGAAAACCACAGGGCTCTGTGGGTGCCAAGAGTCAAAATCAACTTGACGGCACACTTTACTTTTACCTTATATGTACTACTTTCAGACTTTCAAGAAGAGGAGACAGCAATGCCACAGCCAGGAGAGAACTCTCAAACAAGCCAACACCACCATTAAAAAAAAGAAAAGCCTCAGTTTGCATCTGAGCACTTCTCTGTAACCCTTTTTATTTTGCAAATTCTGTTCTTTGTGTTAAGAAAGAAACTTTAAAGTGGAAATTGATCATTTAATTGTTGTTATGATTGCGTTCATTTATATGGAAAGTTAAAGAAATCCCACAAGGCAGGATTAAACTGTTCCTCACTAAAACTATGCTGCAACCAGGGGCATAACTATAATCGGGCAAGGGGAGGCAGTTGTCTGGGGGCCCACTGCCTTGGGGAGCCCCCCAGGGGCAAGTCTCATGACTGACTCCCCCAGCGCACACCCACCCGGGCTTCCTTCAGTTGTAGTCATCCTCCGAAATTGATGTGAGTGTTAAGACCTGGAGCTACCAGTACAGCCTTGAGATTGTTTTTAATGAAAGGCGGTATGTAAATTCAACAATAAATAAAAATAAATAAACAGCATGTCTTTCTCTAGTACCATTAAATGACTTGCATCGTCCACAATTTATAAAACCTTTAAAAAAACAATTTAGGATGATGTTTTATTATGGGGGCCCATTTTAAAATCTTGTCTCTGGGCCCACTCCAACCTTGCTACGCCCCTGACCACAACTTTTGTATGGAGTTCAATTGGACCCCTTTGATAGTTTTATGCCCCTAGAGTGGGTTCAGTCGGGCTTTCTAAAAGCGCTTTTTGGTACACCTAGATGCACCCCTAATGTGGTGCTACGACAGGAGGTTGGGTTGTGGAGGATTGAGACCAGGGCATGGTTGCAGATTATTTTCTAATGGCTGAAGCTCCACCTCCAGCCAGTGGGACTTGTGCCTAAGTTTCTTTTGGCTACACCCCGGCCTATTTTCCTGGTGACGATTACAGATAAACTTTCCCGTATTGGCCTGGACCCTGAGTTTTTATTAGAAACTGACCTAGGGAATGCCAAAAAATTAGTACATCAACATCTAAATGATATGGAGCCCCAGAACCAGTTGGCTTATCTGCCGGCATTTTACAGTCAGTTTAAGGCCAGGGTGGGTTTCCCCCCCGACTTCATATTTGTCCACCATAACTGTCAGAAAGTTCTGCTGGCTTTTTCAAGAGCACAATTTAACGCTTTTCCTTCAGCTATGTTAACAGGGAGATTTCAACATCTACCCCTGGAGGCTCGCTTGTGTCCTTGTGGTTCAGGCGAACCTGAATCAATCGCTCATATTTTATTACACTGTAGATCTTACAGTAATATTAGATATCATTTGATTCTGCCGCTTCTTTCTAGGTTTCAACATCAATTGGATGATTTGCTGGTGAAACATTTACTAGAAGATAATGCATTCTCCATCTCTCATGTTGTAGCAAAATTTTGTTACATCGCAATTAGAATTCGTAGTTCATTGATTGATGCTCAAGTTAATGATTGAGTCAATGTTGAATGCTGAAATAATGTTTATTGTTTGTGTTGTTTTGTTTTGGCCATTGGCCGTAAATAAAGTATCTATCGACTGCCAATTGTAAAATAACCCATACATGGTGTAAAGAAAGTGTTATACAAGCTCCAGATTTAGCATAACTAAACACCGCCCAGAGCCTCTGGATGGGGCGGTTTATAAATGTAATAAATAATAATAATAACCACTACAACTACAACTATGAGCTAGTGCAATACCTTTGTACAAGCACTTTATTAGTCTGGATGTCACACTCAATTCTAAGTGTATGTCCATTCCTCTGAGCCACCCTTTTGTGCCTGACTTCAGCTGGTAAGCCTCGGGGTTTTGGTAGATCCCTTGCCACTATGGTGATGTACAAATTAGAGGAGGAGAGCTGGTCTTGTGGTAGCGAGCATGAATTGTCCCCTTTGCTAAGCAGGGTCCACCTTGGTTTACATTTGGATGGGAGATTACATATGTGGGCACTGTAACGTATTCCTCTTAGGGGATGGGGCCGTAGCTCAGTGGAAGCACATCTGCATGCTTGCATGTGGAAGGCCCAAGGTTCACTCCCTGCCTGAAATCTTGGAGAGCTGCTGCCAGTCTTGGAGTCTGCTTGCCTGAAATGTTGGAGAGCTTCTACCCCTGCTAACTGAGCAAAGAGGCACCTTTTAAAAGTGGTGATTCTCTTTATTGAGCAGGGGGAGAGCAACTGGCCCTATCCATCCCCAGCACAGCATCCCTCCAGTGGCTATTACTGGTGTCAACCTTATGTTTCTTTTTAGATTGTGAGCCCTTTGGGGACAAGGGACCCGCTTATTTACATATTATTTATTTTTCCATGTAAACCACTTTGAGAACTTTGGTTGGAGGGCGTATATAAATATCCGTAGTAGTAGTAGTAGTAGTAGTCAGCATAGACAATACTGAGCTACATGGACCAATGGTCTGGCTCAGTATGTGGCAGCTTCCTATGTTCCTAAATTAACCTTAGGTGCTATGATTTGTCACCTTGAACTGATATGTCCTATTCTGCCTTGTTTAGATGGTATGTGATACAGTATATTTCAATGCCCCATACTAGTTTCCCCGCTCTGTTTCTGCTATATTCAGTAACACTGTAGTCCAGTTTAGATGCTAGAGCATATACAATTAACTTACAGGGAGAGTGAGTAATGCTGTAGCAACAGGCTTCATCTCCTAACCAATATATGTTCATAATAATGTCTGAAAAATGTTCCCCAGATAACTAAATTTATGGAGGTCTTTCTCTGTGCACTTGGGAGTCTGCCTTTTCCAGGGTTCCTGAACAGAGAGAATGAGTGTTCACACACACACACACACACACACACACACAACACACACACACACCATCCTTATAGTAGTAGGCACAGACAGAGCTCTTTTCAGATATCACTATTTATTGTCTTATTTACAATATTTATACTTTGCTCCTGCAGTACAATATTGTCCAGGGCAGCCTACAAAATTAGTAAAACAAATAAAAACAATATAAAATTAATAACACAAATAGAAATTAACTAAAACTGAGGAAACAACAAATTTGAAAGCTGAAAGTTAAAAGGTTAAAAACCTTCCAGATATGATGCAGATAGAAAATTAAAACTCCTCTCTAAAAAGATAAATCTTCAGCTGTTTTTAAATACCCTGAGAGAGTGAGCATGGTGATGCTCTTCTGGGAGGCCATTCCAGAGCCAAGGGACCATACCTGAGAAGACTCTGTCTTTACTCCCTGCCAACCAAATCTCAATTGGTACTGCGGACATGAGCAGCATCTGAGATGTTGAGCGGAGGTGGGCCCTGGCAGGTTCATACAGGTGGATGCACTCTGACATTACCAAGAATGTGCATAGCTTAGGATGGAGTCTCCCACCATAACGTGATGCTCCCACATTCCCTGCCTCCACAGGCATTCATTCTAAATGCCATAATGTCTGAAAAGAGCTTGTCTGGACAGAGTATTTGGAAATCTTCTGGTATCCCATCAAAGAGCACATCAAATTCTTGTGGTGTAGCCAATGTTATCTTAGTCCTTTTCAAGTTGACTGGATGCTTCCTTGGTCAAAGAACATCAACATCAAGGTAAACACTGCTGGATTGTGTTTTTTAAATACACATAGTTGACAGTTTGGCTGAAGATTTCTCTACCAACATGTTTGACTAATGAATGTGCAAAGAAGAAAGTTGTTACTAGCATGATATACAACAGCCATCACTGAGGTTAGTCTTTAAAAAACACAGGAGCAGTTGTTGCTTTTCCACATCCCTGTGCTAACAGCAGTTTTTCATTTTAGGCCCAGTAGACGCAGTGCATACTCTTTCCTGGAAAAAAATATACATGGAAAGGTAAGCTTCCAAAATTAGCCAGAATTGATTGCTAAGTTACAGCCAAGAAGGAACATGCCACGCTTGAATTGAGAGACAGGACGATTACCCATAACATATCTGAACATGACCAGTTCTCGAAATGTCTTGCTGTTGTGCTTTGCAATCTACATTGGTACCCAATCTGTCTAGAAGCCATTCAAGGGGATAATTTGATAACATTTGATAATATTGAGTTGACAACTTTTAAAAAGTCTCTAAAGGCTTGTTTTTTCTCCCAAGCTTTTAAACTGTAGTTTTAAATTGTTTTAAAGTTTTTATTTTTAATCTGTTTTGTGTTGTAAACTGCTGAGACATGGAAGTTTGGGGTGGCATATAAATTTGAAAAATGAGCAAACGAATAAAATAATTTTGAAGCATAAAGGGCTGGGGAGTTTTGTACCTGACTTCCTCTCGTTCCTTGTTGGGACTGAACCAGTCTCCATAGTGAGCTGACAATGGGAACAATGGCATTTTGTCTCTGAGGTAAGGTTGCCAACTGGGTGGAGGGTCAAAGGCCTTTTGGTGCCTGAGGTGAAGGGCCATGTGACATTCCTCCTCCTCTTGATCACCAGACATGTGCTCAGTTTTCTTAGGTCATGCTGCAGAGGCCATTGTAGCAGACTGTGAGCATGCTCAGACTATAAAAAAGCAAAAAGATCCACCAAAAAACATAAACTCTCATACCTTTAATAATTGATGTGAAAATAAACACCAGTAATGATCCCAGCATCATTCAGACCATGAAGTACAAATGAAGAATATATCATTCTAATAACTATTCATGCAATACATATCCTGATTATAATATAAGTACATAATAATCTAGCACCTTAAGTGGTGCAGTGAGGAAATGCTTGACAAGCAAGCAGAAGGTTGCTCGTTCAAATCCCCGCTGGTACTATATCAGGCAGCAGCGATATAGGAAGATGCTGAAAGGATCATCTCATACTGCATAGGAGGAGACAATGGTAAACCCATTCTCTATTCTACCAAAGAAAACCAAAGGGCTTTGTGGGAGCCAGGAGTCAAAATCAACTTGACGGCACACTTTACATAGTATCTATATTCTTGTGATCATTCATAAATAGATAAAATGGTTCTTATATAAATCCAAAAACCCACAACAGTAACCTGGTGTAAACTACTCATAAGGCCTGTTTACACAATCATCAGTATCAGGGTAGGAGGCATTCTACACTAGTTTGTATTATTGTGTGAACCCACAAAATTTCCTCCAACACAGGTTGCTCAAAGCAGGGTAGCCCAGCTTTTAAGAGCAGGCCTGCTCTTAACCAAGGTAGGGGAAGAAGAGAACTTTCCTACCTTGCTTTTCTGTTTGTGCGGTTCCACTCACCTCTTGTACTCACCTACTGAGATTCAGCAGGCCTGTAAACAATAGAGACCTGTGGCTATAGGGGCCGCTGACCATGGATGTACCACTCTGCAAAGTACACTCTATGATTCTGTAGCTGGATCAGCTCCAGCAGGGTGGGACCTGCCTCCTGCTCCTTCATGGCCAATCAGAGGGGCAGCGGCAGATTAAATGAGGCTGTCCAGTCTACTGGCAGTACAAAGCATGCTGGGAAGTCCTACAAGGCCTTCCCATGTTTGCAGCTCCCAATTTCAGCAATGGATGCCTCACCTTGATGAATCAGCCCCAAATCACCCAAATGAATTCAGGTTATTCTCCTGCCATCTTGAGGCCCATTTTTCTGGGGAAATGGGCCTCAAAATGGCACTTTTTTCCAGGGAGTGCTCATCTACCAAATGGGGTCAGTGGGAAGACCAGCATTCCACTCCGGATGTAATGCGTCAGCCCACCTTGGAGGATAGGTCTACCCAGGTGGACCTGTCCTCCGAGGTAGGGTGATGTGCTAAGTCTCGAGAGAATGGCTAGTCTACCCACTGATCCCAATTGATAGACAAGCTACCCCTGGAAAAAAGCCCCATTTTGATGCCCATTTCCCCAGCAAAATGGGCCTCAAAATGGTATGCGAATCAACTGAATTGCTTTGGGACAAATTGGGGGGGGGGGGAGTGATTCTCCTCTATGCCAAAATGGCTCCTCTATATTGAAAGCTATTCAATTTGGGGTCGAATTTGCGCATCACCTGAATTGATTTGATGGTGAATCTAATTGTACACCCCTAGTTCTGCTCATCTGCTGCTACTGAAGTAGGACCTGTCTAACCCTCCAACACACCCACAAATGCTCATGTGAACAGACTTATTAGATTACAAAAGATTTAAAAAGTCAAATGTCCAAGCAGCACTCATAATTACCCATAATTTTTAGGTCATGAAGTGGCAGTGGTGCTTGAGCAATCTCAGACTATGCCACCAAGCCAGGCAATTGCAGGTGGTGTCTTTCTTTCTTATGATGGTCGGGGGAAGAGGGGGAAAAGAGAGCATGCCCCAATGAGGTGAGGATGTGTAATGGAAGCATGCAGCAGGCATCTGTGGTGATGGGGCCAGTGGACCCCCTGCATCCCTCCCCATCTCTACATCTAAGGTGATCGTCTCATCCCTGCCTCATAGAAGGCCCATCTCTGTTGCCAACCAACCAGGAAAAACTAGACTAATTCTAGCCTTGGTCTCCAGACCAGTTACTGAAGTGTGTGTGTGTGTGTGTGTGTGTGTGTGTGTGTGTGTGTGTGTGTGTAAAATCCAGAATATGGGGTTGGTGGCCAGAATATCTGAAGAAAATCCAGATTTTTTAAAAAATAGTAAAAGCAATCAGCATCATATTTTTAATTATTATTATTTTATTGATCAAAAAAGAATAAGGCAGCAGTTTTAAAACTAATATTTTAATGCATTAACTTTTGTGGGTTATAATCCATTTCTTCAGATGCTGGTAGAAAGCAAGGGTGCTTGGTTACAGGAAGGTGGTGACAAATGTATAAAGAATATTTTAATTTAAAAAAAAAAATTAAGGAAGGGGATAAAGTGGGTCCCTTTGAACAGGTCCTGAAACAAACAGCTTTGTCTGAGTCTCAATGGGCTTAAAATGAATCAAGCGTTAACCTCCCCGCAAAACAGACAGGACTCTGTACACATTTTTGTTTGTGTGACCCTTCTAATTTGTATTTTGCATTTCAGACATGATCTTCTCACAAGAAGAAACTCTCCTCTCCATCCTCATTATCATCACCACCAGTCCCCTCATCAAAGGAATTTAAACACATCCTAGAAACCACATTAGGTAGCAAAAATTAACATGTATTCATAGACGGTATGTTGTAATAATGAGCACTGAAGAGTGGTTTACTCTGATGGCATACAGAGAAATGAGAGATGGATCCTGCTGGTTCTCTCTTCACAGTTCCCATATTTGTAATTTTGCACATCGAGAAGAAAAATGGTGTGAAATGTTGTAACTGACATTGCCAGTCAGCAGGAAACCTGAAAAGAGATATCAAGATTAGGCTGTGAGCAGTGACAATAGCAGAGCAGTACATTTTTATGTGATACATGGAGCTGTGGGGAGCGGGTCATTCTGGCTTTCAAGGGGCAATCTTTGTGTTACTGATATCCCCACAGCTACAAGGCCTAAGCACCAAGCTTTGAAAACTGACAGGCAATTTGCTAAGGTGACTTTCTCACACCAGGCAGCGTGCAGTCGAGGACCATGACTCAAGACCCAGCTATTTCAATAAAATGTAACAAATGTTATATCTGCAACAAGAGCTGCATTTGTCTCCCCATTTATCTTAGACAGGTAGCACCAGTCGGAGCATTTTTTAGTGAAATAAGATAATTTAGAACAGAATAGCTAAAAGCTATCACTCATTGTAAGCAGGGCAGCCCTTCCATGAGGCAAGGTGGTGCAGTCAACTCAGAAGGAGAACCTCAGGTAGCAGGTTATTAGGACACCTCAGAGGCGGCAAGATGGCCTCCTTCCCCCTGCTTTTAAAGGGAGGGGGAGAGAGTGAGGAGGATCACACAAGGGGGCTGGAATCTGCCATCCTGCCTCAGGATGTTTCTTATGATCCCCCCAGAGACCCAAAATAGCCTCAAAAGGTAGAGCAGTGTACCTTTAAATTTTGTAGCCCCACCAGTTAGACTTAAATTGGCCCCACAGTTAATCAGCTGCAGCTTTAGTAGCTTAGTTTACCAGTCTGGTGAATTACAACTTGCATCCCATTTGGAATAGCATAGCACTTAAGAAAGAGCTTTAATGTTTGGCAAGAGGTATTGGTTTTAATGCTTAGAGTTGGACTAGGAATGGGGAGATGCAGGTTGAAATCCCCCTCGTCCGTGAAGCTCACTAGGGGATCTTTGGCCAGTCACCCTCTGTCTGCCTACCTTGCAGAGCTGTTGTGAGGAGGAAGAACCATGTGCACACTGCCCTGACCTCTTTGGAGGAAAGATAGAATTCAAATGTCACAAACCAATTAATGTTTAAGTTATCTGATGCATTTTTCTTTTCCTAGTTCTGTATCCACTTACAGATTGTAGTGGATATATTTTGTGTCAATAATAATAATAATAAGAAGAAGAAGAAGAAGAAGAAGAAGTGAGGCACTACTTTGGCGTGGTTGTGGGGCTTGCGTGCTCTGAGGAAGGTGAGAGCTATGCCAGAGGTCCAACCATACTGGACAGGTCTCACCAGAGGAGCCAGACAAAGAGTGCCTCTCCCATCAACAATATGGTGAGACGTAACTTTAATAAATCTATACCGGAGCGGTCATCGCCCGGGTCAACAAGGACTGCACCAGGTGCTATAATTCCTGGACATCTGGTGGAAAGTGGGCAACAGGACTCAGGATCTTCAGTTGAGCAACCAGGGCTGAAGACAGCAAAGTTACTGGAAGAAAGCAGATGAAACCGTGGACCACCTAATCAGCTGTTGTAAAAAGATCGCACAGACTGACTACAAACAAAGGCATGACAAAATAGCAGGGATGATACACTGGAACATCTGCAAAAAATACAAGCTACCTGTAGCCAAACGTTGGTGGGGCCATAAAATTGAAAAAGTTGAAGAAAATGAAGATGTAAAAATATTATGGGACTTCCGACTACAAACAGACAAACACCTGCCACACAATACACCAGATATAACTGTAGTCGAGAAGAAAGAAAAACAAGTCAAAATAATCGACATAGCAATACCAGGGGATAGCAGAATAGAAGAAAAAGAAATAGAAAAAATCACCAAATACAAAGATCTACAAATTGAAATTGAAAGGCTGTGGCAGAAAAAGACCAAAATAATCCCAGTGGTCATTGGCGGCCTGGGTGCAGTTCCAAAAGACCTTGAAGAGCACCTCAACACCATAGGAGCCACAGAAATCACCATCAGCCAATTACAAAAAGCAGCTTTACTGGGAACAGCCTATATTCTGTGACGATATCTACAACAACAGCAACAATATTGACAATAAAATTCAGCCATCCCAGGTCCTTGGGAAGGACTCGATGTCTGGATAAAACAAACCAGTCAATAACACCTGTCTGACTGTGTAAAATAATAATAATAGGCAGATGTTGCTCAGGCTTATGCCAGTACTTCTAATCAGCCCATGCTACTGTGGGCATGTAAGCAGTCTGCGTGCAGGAAGTTAATGCTATGGCTGGGTGCGGCAAGGAAGAGCAAGGCGGATTGGACTGGGTGAGAGGAGTGAGAATGAGACTTACCTGAGGCTTATTTATCTCCCCCAATCCACTGTCCTGGTCGCCACTGCATCTAGGGAAGCACCAGCAGTCTTGTGCAAGTGCACAAAAACTTAAAAGTGCTTACATTAGAAACTATCTAAGTTGTGCTCCCAAAATGCTGAAGCACAACTTTAAGAATGTATGCAGTTGTGCTCTTGCTCAAGACTGCCAGTGCTTCCTTAGATGCCCACAGCAGCACAGGCCAATCAGAAATGCTGGCATAAGGCTGTGCAACATATGGGGTGAGGATGAGGATGAGGATGAGGATTGGCTAGGAAGTCACTGGCTCATTTCTCACCTCCAGGGCCTTCCTATCCTATCCTATCAGCATCCTCATCTAGTATACATTTGAATATCTCTCTCCTTTTGCTTGTTCTCCCTGCAATCAGCTCACAAATTAGCACATATCATTGCAAACAAATCATATTCATAACCTCCCTGCAGTGCGCTAAATGAGACTCATCTAGTGAAGTAGAGCAGAATAATTGCCTCGCATTTGTTTTGATATGTGACATTCTTATTAATATAACTGCCTCCAGAGCATATTCCTAACATTGCCACACAGTTGCATTGTTGATCCATTCTAGCCGCATAAATCCTCTGTTTCAGCTTCCTACTTCCATGCTATGCTTACCTATTTGTGTCACTGCCACATCTACAAGGATGCAAACAGTGAAAAGGACCTTAGCCCTATCCAGACTTTGGACTTGGATACTTCCCCCCACCCACTGGTCCATGTGATTAAGAAGAGAGTTGCGTCGAGAGCACACCGATCTTGATGTCTTCCCTGGACATCCTGACATCCTTCTGACATGTTCCTTTATCATGCAGGAGGTGGTTCACCCAAATCTCTATACACAATCAAAATACTAGTTAAATATGTGTATGTTTTTGTGTGGATGACCTGTACCTGCATTCATTTGAAAGGTGAACATGGGTGCAGCCCAGGACGCAGAAACAGGATTTATGTGGCTAGAATGAATCAACAATGCAACTGTGTGGCAATGTTAGGAATATGTTCTGGAGGCAGTTATATTAGAAATCGAATTAGATAGATAGATAGATAGATAGATAGATAGATAGATAGATAGATAGATACTAATAAGAATGTCACATATCAAAACAAATGCAGCCTACAGATAGGAAGTTTTTTTCTACTGTAAATGTGCTGAATGTCGTGTGTGAAGAACTGTGCATGCACATAGATCCCACGTGCGTAAGAAGTGCACCTCCCCAGACATTGGCACTGAATGCCAAGTTCTCCCAGGAGACCTCATCAAGCAGGTAGGTTCCACTGGAGCAAGCAGCCCCTGAGATAGCTGGGAGTACATTTGACAGAGTTACCAGGGGCGTATCTAGGGTGGGGCGGGCAGGGCACGTGCCCCGGGCGCCACTTGAAGGGGGAGCCTTTTTTTAATTTTTTTTTTTAATGGCCACCAAAAACAAAATGGCCACCACGCATGCTCAAATGGCCTCTGTGAGGCCCTAGACCATGCCAGGCCTCGCAGAGGCCATTTGAGTATGCACAGTGGCCATTTTGTTTTCAGCTGCCATTTTTTAAAAACCCAAATATTTTTTAAAATGGCCACCACACATGCTCAAATGGTCCCTGCGAGGCCCTAGAGGCCAGCAGGGGGAGGGGGACTTTGCAGACCCCCCACAGCCTTTAGGAAGCCCCCCAAAGGGGTTACAGGTAATTTTTTTTTAAAAAAAAACTAATATAATATGTCACTGTACACATATTCAGATTGGCACTATGCACAGAGAATCAGGGCTTGTGAATACTGAGCTGAAGCTTATGAGCTAGGATTGTATTCATTTGCTCTTACTTTACTTCTTGTGATAAGTGAGTTAAATGTAATGTCTTAAATATATGGCTATTAATGGTGAGTTTGTTTTTGAATCGGTGTGAAATCCTTAAGATTAAGACCCACTGGGAGTTTCGTTCTCTCTTTCTCTCATTTTAACTGTCTTTCTGAAATACTAAAATATATTCCAAGCAGTGACACAGTTTACTCTGCATATCCTTTAACTATTTTCAGAGTATCTGGGGAAAGTCAAATTCTCCATTTATTTTTAAAACTTGTGTAATAGTGATGCTACAATGCATAGTAGAGAATTAGACAGGCACTTCTGTTTAGTTTCCCAAGTACACCTCCACATAGTATTTGGGTATTTCATGAGCCCCAGCATACTGAAATGTGTAGTTTTCCAGCATTTTTTGGTCTGGCTACGTCCACTGCTAAATAGTTTTTGAAATATTAAAAGATTAACGAGCTTGACTTGTATTTTTGAGCTGATATTATGGTAAAGTTATCTGGAAGATGGGTGTCAGATGTTTGGACAGGGGGGCGCAATTTCAGTGCTTGCCCTAGGCGCTATTTTCCCTAGATACGCCTCTGAGAGTTACATAAGCAAAGAAACAGGTCCCTGCCTTGAGGAGCTTACACTCTAAATTTCAACTGAGTGGGGATGAGAGAAGAACAGGAGGGGAGGCAAAGGCAGGGGCAACAGGGAGAGAATATGCAACAATGCAGTTCTGTATCAATGGCAAAACCCATCAAGGGGGTTAAGTGGAGAGCAATATAAAGTCCTGAATTAGGTAAGAAAAAACAAATGCAGAGCTATAGAGCACGGAAGGCCTGGTCTGGCAGCGGTACCTGTGAAAAGCACCTAGGTGTCTTAGTGCACCACAAGTTGAACATGAGCCACAGCGATGTGATGCAGCTGCTATAAAAGTCAAGGCAACTATAAAAGTTAAGGCAACCTCAGGCTGCATTAACTGAAGCACAGTGTCCAGACAATGAGAACTTGTGGTCCTTCAGCTTTGTTCTGTGCTGGTTGGTGTCAGGGATGCTGTAGGAGTTTTCAACTCTGAGCAGAATGTGGGACTAGAAGACTCCTGAAGTCCCTTCTATCTTGCATTAAGATCATTAAGAGAGGAGAGCTGGTCTTGGGGGTAGCAAGCATGAATTGTCCCCTTTGCTAAGCATGGTCTACCCTGGTTGCATTTGAATGGGAGACTAGAAGTGTGAGCACTGTAAGATGCTCAGGGATGGGGCCGCTCTGAAGTTCCAAGTTTCCTCCCTGGCATCTCCAAGACAGGCCTGAGAGAGACTCCTGCCTGCAACCTTGGAGAAGCCACTGCCAGTCTGTGTAGACCAGGCCTGCTCAACTTCGGCCCTCCTGCAGATGTTGGCCTACAACTCCCATAATCCCTGGCTATTGGCTGCTATGGCTGGGGATTATGAGAGTTGTAGTCCAAAAACAGCTGGGAGGCCTAAGTTGAGCAGGCCTGGTGTAGACAATACTGAGCTAGATGGACCAATGGTCTGACTTAGTATATGGCAGCTTCTTATGTTCCTAACATACCTGGCAGCATTCTGCTCATCAGTGGAAGGCAGAGCCACTTTTCAAGTGTTCTATAAACCCCTGAACTCGGTCTACCCATATATTAACCAGTCTACATCCCAATAACAATTACATTATTCTTGGCTTATATTCTGCACAACACCCTGCCGATCCAAAATTGAGGCGTGCCTGCTGGTTCTGTACAACTCCAAAACCTAGCCACTCTGCTAGCGACGGTAGAGAGGTTCCATGGCTACTAAGGATTGTGTCATCGCAGCAGCAATGCTTCTCTCATTGGGAATGATAGGATGATGGGAGAAGCATTGCTAGAGTGAGGGCTCAGTTCTTAGTAGCCACTGTGCCCCTCCAGCTTTGCTAGCAGTGTGGACAGAGTTGCACAGAATCAGCTCACGCACTCCACTCTTGGGTTGGCAGGTCTCTCTGCAGAGTGTAAGTCAAGAATACAGAGAGGAGAGCTGGTCTTGTGGTAGCAAGCATGACTTGTCCTCTTAGCTAAGCAGGGTTTGCTGAATGGGAGACAGGGGCGGAGCCACCATTGGACAAACAGGTTCGAAGAACCCGGGCCACGCCCAATCAGGGGCCACGCCTCACGGCCCCAACACACCCCATGCGTCTGGCCTCTGTTCAGGAGTTAAATGCCCTCTGCGTTCACGGCCAGGAGCGGCTTGTCCCTGCCTTTAAGGCAGGGAAAAGCTGCTCCTGGCTGCCCTGTGAACGCAGTGCCAGCCCCAGTCTAGCTCCCGAAGGGGCCGCTCAGCCCTTTCAGGAGTTAAATGGCCAGTGCTGCGAATGCAGCGCCGGCCAGACTCCAACTCCCAAACGGAGCCACGTGGCTCTGTTCGGGAGCCAGACCACACACCCCACATCTAACGTCAGACATGGAGGCTGAGTGAGTGGGGCTGCCGCCGCAGCTGCACACAGGCCACTGGCGGTCAGGCTCCACACCTAAGGGGATGGATTCCTTAGGGGATGGAGCTGATCTGGGAAGAGCAGAAAGTTCCAAGTTCCCTCCCTGGCTTCTCCAAGATAGGGCTGAGAGAGATTCCTGCCTGCAACCTTGGAGAAGCCGCTGCCAGTCTGTGTAGACAATACTGAGCAAGATGGACCTATGGTCTGATTCAATATATGGCAGCTTCCTATGTTTCTGATAATATATTTTAATGGGATTGTAGACTGGTTTATTAAGATAATAATTAACAGAGTTCAAGGGTTTCTGGAACACCTGAGAAGTCTCTCTGCACTGAATCTGCCACTGATTCTGCCACTTACATTCTGCTACTGCACAAAATGTAAGCCCTTATTTTTATTGGAATAGTTATATACCAGTTTTTCGTCCCAAAGTTCCCAAAGCATTTTACATAACAACTATTCCCAAAGCGGTTTATATAGCATATATCACATTTAAAACCCTACCCTGCTACCCCTCCTGGTCATATCTTTCAGCTAACGATCCAAGCATTTGGCAAGGAACCATTTGAACCGTTCTGAACCGGAGGAGTTTTTGTCCCCAGCTCCCTCTTTCTCAATTCATTCGGTGTGAATGGCAGATTCCTTCATCGTGTCAAGTTTCAGATCACCATAGAAACAAACGAGGAGGCAGTTTCATTAATCATTTAGAGCACAAGAAGTCTAGGTCAGTCTGATTGCGGCATATAGAGTATCATCCTAGCGCCACATGGGACTCAGTTGATTTGAATTAAAAAAGATTAAGCTGCCCCTACGACGCCCAGCACCATCAGTTTAAGTTCTCATGTAACCATGGTCTCTGGAGCCACATGGATTAGGAGACTAGAGTTATGCACTTATTTTTCAGGACTCAGTGAAACGTTAGAAGAGTGCAGGTGTCTGGTGGGGGGCGGGAGAGAAAAGGACAAAGATCACATATAGCTTTTTCGACTTGATGCTTGTTCTTTTGAAACTGGAAACAATAACTCAACTTTATTTCACCATTGACAGTTACCACTCTTTCTGGTCATGAAATGGTACATTAGTTAGCCAATGTTTACAACTCAGTATGAAGCATGTTTTATGAATCTACAAAAAAGTCAAGCTGCAAGTAGCGTGTAATACAGTTTAGATGGATGCCGATTCTCTCTTTCTTTTTTTTCTTTTTTGGGTTTCTGCTCCTCAAGAGTGTAAAAAACACTTCAAATAAATATTGATGGCTTTCGAGTTTTACTTGAATGAAGATTTATAGCTCCCAGGAAACTGACTTACAGGCAACTACAAATCAATGTGACTATGAACTTGTTGTATATGTATACCACAAAATGAGCCCCCCCAGCCCCGAACTACTCACCTTATTTATTGGTCTCTCCAGTACTTCAAAGGGCTTCAGTAACTTTGTCCAGACTGTTTTATTGCCTTGTGGAACGAAGACATTTCAAGGGGAAAGCTGCGGGCTACAGTATATATTAGGAACTCTTGCTCCTGGAGGGGTTATCCATCCCTTGATACTATATGAACTGCTGATCTAAAGCTTATTATAGCCTGATTTCCTACACCATTAATTCTTAAATCTTTTCAAGTTGGATAGTATTGTTTTCAATTCCAAGTGCTAATCCTACAGTGGAAGGGTTCTCCTACTCCCAATTTATATAAGGACATGATCCGGCCCAAATTAAGCACTTGTTAAAGTTCCTGTGGGCTGGTTCAGATGTACACAGCCTCCACTGGCCCCCTACACATGATGAGGGAGGAGAGCTGGGCTTGTGGTAGCAAGCATGAATTGTCCCCTTTGCTAAGCAGGGTCCACCTGGATTGCATTTGAATGGGAGACATGTGTGAGTGAGCACTATAAGATATTGCCCTTAGAGGATGGGGCCACTCTGTGAAGAGCATTTGCATGATTTCATGCAGAAGATTCCAAATCCTTCCCTGGCATCTTCAGATAGGGCTGGGAGATACTCCTGCCTGTAACCTTGGAGAAGCCACTGCCAGTCTGGGTAGACAATACTGAGCTAGATGGACCAATAGTCTGACTTTGTAGAAGGTTGAGGTGTGAAAACTGGCTTGATTCAAGCCAAGCTTGACATCAAACCAGCTTGGCTCAATGGGTTTGGGGTCGAACCGGAATGGCCTTGGCTGGTTCAAATTGAACCGGTTTGGAGCTCTACTGGTAAAGGGAAATCCAGTGAGGATGCCTCTTTCCATCAAATCCTCACTGAATGTACAGAGGCCATTTATGTGACCACGCAAATGGTGAGGTCATGCAAATGGCCTCTGCACATGCATGGAGGTCACTAAAATGGCCTCCACACATGCACAGAGGCCTGAACTGGGCTGCCGCTGAACTGGAGAAGGCCTGAACCCAGCTAATCTGGGAAAGGCTGGTGGACGTGGGGAGCCCGCCCCCACCCCCCAACCCACACACAGTCACCATCGATTAATGTTACTTGTAAGTACTGACTCCCCTCCTGCCCTCTCTAGGTTTAGGGAAGCCCCCCTGCCCCTTTACTGGTAAAGGGGAATCTGGTGAGGATTCCCCTTTACCAGTAGAGCTCTGAACCAATTCAAACCAGTCCAGTTTGAAAGAGGGAGAAAAATTTATCTCTGTCCGCTCTCTCTACTCCATTCATAATTCTATACGCCTCTATCGCGTCTCCCTGTCATTGCATCTTTTCCAAACTAAAAAGCCTCAGATGCTGTAGCCTTGCCTCATAAGGAAGGTGCTCCAGACTCCTGATCATCTCAATTACCCTCTTCTGCACCTTCTCCAGTTCTACAATATCCTTTTTGAGGTATGGTGACTAGAACTATACATAATACTCCAAATGTGGCCACACCATAGATTTGTATAAAGGCATTATGATATTGGCATTATGATGTCCTTTCATTGACATCCCTGAGATTTAAAAGTACTTAACTTTGGCTGGATTGTTTCCAGTGCTTTGTAGAACATTGATGTCCATTGTCCTATATGGCACATGGTGCATTATTGGACAAAATAAATGATAAGCAGCAGTAGAAATATTGATTGATTGATTGATTGAGTGTTGTCAAGTCGGTATTGACTCTTAGCGATCACATAGATTCTCTCCAGGATGATCTGTCTTCAACTTGGCCTTTAAGGTCTCTCAGTGGTGCATTCATTGCCGAAGTTATTTTGAGTCACTCTACTGTCTTATGACTACTTGCTCAGCAGGGCTTCACTGAATGCTGGTTTTGCAGCAGTCTGTGCCTGTTATCATGTATGTAAATGACAATAAAAGAGGACAAACAAGACAAGTCTGAGCAAGAATAATCCTGATACCTCCTGGAACAGCATTCATACAACTGAACCCAAAGACGTGTGCCTTATTGTTCCCAAAGATATTAGCACACCTCTTATAATACTGCAAAGGTAAAGTAACAAAATGCTTCTATGGACAAACAAGCTCATTATGGTGCATTTTGAATGATGTAATCTGTTTCTAAGGGTGTTGTTTCCATTACCCAGTGCTTCCAGAAGTAAAGTGACAGCTATGCCAATATACTTAACAGCCAGTTCCCATCATTTTACTGCTCTGTCTCACACTAGCATGAATATTTATTATTATTATTATTATTATTATTATTATTATTAATCATCATCTTCTTCTTCTTCTTTATATATAATTCTCTTAAATGTACCCGTCGCTAATCCCATGCGTGGCAGCTCTCGCGAGAGTTCGCGAGTGAACTGCAAGGGTGGGGGAGTGAACAGGCAAAAATGGATGGATGGGCAAGAGAACAGCACTGCGGGAAATGAGGAAGGCGGATTTCATGCCTCCGGGGGCAAAGAAAGTAGTGGCAGGGGAGGGGAAGAAAGTGGGGGGCAGCCAGAGGCTGGGAAAAGTGGTTGGCCAGGCAGCCGGCCTAAGGGGGAAAAACATTGGAGGGGGGAGGGCTGAGAACGAGGGGGGCAGAGGTCACTACATTGTACTCATGCTGCCGGTTGAAATGTGATATGGTGGGTGAGAAAGCCCTGAGGATGGTGGGACTCCGGTGCTGGTGGCCTGGTCAGTGTTGCACTCTGAGCAACAGTTGTGGGTAAGAAGCAGCAGCAGCAGTCGACCAAAGAAAGGGCTTGCCGCACCGCAAGGGAGCCCAGGAAAAAGAAGGCGGTGTCTGTCAGCAGTGAAAGAGAGGGAAGGTGGGGGTGGGGGAAGGTGGGGGAAGGTGGGTGGAGCCCAGCCTCCTCTTTCGCGCTGCCGGCAGACCCGCCTCCACGTCTCCTCATGCGATGGGCATGCAATGGGCAGACCCTTGCCGTGGGAGAAGGCGTGGAGCCAGCTTGGGCTCTATGAGACTAAAAGGGAACTGCAGACACCTAGCCACGTTGCCAAACAGCAGAAAAGATGAGCCCAAAGGAGGTGCTGCAATCTCCTCATTGAACTCGGGCCCTGCAAGGAGGAGGAGGAAAGAGGAGGCCTCTGCCATCCAGGAATAAAAGAAACGCTGCACCAATTATCACTGGAAATAGGATGGGAAACAAGTGTTGATGTTTATGCAGCTGGGATGAGGAGGCGGTGGCAGGCTCCTCCTGCCCGGCTGCCGGAATTAGGAGGCGGCTGCCGGGAGCAGGGAGCAGGCAGGAGGAGGAGATGGGCCAGCTTGAAAGCTGGCCAGAAATCACGGCCGGGCCGGGGGCAAGGGAGAATCTTCTTATTATTATTATTATTGGTGGAATGATGAAGAAGCAAAAATCCTTTGGGATTTTCGAATACAAACTGATAGGCATTTAGTGCACAACACGCCTGATCAGACAGTCATCGAGAAGAATCAGGTTCTGATAATTGATATCGCAATCCCAGGGGATAGACGAGTCGACGAAAAACAATTGGAGAAAATAACCAAATACAAGGACCTTCAGATTGAAACTGGGCAGCTCTGGAAAAAGAAAACAATAGTGGTGCCAATAGTTGTTGGTGCCCTTGGTGCAGTACCAAAAGAACTTGAACACCATCTCGACACCTTGGGCATCAAGAAAATTACAACACATCAACTACAGAAGGCCACACTATTCAGGACAGCATGAATACTATGACGATACCTTTAATTTTTCTTCAGTTATCTTAGACCCTTGGAAAGGGCCCAATTGTTAAAATACCAAATCCAGTCAATAATGTCTGGTAGACAGTGTGTAAGTAGCACAACAACAATAATACTGCTTTTCAACAAAAGAATTCAAATGCTGTTTAGAGAGCAAAAGAAGGAAGAACATGGTTTTTCACTGTCCCCAAAGGTGCTCACAAACTAAAAAGCTATTCAAGCGAGACACCAGCAACAATCACTGGAGGGATGTTATGTTGGGTTAAATGGGGCAGTTGCTCTCCTTTGTTAAATATTGGCTACAGCACATACAAAAAGGATTGAGGTATCTGAGTGGGACACAATTTCAACATGAGCCAGCAGTGTGATGCAGCTGCTAAAAGGACCAATGCAACCTTAGGCTGCTTTAACAGAAGCATAGCATCCAAATCATGAAAAGTGAACCATCCCTCTCCATTCTGCACTGATCAGACTTTCCTTGGTATACTGGCTGACACCCGATCCAATATTGGGAGGGCAGAGCAGGAGCTGCACTGTTGCAGCATGGGTTGCTCTGAGCTCAGCAGAAGGCTTGCCAAGCAGCAGAGTGTGCATGCAGGGGGAGAGACTTTCACAGCTCTCCCCTCCCTCCAAAAGGGCTCTTTGGCCTCCAAGAATATGTCCCTGGGAGTCACACAGCCCTCCTCCATGGGAGACTCCTTCCTACATGCAATGCTATATGTGGGAGGCTATAGGCCCCACTTTGCTGCTTGAAATGGCAGACGGAGTGTTTACTTACAAGAAAATGTGGAAGTTTGAAGGCAGTAATGCCCCTATATGTTTAGACATTAGAAGAGGAAATTAGAGGAAATTAGTATCTCTTCAGTGAGACTCTGAGCCAGTTTGGATAAGCACTCACTGCAGCACGCCAGGAGAAAGGGGGTCACACCAAGGCAACACCTGCTCTGATATAGTCGGAGGACATCCCAACAAGCTGTCAGGGCATCCTTTAATTGTGTGAGGGGATGTTTATCTGAATTGCCCCTCCACATGTACTGCATGGAAAGCATATACTAGGGATAAATATCTCGTAGCCCAAAGGTTCAATCTCTCCCCATCCCCTGGCCCAGTTTCACATCAGGCTCTCAACATAGCCCCAAATCCCACAGGTCACATTATTTTGCTGCTCCTCAGCTGCAAGGAGTCAACTTCAGTCAAAATTCAGGCAAAGTAACTCCCTTTGGCATTTCGGTGCAGACCTCTCTGAGAAATTTCACTTGTCTTCTATCTAGAAACTTGTTTGAATTCTCTTGAAAATGCTCAGATGGTTCATTTTAAGAGGAACCTGGAAATTTGCTTCAAATTTCCCTTTAAAAAAATTTTTCAGCACCATTCCAAACTAGGGGTGTGCACAGAACCGGTTTGGATGGTTCGGTTCAAATCCAGATGGACTCGAACTGACCCGGACCAGTTCTAAGTCTGGCCGAACTGGGTCCAATCTTTTAGAACTGGAACTGGTTCCAGCTCTAACCGAGCTGGCTTGCACATCCCTATTCCAAACTCTCTCTTCCCTGCGAGCAGAGCCTTGAGCTGCCGAGTCCTCATGTTATCTTGTACTTCAGCTCCTTGCTTGCATCACAGAAACTAAAAGGAGGACATTGCCAAAGCCTCTGTTGCTGCTCACACTGCAGAGGGGGCATTAAAGAGCCATTTACCTGGGTTTCGGTTCCCAAGAAATCAGCAGAGCCAGTGTAGTTAGACCCTCAGCTCTTTCTCAGTTCCAACTCGTTATTTTTCTTTTTTATTCTAATAAATGTATACCCCACCTTTCCAAGCCATTCTCCCACCAATGAAGCTTTCATCAAAATAAAACTCATAACATTAATAAAAAGAGATAGCATCATGAGTTTTGGGTGCCATTCCAAGTGCTATTCAGGCATTGGAAGGGGCCCCTCTCCCTTGAATAAGGGCATGATCCAGTCACAGCAAAGTAAGCTGACATCAAAACACTATCCAGAGAACCCATCAAAACAGTATCCAAGAAAGCAACACTAGAAACAGCTATTATAAGACCCAAGCAAAACAATGGTTGCTAAAATCAACCCCAACCGAGATCCCCCAGCCCTGATGAAAGCCTTCCTAGACCCAATGGACTCTATGTGGACAGAGCTTGTTGCCTTCTTGCCGTTTCTCCCTTGGACGAGCCTTGAAGGTTTGGTGTTCTCCCCACTCACCCGTGAGGCTCCAGTCCTATTCCCAGAACTGTCTCCACAGTAGCAGCACCAGAAGACAAATGGTGGCAGGGACAGAAGGGGCAAAGTGCATTTATGGGTGGGCAAGCTGTTCCCCAAATATTAGATGTCTGATACAGAATTGGGGCAGTGGGGGGGAGCCACTTTTCTGGGGGGTGCTTGCCACTCCTGCCACCCCTCTGGAACTACCCTTGCATCTCCATTGCCCCCAGGACCCTAGAAGCAGAGGCAACAAGGGCCACCTTTTAGGCAGGGCGAGCAGGGCGATAGCCCACAGCCCCATGCTCTCCCAGGCCCCGCGGCTGCGCCCTCTGTGCACCTATTACGAGGAGGGAAGTGCTTTCGCCTGCCTGCTGCCGTCATGTCTGGTATCTGGGAACCAGCATCGGTTGTTGCTGGGCCCTGCCGCCACAGCTGGAATGCGGCTCCCAGTCCCATGCAAGGAGTGCTGAGTCAGCTGCTGCCCTTGGCAGGGCCCCGGATGCACTGCTCTCTCTCGGGAAGCCTTCTGGGGGCGGAGGGGGCAGTGACAGAGTTGCCTGGCTCCTGGTCAGCACCGCCCATCACCGGCCACAAACAAGTACCTGGTAAGAGCAGGAGGGGACGTGGCATCCCCCTCTCCTCATTCCCAGTGGGTGTAACTATAATAGGGCAAGGGGAGACAGTTGTCTGGGGGCCCACTGCCTTGCCCCCCCAGAGGCAAGTCACATGACTGACTCCCCCAGCTGCACACCCGCCCGGGCTTCCTTCAGTTGTATTCATCCTCCGAAATTGATGTAAGTGTTAAGACCTGGAGCTACCAGAACAGCATGTCTTTCTCTAGTACCAATAAATGACTTGCATCTTCCACAATTTACAAAACCTTTAAAAAAAAAAAATTAGGATGATGTTCTATTGTGGCACATAGGAGAGATAGATATAGATATAGATATAGATATAGATATAGATATAGATATAGATATAGATATAGATATAGATATAGATATAGATATAGATATATCAATTTTACGCTGCTTTTTGTTACCACTATTCAGCCTCATTTAAGATTTCTTTACTTCATGAGCTGAGCTTCAGTGACGAGGGGATCCATTTTAAAATCTTATCTCTGGGCCCACTCCGACCTTGCTACGGCCTTGTTCCCCACCCACCAATCAGGGCCTCAGCTGCCTCTCTCCCTCTCCTCCTGCTGCTGTCGAAGCCCCAGGGTCCGTGCAAAGACGCTGCTGGCAGAGAATCAGGAGTTCCCCCTCCCCAGAGTCTAAAAGGGTTTCCAGGGAACTCTCAGTCCCATCTAATTCAGTGGCTTTGTTTACTCGGGAATAGAGTCTTGCTAAATGCAATGGAGCATGAGGAGCAATCCAGTTATTTATTTATTTATTTATTATTATTATTATTATTATTATTATTATTATTATTATTATTAATTTTCACAGTCAGACAGGTGTTATTGACTGGTTTGTTTTATCCAGACATCAAGTCCTTCCCAAGGACCTGGGATGCCAGAATTTTATTGTCAATTATTATAGATATCGTCGCAGAATATAGGCTGTTCCCAGTAAAGCTGCTTTTTGTAATTGGCTGATGGTGATTTCTGTGGCCCCTATGGTGTTGATGTGCTCTTCAAGGTCTTTTGGAACAGCACCCAGGGCGCCAATTGCCACTGGGATTATTTTGCTCTTTTTCTGCCACAGCCTTTCAATTTCAATTTGTAGATCTTTGTATTTGGTGATTTTTTCTATTTCTTTTTCTTCTATTCTGCTATCCCCTGGTATTGCTATGTCGATTATTTTCACTTGTTATTCTTTCTTCTCGACTACAGTGATATCTGGTGTATTGTGTGGCAGATGTTTGTCTGTTTGTAGTTGGAAGTCCCATAATATTTTTACATCTTCATTTTCTTCAACGTTTTCAATTTTATGGTCCCGCCAACGTTTGGCTACAGGTAGCTTGTATTTTTTGCAGATGTTCCAGTGTATCATCCCTGCTCCCTTGTCATGCCTTTGTTTGTAGTCAGTCTGTGCGATCTTTTTACAACAGCTGATTAGGTGGTCCACTGTTTCATCTGCATCTTTACAAAGGCGGCACTTGCTGTTTGTTGTGGATTTTTCGACTTTGGCTCTTATTGCAATTGTTCTTAGTGCCTGTTCTTGTGCAGCCAGTATTAAACCCTCTGTTTCTTTCTTCATGTTGCCATTCTTAAGCTATTGCCAGGTCTTGGTGATGTCTGATTTTCCACTTATATTGTGCAAATATTGACCATGCAGTGGCTTATTTTTCCATTTTTCTGCTCGGTTCTTGACTTTTTCTTTCTTGTAGGCCTGCTTTGTTTCATTGGTGTTGAATAGTTTCTCGTTCTTGACCATTTGAAGTGTATCTTCTTCACTGCCCATTATATATTCTTCAAGGCCTCTTTTCTCCTCCTCTACTGTTTGATGGACTTGCATCATCATCATCATCATCATTATTATTATTATTATTATTAACATTTTATATCCTGCTCTTACTCCAAGGAGCCCAGCGCGGTCTACTACATATTTAGGTTTCTCCTCACAACAACCCTGTGAAGTAGGTTAGGCTGAGAGAGAAGTGATTGGCCCAGAGTAACCCAGCAAGTATTATGGCTGAATGGGGATTTGAACGCGGGTCTCCCCGGTCCTGGTCGAGCACTCTAACCACTACACCACGCTGGCTCAGTTCAGTGTGATTTAATGCAGGGAAGTTGTGCATAGGATCGCAGCCTTACTTATTAAAATAAATTTAAAATCTCAGCCTGAAGATGCAATCTTATGCACACTTACCTGGGAGTAAGATTCAATGAACACAGTGGGTCTTACTTAAGAGTAAGCATACATAGCACTGTCTGTTCTGCAGCCCTACAGGAGTCTTATATTTTTAAAAGTATATCCCTTTAACTTATCTTCCTCAAAATAATCCTGGGAATTGTGTTTTGGGGAGGGTCATCATGAGCCTTCTCTGGCGCTTTCTAGACTCGACCCTACAACAGAGTCTGGGCGAATCTCAGAAGTGTGCTTCCACACTTCCTTTGTCCTGACACCGCAATCCCTACGGAGACAGCAGAGTGCCGTTCACATTTCCAACGCCTTGTTGCGAATTTAATAGCTGCGATGTAGAGCAAGGACTTCAAACATTCGGAGTGAAAAAGCTGCTGTTTTTTTCGGGTTGTTCGTTGTTGTGAGCCTGCTCCCCCTGCTGTTTACATCCCAAATGCGACTTGCCAGACTGGAGGCATTTTGCTGCTGTTCCAGCAGCTAGTCTGGAAAGTCTGGAAAGTGAGGGATTATCTAGTCACTTTCCCCCCTGCCTTGCTCCTGTGCCTTTCACAGCAGCCTGGCATACAGAAAAAATGGAGGGGACACTTTGCGTACGTTAAAATACCCCAATGAGGACTGTTGGAACAAGGAGGGAGGCGATCGAACTCCTTAGCGCTGCGCTGCTGGGGGTGGGGTGCAAGGTGTGGAGGCCGAAAAGGAGGAGTGTGGCTGACGGGGAGTGCTGCTCGCTCCCAGCCCTGCATCCTCCTAGGGATGGCCCGGGAGGCAATATGGTGCCAGAGCCAAACTCCAGTGATGGAGGCCAAGTGCTTGCCTGACTCTCCCTCTCAATGTGCCTACTGTGGTGGGGGAGGAAAGCTGTCTTGGAGCAGGACCAGCCTAAAATCCAGGAAGGGATGAGGCTCCTGTCTTCCACATGACCCCCCCCCCACTCCCAGCCCCTTTGCAACTCTGCTGTCTTAATAAAGCTGGCTACACCCCCCCTCCCTGGGAAAGAGTTTCCACATTTGGCAGAGAACAATTGAAAAAAGGCCTATATTGTAGCTACTCATATAAGCCCTGGTGGTGAGGGCACCTGGAACCGGGCCTTTATTGACAATATGGACCCTATTAAAATGATTTGTTCGGCTGAATCTGAGTTTTGTCACAGAGCCTCTGGTAAGCCTCATCTGATTGGATGGATTGGAGGGCTTTACATGGGCTGATCTGCAGGGAATACATTAAGAGCATGTCTTCATTGCTTCTGGTATTGGGAAGGACTAATAGGCCTACTTTTAGGGAAATCTGGGTTCTGCATTGATAGGATGCATTGCAATTTGTGTAGTAGCCTATTAGTCTGAATAGCTCTGAATATGAAACAAAATATTGTATCAAAGAGCCTGATGAATCATTCAAATTGAGATCAAATCCCCACTTTTTGGCTCAGGCCTCTAGTAAGTTTGCACTAATAAGTTTTCATTTCATCAATAGGAGAGCTTTAGGGTATCTGTCAGAAAAAATCTCGGATGTGTTGGAAATGAGAGGTCTTGACGGCATTCTTACTGCTTATAAAACTCCAAAGATACTTTCCCTAGAATGGGGGGGATTTAACTGTGCTATTGCAATTATGCCCCTTTTAAAACACGAAATCCACTATGGCCGAACTTTTCTGTTGTTATCATGTGGACACAATTTGAAACTAAATATTCCCCTTTCCTCCCAGAAGGTTAGTTCTGAAGTCATCACAAATGTGTTAACGGTGCCTCTGCAGTGGCTGTCCGTTATTTGAAAATGACAGTAATGACCAAGCTAACAATATCCATCTCGCTCCGTTACCGGTTGCTTTGATTGAAAGATGTAAAAGGTTGGATAAACCCGAGAGGGCTGCAGTTTGTTAAAAGCACTTGTGATAATAAATTAATTCAAGATGTTAAAGATGTTCTTTCATATACCATACAAATGTACCCTCTTGAGGATGGTGGGTTGAGTCTCTCCCCCCCCCCGCCCGATTTTCTTCAGTGGCAATCTTGAGAGTTGTATTTCAGCAAGATAGAGGGCTGTGCATCCTGGCATCCATTCGCATCTGTAAGGCATGAGGATTTAGCAGCTCAAAGGCTCATTGTCCTTGCCACTAGGGGCGGATCTACCACTGGGGAACTGTGTTCCGAGAACACAGGCCAGCTGGTGGGGCAGGGTTGCTGAATGGAATTAGAGCTAGGGGAGCTGCACATTGCCTGCCTCTGTAGCTGCCCATCCACCCGAATGCCTGCCTCTCTCCCTGTCACTGGGCAGCAGCAAAGAACTGGTGCACCTTTACCCCATCGCTGCTGGCAGTGACGTGCTGGAGTGCAGGTTCATGACATCACTACACCGGGCAGTGATGTAATTAGCCTGCATAAGGGGTGTACACGGAACCGGCTGGTCTGGTTTGGTTCGAGTCTGAACCGGACCCGAACCAGACTGGGACAGTTCAGTCCGGCACCGCCGCGAACCTCACTGGTTCAGTTCAGTCCAGAGGGGTTCACAGACCTTTTACAATTTTTAAAAAACTTACCCCCTCCAGGGGGCTTCTCTGAGGTGGTGGTGGGTCCACAGAGGTTCCACTCCCCCACCGGCCTTCCTTCAAAAACAACCCCATTTGACTGTTCTTTGGGCCATTTGGGCCTTTCCCCCGGTGCAGTGGCCATTTGGGAGGTGGCCATGCCTGTGCAACTGGCCTCTGCATGGCCTGGGTAAGTTTAGTTTGTTTGTTTGTTAAATTTTAAATAATTTGTAAAAGGTCCGCGAGCCCCCCAAACAGGTCAGGTGTGTGAGTGGTGGTTCAGTTCGACCCCGAGCCTTCGAACTGAACCAGTTCAACTTCAAACTGGTTCGGTTCTGAACCTGCTTGCACATCCCTAGCCTCCATCCCAGCTCTTTGCTGCTGCCACTGGCGATGGAAATAGAGGCAAATAGGCAGGCGGCTGCAGAGGGAGGGAGGGAGAAAGGAAGGAAGGAAGGCAGACAGGCAGCAGGGCAGGAGGGAGCCACCAAAAAGGTCTTGCTGCAAATTGCCACCCACATTGATATGTATTACTTATATTACTTTTATTGTTTTACTGTTGCAAATCGTGTGTGTGTGTGTGTGTATGTGCGTGTGTGTGTGTGTGTGTAAAACAATAAAAGTACTATAAGTAATATAGAATTTAACACAATAAAACACAAAGTAGAATGAAAACAATTAAAACAAACTCAGTTAATATTAAAAACACATCAGGCTGCAGTAAAACAGAATAAAAAGCTTCTCTAAACAAGTAGGTTTTCAGATGTTTTGAAAAGCCTAAGGGAGGGAGCCAGGCGAAGCTCTTCTGGAGCTAGCGATGCTAGTGCTTGCCACCATCCACTACTTCTAGACCTCCCTTGGCTGATCACTGCCAATGCTTCCCTTCCCCCACCACACACACTACAGCCTCCATCTTGCATAATGCCCATTCTCAAAGGAACATAGGAAGCTGCCCTATATTGAGTTCAGACCATTTGGTCCACCTAGCTCAGTATTGTCTACACCGACTGATAGTGGCTTCTCCAAGGTTTCAGGCAGGCGTCTTCCCTAGCCTTACTTGGAGATGCCAGGGATCGCACCTGGGACCTTCTGCATGCAAAGTGCAGTCTACCACTGAGGTACAGTCCCTTCCCCAGATTGTTCCTATCATCAATTTGTTGCATACGTTGCGAGAACCTTCCATAACGCGACGACCACTTTCCTGCCTCAGGTTTTAATTCCAGGGACATGGAAACATGGTGATAGTGTGAGCAATGGTGGTGGCGGCAGGTGATCTGGCATTAGTCCTGAGTTGGGGGAGGAACCTCCCGGCAGGAGCGGTGGCCAGCAGGAGTTGATGATGGGATCTGAATCTTCAAGCATGCTTTGAAAGACGATTCAAGGTTCAAGAGCGAATCCATCCAATCCACAATAGATCTAGAACCTCATTAATATGGCTGTGTGAAGAAGTGAAAAAATATGTGTGAAAAAATATGGACAAATATGGCTGTGTGAAGAAGTTTGATTCAGGGACTGACTTGGCCTTTGAAATGGCAAACAATTAGTTTTGGAGCTGTGTGGACTGGTGAAGTGGTTTGATTTGGACCGAACCATCTTCACCATCTTCGACTGCTTGGCCAACATTCTCCCTCCACCACTGCTTAACATCCAGGGGAAAGTAATGTAGATGCAACAACATAACTTCTATTTGAAAAGAACTGCAAGAAAAAGGATCATTTCACAAGGTTTTTTTAAAAAAATCATAGAGGCCGTTCATACATTCGTGGCAGCAGTGGGGAGGGCAGATTGCGGAGGGAGGCAGGGTTGGACCTACCTTCTCCCCAGAGGATCCATAGAGTAACTGAGCCGCACAGCTTGAGCACACAAAGGATGGGCAGTGCCGTGAGCCCCGCGACATCCTGGAGTCCAGGAAAATGAGTCCCGGCCTGCAAGTATCCCACAATGCACCACGAGACAAGCGTGTTGCATTGGGGATATCCCCCTTGTGAGCCAGGCACTCTAGGCACCCAACTCTGTGTGCATTCAGGCTGCATGCAGCCTGCATGCACATACACAACCCCGTCCCCGGGGTTGAGGGAGCACTCGCGCCCTTTAACCCCAGATAAGGTCTAGGGTTCAAAATTGGGCTTGCAGCAGGGGCAGCACTGGGATCAGCCTCGATCCCAGCGCTGCACATGAGCAGCCGAACCCCAGTTGAGCTGCCTTAGCCTGGGTTGGGCTGCTCATGTGCACAGCCTCATAGTGTTTTCGGAGGCTGCAGCCAAGCTGAATGGCACATATTGAATTTAAAATTCAAATTTGCATTTTAAAGGGGAAATTCTACCTCAGAATTGAAATTCAAATGGTTTACTTTTGCTGGCATCTCTTGATTGCTTTTGACAGATATTGAACATGAAATCCCAAAAGATATCAGCTGTCTTACCATTGCATACCATCTATTAAATGTTGTCAGATAATAAATACTGTTACATGTCAAGCTATCAAATAAACTCAGATTGACTTTTATTAGAGAATATTTACTGTAACATATGGTTTACAAAAGCAACAGTGAATAGAATTTCCCGATAAAACACGGCCGCGTACTAACGAATGTGTGGTTGCAATGGTAGAGAGAATATAGCACTGTACACAAGTTCCTACGGGTTTGGGTAGAGTCCGGTTAAAAGAGTTCAGTGAGAGGAATGTCTACTAAACATGATCACAAACCAGGCATCAAATACTGTCAGACACTAAATACATTTACATGATGCCAGCTATCTAATACAAGCCTGTATAGTACTGACACCAACTATCATGGAATGTCACATACAAAGAGAAAATGTGGAACAAATATTTGTATATGCATAGATTATCTAAACTAAAGAGTAAGCTGTGTCACACAGGAAATGTTTGAAAAGGACATTTAGGCCAAACTGGATTCCTCTCTACAACTTTGCTGGCTTTGAGATGAGTCACATGACAATCATTGAGCCTGACAGTTCTTAACCCTTTGAGAGTCCACAACAAATGAATAGAGTAATCTTTCTTTCAGTCATTGACCAGCCAAAAAACAATAAGAACCAATAAGCAGAAAGAAAAATTAATGTATTTTTGGAACAACTGAGAAGGCCATCTGTCTCTGTTCCAATCTTCAAAATTACTGCTTCTTCTGCATACAGACACCCCTTCCTTTAGCTGCAATGGTGGAGGTGAGGTTTCCCTGTGCTCTGATAGTGTTCCCATTCAAAAAAAAACACCACCCAAAGCAATTACCAGCTATCTCTCAACCTTTAGCTCCCACTCAGGTAACATCAAACGACCACCCTGGGGCTTTAATAGTCATCTGCCTATGGAAAGAATGGCTGGCCAGCTCCCATAACACCATATTGTGGATATGTGGAGTAGGGATGTGCACGGAACCGGTGGGGGGGGGGCGGCTGGAGGGTGGAGGGTGGATACCTTTAAGGGTGGGGGAGGGGGCTTTTACCCCTCCCGCTGTGTTTCTCCCCCACTGGCCCTGCACTTTAAAAGGGTCCAGCAAGGCAGCAGCACACCTCCCTGCTGCCCCATTCCCTCGTCGGACCAGAAGTGACCGGAAGCATCATGTGCACATGATGGCCCATTCATGCGACAAAGAATAAGTCTGCACCTTCTTAAATGTGATAGCCCTTCAGATATCTGAATGGCTATCATCTCTCTTCTTGTACCTTTCCCCCAAGTGCAACATTTGTCTTGGGGACAAATGTGGTACTCATGATTAATGCAGACAGCAGGCTACATCAGCATGCGTTGTGGGTCTTGCAATTAGCATTGTTACTATGTGCACTGTGCATAGTTGCTGAATGCCTTGCCTAGGGCTATGTCTGCATTAAATTGATTATCTATATGTAACAATCTTATTAAAAATCCATTTGGCTGAAGGACTCCACAGGGGTGTAGCTATAACTGAGAGGATGGGCTCAAAGAACCCATGCCCCCCCAGCTCCTGAGGATCCCCTAGCTCCACCCCTCCCTATTTTCTTCAGTATCTCCCTTACTCCGAGGGGCTGCCGGAGAGGGGGTGAACATGGGGACCCTCTCCCCTAGCTACGCCCCTGGGTCTCCACATCATGGCCTGGAACAGTGGGTCCAAGAACATGGTCTAAGGACACATGATACCTTGCTGAAGTTAAGCAGTTCTTGGTGTGGTCCATGCTTGGATGGGAGACCAATGTATGCCACTTTTGGGATTGGGACCATAGCTCTGTGGCAGAGCATCTGTTTCACATGCAGAAGATCCCAAGTTCAATTCATGGCATGTCTAGGTAGGGCTAGGAAAGACTGCTGCCTGAAACCCTGGAGATCCACTGCTAGTTGGTGTAGGGAATACTGACTAGATGGACCAGTGGGCTTACTCAGTGCAATTCAGCTTCCGATGTTCCTAGAGTTGCCGTGCCCTCTGGAATTCCGGGTTTCACCCAGATTCTAAGCATCTCACCCAGATTGCTTAGCCCAACCAGATTTGCTCAGATTTCAGCTTTCATTTTAAAAAGCGGGGGGGGGGGAGAGCTAAGCTCTAGCCCTTGTTGAAGTGGAGTTATGGAGCAAAACATGCAGGCACTATTCTGCTCAAAAATCATTTTCAAGCCAATTTACATAATATGCAAATTAGCCACCCAGATTTGGAAAGCCAGAATATGGCAACCCTATAAGTTCCTAACCTTCAGAGTGAACAGGACACGGGCCTGTTTAAATGATTTCTCCCACCACCGTGTCTTCTCAGGGCAAGGTTGAGGTGCATTAATGGATCAACATGCTGCTGATGTTTCTTAGGCTGTACTGTACTTTCCCTAGATAAATAAAGACTGGTCTTCAGAAGTGTCAATACTTTAATGCACACTCAGCCACCTTAAAATAGAGTTGTTAAAAACATACAAACAGATAATAGCACTGAAGCACTGGGATGCTCTATGTCCAGAGAAAATTTTAAGGGAGTTCTATTTCTCATAGTGCTTTACTAGATTAAGCAAAAGATACAGGGTCTGTTAGAAAAGAATCTTCTTATTTTGTGTTCATAAGAAGGGCTTCAATAATAAAGCTAAGAATGAAAAATAGCAAGGTGCCTTATACTGATTTAGAACATTGATCGATCTCAGAGAAGAGACCTGGTCTTGCAGGAGTGAGCATGAATTGTCTCCTTTGCTAAGCAGGGTCTGCTCCAGTTTACAATTGGAAGTGTGACTCCATGTACACACTGTCTGCTGCTTAGGGGGTGGAGCCTTCGCTCTGTGGCAGAGCGTCTGCTTGGCGTGCAGAAGGTCCCCGGTTCAATGCCAGGCATCAGGCCTTCTCTGTTGCTGCCCCAAGGCATTGGAATGCACTCCTTCCTGAAATCAGAGCCTCCCCGTCTCTTACAACTTTTTAAAAGGCAGTCAGCCCGTTTGTTCAAACAGGCTTTTAATTAGATACTGGTGTGTCGTGATAGTTTTAACAGTGTTTTTAAGTTTAAGTTATTGTAATGTTTTGATCTTTTATTTGTTATTTGTATTGTTTTGTTGTAAACCACCCAGAGACTTGCATTTTGGGGAGTATACAAATACGTTAAATCCTTTTTAAAAAAAATCTCCAGGGCGTTCTTCACACAGCAGGCTTTACCGTGAGTTAACCCAAGGATTTATTGCAAACTTGAAGTTGTCCCAAAAAACTGACACAAAAAGTGGATTGTTTTACCCTGGAAATAAATTGGGCTACACTCTTAACGCTCAGTGAAAAACCTGGATTGTGTGTGAAGTGCTCCCCAATAGCTTGTAGAGACTTTGGGGTAAATCTGCCTGATATATGACCATGCACCCTCCATTCCAGAGGAGATGTGAGCTAAGGGACTTTAAAAGCCCTGTGTGGAAATGGCCAGGTAGGGCCGGGAATGACTCTTGCCTGAGAGCTTGAAAAGCTGCTGCCTGTCAGTGTAGAAAATACTGAGCCAAGGGTCTGCACTGACTGATAGTGGCTCTCCAAGTTTTCATTCAGGAGTCTTTTCCAGTCCTATCTGGAGATACCAGGGATTGAACCTGGGACCTTCTGCAGTCTAAGAAGATGCTCTGCCACTGAGTTACAGTTTTTCTAAGTTACATGTTTCATTTCTTAAATTAAAAAAAAAACTGTAAAGGTTTTAACCTACCTGGAAGCCCTGCTTTCTAGCCTTACATTTGTGTGTATGGGTCTGTGACGATTGAGAGGAGGACAGAACTTTGCACATGCACTGCTGCCCTCTTATTGTGCTATAAATTTCAGAGGCTGTCTTGACACTGAAAACTAGTGCAGTGACTGAGGAGCCTGCAAAGCCAATTTTGATACCACTCTGATCTAGATCAAGGTTCCCAGCTTTGGGTCCCCAGATATTTTAGACAACTCTTATCATCCTCAGCCACAATAGCCAGAGGCCATTGTGATTGGTGATGATGGGAGCTGTAGTCCAACAACAGCTGGGATCCAAGGCTGGGGACTCTCGATCTAGCTTACTGTATGTAGCTTAATCTGTGTGGTGCTGGTGTGTGAAGGTTACTAGCTCTATTCACATGTTATGTTCAGCATACATACAATCTGTGCATAGTGTATGCATGCACAAATCTGTACGAATGTACATTTCCATTTGAATGGGAGACAACATGTGTGAGCACTGTAAGATAGGGGATGGGGTCATTCTGGGGAAAGCATCTTCATGCTTGCATACAGAAGGTTCCAAGTTCCCTCCAAGGTTCCAAAAAGGTTCCAAGTTCATCTCCAAATAGGGCTGAGAGAGACTCCTGCCTGCAACCTTAGAGAAGCTGCTGCCAGTCAGTGTAGACCAGGGATTCTCAATGTTGGGTCCCCAGATGTTATTAGACTTCAACTCCCACAATCCCTAGCCCCAGTAACCTTTGGTAGAGGATTATGGGAGTTGAAGTCCAATAACATCTGGGGACCCAACATTGAGAATCACTGGTGTAGACAACCCTGAGCTAGATGAATCAAGGGTCTGACATAGTATAAGGCAGCTTCCTGTGTTCCTATCCATGCTATGTTGAACCCACGTACAGCAATACACTTCCTGTCTATACCAAAAATTTGAGGGACCTGTACCCAAGTTCACTTTTAAAGTGAACACATGTACAGTTATTCACACAAACATGTCCACATGTGTAAAGGCACCTAAACATACGTATAGCATGTTGTCTGAATAGGGTTAATGGATTGGGCCATCATCAGGTTGGATTTGAGTAAGTAAGTAAAACTTTATTTCGGTCGTAGACCAGCAATTGGATTTGAGTATCTTTCAATCTGTAATAGGCTGGAAACAATACACAACAAAAATCTTGGTGCCATGCACAGTAAAAGCCGTAGACCTCAGTTTTGGTACAATCCAGACAAAGTTAAAGTCCACCTCCAGGGAAGGAGTCATCCAGGAATGAAGGAGGAATCTTCTATGATGCTCTGATTCCTTATTCTTAGCCTCAGATGTATCTTAACCTCCAGCTCCTATCTAAGGTCAAGAAGACCATTTGGGAGCTTACACTTGTGTCTAATTATCACTTCCATGCCATTTACTTTCTTTTGCCGTGTGCAGAGTCATCTATATGATTGCCGTCTGCTGACATTTCATGCAGGGTAAGCAGTAGCACCTTCACGAAGGACAAATGCAGATGGTCTGTTCTAATTATGGCCTGAGTCCTGAATAATTAGGGAAAGCCTCTCCCTATATAAGCCCTCCTGTCAGAGGTGCCATTTTGGACAAGCATATGAACCTGCCTAATCTGTCCAGACTGATCTGCTTAGCTTTAGCTAGATTGTTGCAAGACATGCCCTCCATTCTCAGAGACTTTATTTCAGCTGACAGTAACTCTCAGCTTTCAGCAGGTCCCAGTGAGGACTTTCTGAGTCCTGCTATCAAAGATCTGTTTTTAACTGGAGATGCTAGGGCTGAACCTATTCCCCTATGTTTGCAGAGCATGTACTTGGTCCCTTAGCTATGGCCATCTCATAGTGATTATTCCACATATGGAATAAGCATATGCGATTATTCTTCAGGAGCACCTTTTGGGGAAATCTGTTTCTTCACCTGCATGTTATCTGTTAAGCTTTGAGGTTGTTCACACAACCACAAGGTGGTGGGCTTGGGGGAAGACAGGCGTCCCCTTTCCCCAGACCTCAATCAGGGCTCCACCACCCTTAGGTCTACACAAGCAGTGTGACACCAGGCCCTGTAGTGATCGGGAGGAAAGCAGCCAGGGCCTCCAGGTATCCCATAATGGACCATGGGAACAGTGCATTGGGAAAGCTCCACACTGCCTGGCCACTCCTTCTCCCCAGCTCTATGACTAAGATGGCCGCCGGCAAACTAGGAACAGTTGCCAGCAGCACAGAGCTCCACAAGACTAGCAAGTGAGGTAGGAGGCTCACACTTGTCCTCCTACCTCACTTTAAGCCTGGGTAGCAGATAAGGGCTACCCAGGGAAGGTGCAGCGGAATTGAGAGCAAATTTGGGGCTTCATATGACCAGACCCACCTGGCTTGCCCTGTCCTACCCACATAGGGCTGGTCACAAGAATGACCTCTTTGACTGGTGATCCCGAGTTCATTACTAAAGTTCAGTTACAAACCTACACTTGTTGGTTAAGATAACAAGTTTATTAACCGGGCTACAGACAGCTCCCTAGTAGGACTCTAAATACAGGCCTGCAACAAGATTTCTCTTAGTCCAAGTAAAGGAAGTGAGAAGAGGAGCCTGGAGAATTGGGCTGCACTTAAGGCATTACTGCACAGGTAATTCACTGTGCATTAATACAATCAATCAATACATTTTGACGGTTGTTATAAAGAAGTCCATGGGCCTGTGCAGTAGCTATGTATGTCAAGGACACAAATCTCATTGCTTGGAAATTGGGAGACTAACTTGTGAACATAGGGAGCTGCCTTATATTGAGTAGGGATGTGCATGGAACCAGTTCCGTGCACTCCCTGGAAGTGGGGTTGCTTTAAGGCACAGGGAGGATGTCCTTATCTCCCCTGCCAGCTCTGCTGTCAAAATCACTGGCCCGGGTATACAGCCACCCCACACTGTGTAAAGTCGCTGAAAGCAAGAGGGTATACAGCTACCCCGCACCAGCAATTTTGACAGCAACGCCAGTGGGGGAAACACGATGGGGAGGTAAGGACATCCTCCTCATGCCTTAAAGCAACCACCCCCCTGCCTTTGAACCAGCTCGAATGCCAGTCTTTCAAACTGGTTTGGTGGTCTGTGAACAGACCACCAGACTGGTTCGTGCACATCCCTAAGGTTGAGTCAGATCTAGCACAGTATTTTCTAGGCCTGTGCAGTATAAAAAATGTTGGATCTTATCTGATCCTATTTGACCTAGCCCCACAATACTGTCCAGTTGAGTCAGATCCGAAATCTAACAATTCCCAACATTCTGTCAGATTGTTAATTGGCTCACACTGCACCTCTCAGCTGAGATTAGGGATGTGTACATTAATTCAAATATGAATTGAGTTGACTCAAATCTGGGTGATTCGAGTGATTTGAATTCAAATTGAATCACCCCTTAAAAGGGCAATTTGATTCACATTCGTATCAAATTTTTGGAATTTGTTTCAAATTCAATTCAAGAGCTGTTTGGCACCTTTAAAGAATCATTCAAGGCCCCTAATTGGTCTAAAAAAAGGCACCAAAACAGGGTCAAATCGATTTGAATTCAATTTGAATTGAATTTTCAGACAAGATTCAAATTTGATTTGAATTTTCAGACAAGATTCAAATTTGATTTGAATTCAAAATGAATTTTTGGAATTCAATTTTAATTTGAAATGAATTGAAAAATTTGTTTCATGCACATCTCTATCTGAGATGCACCATGCTGGTAATTTAAAAATTAGATGGCCAGCCTGAGGCTTCCTGCTGTCCAAGCCATTTAAAAATTACAACTCTAGCCCAGCACCTTTCAACTGGGAGGTGGCGTGCAGGCCATTTAACATGGGTCTGCTAGGAACATCAGAAATCTCACAGAGTTCAGACATGACAGCAGGGAGCTCCAGCTGTCAGGTTTTCCAGCTATCATTTCTGCATTCATTCCAATAGTGTCCAATAGTGCGAATACTGGATCCAATAGACTACACAGACTGACACGACTGCACAGCCATAGTATATTTTATGCTTATTGGTAGTAGTAGCTTCCCAAGAGTTTAGGCTGGGGTCTTTCCCAGCCCTGGCTTGAGATGCCACAGAGGCAGAGAGGGAGGAATTAAATTCTTCCCTGGCTCAGATAAAAATCTGAATGAGAGAAGAACTTTGGGAGCTGTAATGCTTGCCCTTGCATTTGAGGTGAGTATTACAAGCTGCTGAAATGTGTATTCCTGACTCAGGAAATATGAAATTTGGTGACATCATGACTCCTTATAGAAAGCATCTTTCATGTCTGTGAATTGTAAGGACATTAAGTGCGAGATCAAGGCTATATAAAATAGTATCTAGGTATTGAAGTTTTGATAAACAAAATTCTGCACAGCAGATGCCTCCGTGTGTAGAGCTCTCCACCTGACCATCTCATCACTATTCATCACCTTAGGCAAAAAGGGACTGCTGTATCTTGCGGAGCCTTAGAAGAAACCCATCTTTGGTTTGGTGGCTGGGCCAGCACATTCAAACAGGGAATAAATTTCCTTGTAGGTTTTCTGTTATCTCCAGAGGGATCACACACCATCTGGACTCTTCTATTTACAGTTATTTTTGCATTACTACTGGCTGGATTTGAAGGAATAATTTGTAATGGTTTTGTTTTATCTATAGTGCCTTTGATCTCTCCAAACAAGAGTAGTTTTAAACAGAGCCAGATCCTTACAAAAAGAGAAAAGAACCAGCATATGTTTCTAATAGTATGTTCTACTTGGTGTCATAACTTAAATCAACAAGATGTGAACAGCAATCCTGTTATCACATTTCACTGTGTTATCACATTTGTTAATTTTTCCTAATGAAATATTGGCAATTATTACACAGTATCTTCCATTAGGTATTAAATGGGGCTCTGCTGCAGTCAGCAGAAAGGCTCTTCTGGATCAGGCAATAAAAATTGCAATAACTTACATCTGTATTTTGGAAAACTCTCCCAACATGAACAAATTCAGACTTTTTTCATGACAGTGTTACTCATTTTGGGGAAAAATCAAAATTAGGTTTTAGGTTAGTTTTGTTTTAATCAATCCACATCTTTGCTTTTCTTACACATTTGGACATTTAAGTGGTTTCCCCTCCATGATGTAATAACATCATAAGTCAGAACAGACCAACACAACTTGTGACCAACTGGGTCAAACACAGCCCAACTTTGTATTCTGGGGGCTACCAGGTGGTTAACAAAGCAACCACCCCATTTTTGCTGTCCCAAGCAGACAGAAAAAAACTGATGGTTTTTCAAGACCTAGTGGGCCACCACGCATGTTTGATGAGCTGTACATGCTTTGTAGAATCACAACGTTGCACCATCTAGGGTTAGAAAAACTCAACATGCACGCAAATATTCCCAGTTATCTCCCCTCACCTCTGGAGGTGTTTTCCCCACAGGCCTAACGTGTTCAAATATTTCTTGCAACTGAGACCTTCAGCTGTAGTCTGGGGCTAGAGATCAACCATGCAGTGAACAAATGAATATAGGAAGCTGTGGAATCAGACAGACCATTGGTCCATCTAGCTTAGTATTGTCCACACTGACTGTCAATGGCTCTCCAAGGTTTCAGGCAGAAGCCTTTCTCAGCCCGGCCTGGAGATGCCACTGAATCAACCTGGAACCTTCTGTGTGCAAAGCAGATGCTCTACAGCTGAGCTGTGGCTCCATCCTCTAAGGTCTCCGGTGCAGTTTTGAGTATCATCAGTTAAAGGAATCTCACTCAGGTAGCAGATGTTGAGAAAGACCTGGATCATTTCTGCCAGTCAGGAACAGACAGTACTGCTCTAGATGGATCAATGTTCTGACTTTGTATAGGGTAACTTCATAGGTGCATCACATTTCTTATGGTCCTAAGTTACAGGACAATTCCTTCATACTGTCCCCTGCTAACTGAGCAAAGAGGCACCTTTTTAAAGTGTTGATTCCTTTTATTTAGCAGGGGGAGAGCAACTGGCCCTATCCATCCCCAGCACAGCATTCCTTGGTGTCTATTTTATGTTTTATTTATATATAATTTATTTATTATTTATATACCGTTTTTCAAAAAAAGTTTCCAAAGCAGTTTACACAGAGAAATCAATAAACTAGCTTAACTCGTGCAGAACATCTGTGCGCTAGTACTTGATTGCTCTCCCTGCCACAGCCCCCCTCACCTCAGAGATCTCTCCACCCTCACCTGAGCCTCACTCCTGCTCCTCCTCCTCCATCCCATTGTGTCCACCCCCCTCACCCATCTTGGTCACTCCTCTACCCCTTTACTCCACCCCCTCACCCCCTTGGTTGCAGCTGTAGCATTGCTGGTGCCTATTGGCCAAGCTGCAGCCCCCTATCCCCAGAAAGCCCCCCACCCTCACCTGAGCCCCACTCCTGCTCTTCCCCACAGGAGCAGCAGCAGCAGCAGTTGACCAGGCCCTTCTTTCCTGCCGCTGCTGCCATGGCCACTCATTCCCCTCAGGCCTCTGACAGGCTCAGGTCCATCTCTCACCCTTCCTTCTTTCTCTCCCCCCCTCTTCTTTCTCTCTCTTTCGCTCTCCTCTACTCACTCTTCCCCTCTGTCTTTCTTCCCCTCCTCTTTCTCTTTCCCCCACCTTCCTGAGTTAACAGATCTTGTTCATCTTGTTTCCTCATCTAATTCTCTTGAAGGGGCTCTTTCCTCCCTCACGACCCCGCAGATCCCTGCCCACTGTCCTTTTATATATATAGATTCATCTCCTCTACAATCAAGAACATCTTCCAACCAGTAATAATTGCATTCCAAGTGACCTTAACCATCACAGGCTCCTCCTCCCTATCTGCATATGGAATCCCGACTGCCCAATCACCACGGTGCCACATGCTGCTTCTCTTTATCTGCATATGGAATACCCACTGCCCAATCACCATGGTGCTTCAGCTTGTGAACTCTCGTGAGAGCTGCCATACAAGGGGATTACCCATGGGTATGCTTTAGAGAATTATATATATATACTAGTAATTTTAAGCCTGTTAAAATAACGTGCGCTAGTAGGGTTGTGTAGATACGTTTGTCAGATCTGTATTTCCTTTTCTGAGAGTACTGCCCCACTCTCCCTCCCTCCCTTCTGCCCCACACTCTTGTCTCGCTTCCACTCCCTCCCACCCCACTCTCTTGCCCTTCCCCCTCCCCCTTCCCAACTCCCTCTTGCCCTTCCCTTCCCCTCCCCATGCCCCACTCCCTCTTGCCCTTCCCCCTCCGCCCTGCCCCACTCCCTCTTGCCCTTCCCCCTCCCCCTGGCCCACTCCCTCTTGCCCTTCCCCTCCCCCACTCCCTCTTGCCCCTCCCCCTCCCCCACTCCCTCTTGCCCCTCCCCCTCCCCCACTCCCCCTGCCCCACTCCTCTTTCAATGGAAGCACACCATCTAGTACATATGGGGTGGGGGCACTAAATTAAGCCAGCCCGGAAGGAGGGACCTGGAGCGGGAGCCAGGGATGCTGCTCCTACCCACACCAACCAGAGGGTCTTAAAGGCAGCCTCCTCGCCCCAGAGCGGTTCCCTAACAGGAAAGGGGTCACAGTCCCTAAAGGGGACAGTTCCTCCGGCGGAGCCTGCCTCAGAGCCGTGGCCTAGCTGCTTCTTTCCCACCCGCAGACGACGGCAAGGGGGAGTCCCTGGCTCGCAGCACAGAGCAGACCCCGTCAGAAACCGCCCGCGTTCCCTTCTCAGGCCTTGCCAATGCCACAGGCCGCAGCCTGGGCAGTGACAGTTAGAGAGGAGGAGGCGGCAGGACACTGCCGACGCCGCTTTTCTCTGGCGTACCGGGCAACAGCGACAGCACCGTACCCATTCTGTTGGCAGCAGCAGCTGCTGCGGCTTCTCCTCTGGGGACTTTCCCTCACTGCTCCTGCCCAGGCGCACCCCACACACCGGCCATGGGTTGGGGTGGGACACAGCAGCAGCGCCGGCGCCCTGGGGCCGAGCTTGCGGAGAAGCCTCAAGGAACTGCAGAGAAGCTGGACCTGCCGCCTCTGCTCTCCTTGCGGCCGGGCCAGACCCGCTGCCGTCGCCCCTGTTCTTTTCGGCCGGTGGGCCAGACCCGCCGCCGCCTCCTCTCCTCTCCCTGCGGCCGGGCTGGACCCACCACTGCCGCCTCTGCCCTCCCCGTAGGCCGTTCTCGGCCCGCCGCTCTCCTCAACATGGCCGCCTAGTGCCTGTGGCCGTATCTTCCTCGGACATTCTGGGAATGTGCTCCGCGCATGCCCAGAACAGCCGAGGAAGACACGGGCGCAGAGACACGGGAGTACACCCAAGGCTTTTATTATAGAGGACTAGCCAACCCCGCACAGAGCATCTGTGCAGCACTTTGGGGCCGGCTGTTTCCCCCTCCCTCTTCCTCCTGCCTCGGTCTCTCCTCTCTTCCCCTTCCCTCCAGCCCGTGCTCTCCAGCCCTCCTCCCCTCCTGTTCCTCCCCCCAGACAGAGTCGTGGCGGGAGGCCAAGGGCCCCGCCGCCACTTTTAATCCCTCCCATCAGCCTGCCGCCGCCGCCGCTTTTCTCTCCCCCCGCCCTCCTGCCGCCGCCTTTCTTTCCCCCACCCGCTGCCCACCGCCGCCTTTCTCTCCCCCCTCCTCTGCCACGCACCACCACTGCCTTTCTCTCCCCCCTCCTCCGCCGGCCGGCCAGCCAGCCACCGCCAGCACTTTCTTCCCCTCTTCTCCTCAGTCCTCACTTCGGAACTCTCGCAGCGTGTCACAAGAGTTCCACCGCCAAATCCTGGGCACGCATGGAGAGAGAGAGAGAGAGAGAGAGAGAGAGATGTAACTGGAACTACTTTGCTGCGGGTGGATAGGGTCAGTTACTCTCCCCCGCTAAATAAAGAAAATCTCCATGTTAAATGGGTGCCTCTTTGCCCAGTTAGCATATATTGCAGTGTTGCCCATCAGAGGCGTAACTATAGGGGGGGCAGGGGGGGCATGTGCCCCGGGCACCATCTTTTCTGGTCACATGGGGGGCGCCGACATGACAAAAAAAAAAATTTTTAATTTTTTGTTAATACAAATCTTTCCTGCTCAGTGCAGCAGCGCTGCAGCAGTCAAGGGAGCGCGTAGGCAGCCCATCCCCCACGAGCGGTCCCTTCCGCGCCGCCCGCGCCCCCCCCCCCCATTGCTTTGCTGGCGCCTGGCGGCCAGTCAGTGGCCTGGCTTGGCAGCGGCGGCGGGCGCTTGTGAGGAAAAACCTAAGTATAATGTAGTATGTTGTGGCGCGGGGGTGTGTGCGGGGGGCGCCATTTCAGTGCTTGCCCCGGGCGCCATTTTCCCTAGTTACGCCTCTGTTGCCCATAACCAATAGAAATTACATCTGCAACTCCTTGCTATGCAACTTCGAAAGGCTGCTTTTCAAAAAGCTGTGTTTTAAGCCTCACCATAGAGCAGCCTCAGAATACAGCAGTTTTAGAGCAGCTTCAGATGCACAAGTTCACTGTGTTTCCTGTTCCTCTGGAACAGCACCAGGTCTGTGTCTGGATTGAGCAAGATAATAGTCAAGACCAATGAGCACCCCAAAAATATATCAGAGTCAGGAGACTGTTGCTGCCCAGGAAAAGTCCCAGATTATATACAGGAAGCTTTTTCTAGATCTTCCTGCTTGGAAGGGACCAATGACCAGTATGGGTGGGTGGGACCTTGAGAATACTTTACTGCTCAGGAAAATACTCCAGCCTACAGTCCCAAGTTATGTGAATACAGGTCACCCAAAGACCATAAACAATGGCCCGGGTCATACATAACTCAGAACCCCCTACCCCCACTCTCTCTCGTATGCGTTTGCATGTTCAGGAGAGCAGTCTCTCTGCAGTGGGGGAGACCTCAAAGAGGTGGGGTTGTGGCTGTGCAGGCTTCCTTCTTTCCTGAAGGACAGCCTGCACAGCCAATAGGAGCTGGAGCGAGGGAGGAACTTCCTCCCTTAACTCCCATTTTAGAGTGGTGGAACTGTGTGCCAGCGTTCATAATATGTAACATTGGCACAGGCAAACTGGAAGCTGAGTGAATGAAACTCTGAGAGAACTGAAGATGACAAAATGCAGTTTGGGGAGTGGAACTGCGGGTCCATTTAAAAAAAACAACAACCTGTAATTCCCTTGTTTGTACATTCAGGTTTGGGAACCGATGGTGAAGGGACTTCCAGTTTCCCATCATGTATGAACCGGGCCTATGTCAATAATATTCATACAACTGTAACTGAATAATTGATGTGGAATTAAGTATTCTGAGAAACTCAGCTTTCATGTCTTTTTAAAAGGCATGTTTCTAGTCCTTGCTGAGAAGAGGGGAAAGCGAAGGCAATGACTCCTGAAAGCTCTGAAGTTGGGAGGACGTTCTGTAGGATTTCCAGTAATTAGGCACATAGGAGACCTCTATACACCCCCCTCCATGCCTGGCCAAAGCAAAACAAAATATGCAAAATAAGCATATTTGCACATTTGTATTCATTTTTACAGGATGTATTTAACTTTTCCTGGTTCAAAATCTGAGTTATCCTGGTGCATATTTTTTTGTTTTGTTTTAGGTAGAAAGTATATAAAACCTTGGCTAAAGAGGCAGAATTTGCAGAACAGGGCAGGGGTGGGGGCGGGATTGATCTGTGTTAGTATAATTTGCAAGATTTCTTTGGCTCTCCTAGCCCTTGGATATTTGGTTTTCTAGAAAGATGGGTGCACGCATAGTTGCTTGGTTTACTCACATAGAGAATGTGTCTCTTTTACAAGAAAATGTCTGCAATCAATCAAATGGACACATTCTACGCCTCCTAAAAGTAAATATGATTTTGTTTGGTCCAACTGCTTGGAAAGAACCTTGGAAGCCTTCGACAACATGAGAACCTGGGGTGGGGAAGAGGTGGATTTAAATGCTATGTAGATTGTTTTGACTGTTAAGCCATTCCAAAGGCAAAACTCAGTCATCAAAAATGTGTTGAAAGAAGAATCTATTTCAATGGGCTTATTCTTTGGCACATTGTGAAGCAGAAGGCTTCAATCAGCTAAGTTCTTTTTCCAGAAAAGTACAGGTCAATGTCCTCAGCACTTCCCCAAAATGCAAGATGACTATTAGATCTCCAAAAATAAATCTGGTTGTGTGTGTGTGTGTGTGTGTGTATACTTCATTGTGGATCATGGCTTTCCCCCAGCATAAACTTGATGATACCATAAGTCAGGGTTCTCACCCTGCTAACTGAGCAAAGAGGCACCTTTTTAACGTGGTGATTCTCTTTATTCAGCAGGGGGAGAGCAACTGACCCTATCCACCCCCAGCACAGTACCCCTCCAGTGACTGTTGCTGGTGTCTGTCTTATGTTTCAATTCTTTCTAGATTGTGAGCCCTTTGTGGGCAGGGATCCATCTTATTTATTTATTTATTATTTCTCTATGTTAACCACTTTGGAAACCTTTGTTGAAAAGTCGTATATAAATATTTGGTGTTGTTTGTTGTTCTCAGACTTGAGTCCCCAAATGTTTTTAATTGACATATATTTTGTATCTGAGTAGGTGTACCAAAGTACAAACATAAAATGGGATCAGCTAGGGGTGTGTGAGCTGGTCCGGTTCAACAGGTTCGGGGCAGAACCAGACTGGACTTGGTTCAAACCGAGCTAGCTCAAATATGGTGAGGATTCCCCTTTACCAGTAAAGGGACAAGGGCTTCCCTAAACCTAGAGGGGGTGGGAGGGGAGTAATTCAATTATTTATTTATTTATTTATTTATTTATTTATTTGATTTCTAAACTGCCCTTCCAAAAATGGCTCAGGGTGGTTTACACAAAGAAATAATAAATAAATAAGATGGATCCCTGTCCGCAAAGGGCTCACAATCCAAAAAGAAACATAAGATATACACCAGCAACAGTCACTGGAGGTACTCCCAATTTAGTACAATTTAGTACTCCCCTCACCCCCGCCAGCCTCCCCCAGAGTAGCCCGGATTGGTGGCAGTGCGGTTCAGGCCTTCTTTGGCCTAGTTCAGTCCTCTGTGCACGCACGGGGGCCATTTCAATGTCCTCCGAGCATGCACAGAGGCCTTCGCATGGCATGACCACATAAATTGTGTGGGTTCAGTTCTACCGGTGCCAAAACTGAACCAGCCTGGCCGATTTGTGCACATCCCTAGTATCAGCATTTCAACTAGGAGGTTCTTAGTACACTCTGGCATGGTATATAATAATGATAATATAGCCTTCTATTTACACATCTGTTCAACATTTGCCTACAATTACTTAGGTTTGTGTTATTGTTATTACTGGGCTTGTCATCATATTAATGTAGCTCTACATTTAAATTGATTGTAATTGCCAAATTTCCTGAAAAAGCTTGGTTTTGTGCAAGTATTTAATTAAACCATTGCCTTGAATTAAAAATAATTATGTAACTATACCCCAGTACAATAACACCTCTCTCTCTCTCTCTCTCTCTCTCTCTCTCTCTCTCTCTCTCTCTCTCTCTCACCTAATTCATATAAACTGTAGATTAATTTCAGGTCAACTGCCAGCAGAAAGAGTAGATAATTAACTTGAACTGAGAATCCTGATGTACTTTAATTAATTTGTTCCTGGAATGATCTTTCCTTCTCTGTTGATCAAGCAACTTCCCTTTCCTTCTTTAAATCTCTCTTCTTCATAGGCAAAAGCTTTCCTGACTTCTTAATTTATGTGATTCCGCCCTTGCTATTTGAATCAAAACTACCACCTGGGCTGAGATGAAAGCGAGGGCAATCTTTGAACAAACATTTTTGGTAGTATTGAATAGTATCCTCTCCTTCAACTGTATTAAATCAATGTCTATTGTAGCTTGACTATCTCTAGGAAGTGATTGAGGAAGCTGCATCTGTTGAATTTCTGAATGCTTCCTTCCCCCATCCAATGTCCAGCTGAAACACAAAGGCAAAGTGTGGTATTTTTATTTATATTACTGTATAATATACAATATATATTATTGTATATAATATATAAGGTCTTTACAGTTTACATGGTATGGCAATTAAGATGAGCACCTTAACCAGCAATTTCCATGCTTTTTAGAGCAAAAGTAAACATGTAAACCATTTTAAACCAAAGATTTTTGGATGATTGAATTCATCTTAACCAAAGGAAAATTATTAATTCAATATCAAGAATTAATTGCATATGTAATAATGGCAGCAAGAATTTGCTATGTGAAATACTGGAGAGTTTTGATAGCACCATATATCACAGAATGTGAAACCAGAATATATGCTTTTTTTTAAAAAACCCTTCCTTTATTGAATATCGGCAATGTAAACCATAGGCTTGTGCAAATCAGTGCTTCTTCACTTCAGGGACCACTTCAGAGTTTCTGAAGGGCCCCCGATTTGCTCAAACACTTTCAGACCTGCTTCAAGATGGTACAAGATCAGGCCTGCTTCAATATTCGTACAAGGGAGCAAGCAGCTGCCTATAGGTTGACTTTAAAAATGGCACTTTTTAACCTTTTCCCATGGAGTCCTGGGATATGCACAGGTGATCCTGAGATCTGTTGTCTTTTTTTAGGCTAACAATGACCGCAGCCTTGGAAAAGACTACCAGTTCCAGTCTGTTTGCTCTCTCATGGTGGGGGGCAAAGAGAAAGACCAAAGCCTTTTCTCCTTGCCCCTGCTGGTCTTGGTAAGTAGTCTGAGGGGTGAGAGTGAGGAGTGGGAAGGGACCAAAGTGAGCTTCAAGTGACCCAAGAGTTTGGCCTGGTTATCTGGTGAAGTTCAGAGTTTTAGCAACTGATGCCTGCTATGGCGGGGAGCCTATTTGCTGGTCCTTCAGATCCACAGAGTGGTAGATCCTGTTGGTTTCCAGAATGTCACTGAGGATTTGATGGACAATACAGTACTGGTGATGCTGACACCACCTGAGTGGTTCTTTGGAATAAAGAAACCTCCTGTAAGGCTCATTCAGTTCCTTGGTATAATTTATTTTATTTATTTATTTTATGCTTATGTCCTTCTCTTCTGAGGAGCTCAGAGTGGTGTACATGGTTATTTTTATCCTCACAACAACCCTGTGAGGTAGGTTAGGCTGAGATATACATGACCAGCCCAAAGTCACCCAGTGAGTTTCATGGCTGAATGGGGATTCGAACTCGGGTCTTCCCGGTCCTAGTCAGACAATGGCTAGAATGAAAATGGAATAAAATTTGGGCTGAACCTGATAATGTGCAGGTGAGAGTTCATTTTAAAGTATATTTTTTGATAGTAATAACAGGGAAACGTACTTGTTGCTCTGCCTGCTATGATTTGATTGTTAAACATTTTGCAGGTACAAATTTCTTGCATCCACTCTGATTTGAACTCCATATTGACAACAGTGACCATGTTTGAAATCCCCTCAGTTCCTTCTTACTTGGATGTGTTTCAGGTGTTGGACCCTGAGGATGTGGACAACTTGGATAAGGTACTTGGGGAGGCCTGGCCAGCCCCCTCTGATCCATACCTTGCACAAAGAACCTCGACTAATGCCTTCTTTCCTGGTGTTGCCTTTCTTCCTCTTCCTGCCACCTTCAGTGTGGCCCAGGTGCTTCAAAATTGTCACTACATGCTACAGGATGGAAGTGGTCAGTGCAGGATTTCAAGAACATATGAACTGCCCTGATGGGTGTAGCATTTAGTCCAGCATCCTGGTTTCCATGTTGACCAAGTACAGGTCTCTAAGAATGACCTTGAAGGTAGTAGCCCTCTCTTGCTGTTTTTTGCCAGAAATTGGCATTCAGTGGACATGGACATTCCATATGGCCATCATTGCTAACAGCCACTGGTTACCTAATTCTCCATGAATGTGTCTTAATCCTCTTATATAGCCATCTAAGCTGATATCCAGCTCAATGGTAGAGCATCTCTCTTGCATGCAGCAAGGGCATACCAAGGTTGGCGTGGACCCAGAGATGAGATTTTAAAATTGGTCCCTCACTGCCTTCCTCTCCTTCTCCTGGCCCCATGTCTCTGCTGCAGAAAATATAGTGTAGCAGATTAACAGAAGACAGGAGACTACAGTTGCAAGGTGTAAACAACAGCAGAACCAAATAATACAACTATCAGCTTTGTGAAATACAAGGGGGCAATTCATGCTTGCTACCACAAGACTAGCTCTCCTCCCCTTCTGTGGGTTCCAAAGGAAGCCTCTGTTCCAAGCTTAACCATTTTTGTCAAGGCTGTAGCATGGCAGGATTATTATTATTTTAAACACCAATGTTTTTCATTTGGAAAAGGCAGGTGAAGGGATATCCAGGCACACCAGTTTAAAATTAGCAAACAATCCAGTATGCTAGGCTAGCTCCACTCTTCCCCAACCCTCAGGTATTGTGAGCCATTCTGGGAACAAGGAACATTTTTTTAAGAACTTGTCTGGTTGAAAAACAATTGAATATATTTTCAACAACCACCATAAAAGAACCAAGCAATGAAATCCCTGCCACCACCCCCTCTTTCCTGTCCACAGAGAGGAAAATGACTCATTTCAAGTTCCAAATGGAAGATCACATCAGGCCTTAGAGGAAAGAACCCAATAATTTAAAATCATTTTTGTGAAAGTTAAAAATCACTCAGGCACAAACAAGGGCTTGGGAGGAAACACAGACACATAAAGGAAGACTTTCAATTGGGGATAGAATATATATCACACACGCTCACTCCATAAATGTGGGAAGCAGGCACACACACACTCACACATGGGTAGTTTGTTTGACTTTCCTTTCCACTTGATTAGCTGTCTCCCAGGTGAGTTCTGTCCTTAGTTCAGCAACTGCACTCAGTTGCTGAGTGGCGGAGAAGCTCAAGATGAAGAGGACCAATCCGAGAGATGACTGCTACTGCTGCTGCTGCTAAAAGATAGGGCTGTCTTTCCTTTCTCTGCTGCGGCAGCCGCTCTCCTCCTGACTGACAAAAGAGAAACTGGGAGTCACAGAGAACCTGCTTGAGGGGACTGCAGCTCAGCTGTGGGGAAACTTTTGAATAGGCAAGGCTCACTACTGCCCACACTCCTGGCTACAGGACTGGAGAGAAGGCAAGGACTGGCCTGGGGGGTAGACAATGCTGAGCTATATGGATCAATGGTCTGACTTGGTATAAGCCAGCTTCCTATGTTCCTATAAGAACATAAGAACAGCCCTGGTGGATCAGGCTCAAGGCCTACCTAATCCAGCATCCGGTTTCACACAGTGGGCCATCAGATGCATCTGAGAAGCCCACAGGCAAGAGGTAGGGCATGCCCTCTCTCCTGCTGTTGTTCCCCTGCAACTGGTATTCAGAGGCATCCTGCCTTTGAGGCTGGAGGTGGCCTACAGCTACCAGACTTGTAGCCATTGATAGACCTGTCCTCCATGAATTAGTCTAAGCCCCTTTTAAAGCCATCCAAACTAGTGGCCGCCACCACATCCCATGGCAGAGAATTCCATAGGTTAATTATGCACTATGTGAAAAAGTATTGTCAGTCCTAAATTTCCTAGCCTTCAGTTTCATGAGAGGACCCCTGGTCCTAGCGTTGTGAGAGAGGGAGAAAAACGTCTCTCTGTCCACTCTCTCTACTCCATGCATAATCCAAAATCCACATCCTGTAGATTGGAGCAGTGCATGCACTAGTCACTTTATTAGGATGCAGAGCTATATCAGAGAACTCAGCTAGACCAAACAACATGAGGATTTCCTTGCCAGTCTGAAGAATTAGAGAGATCATTTACATCATCATTACAGCAATGCATGGAAAACTAAGTCCAAAAACCATAAATGTATTATTTTAAATGTTAAGCTGGTCTAAGGACTGTAATAAACTTACTACTAAGACCAAACACCTCCCTAGAATGGGAAAGTTTTAGACATTCTTACAGCCACCTCAGATATTTACAAGCAGCATACAATTATAATTTTTCTGTGCATGCACATTTATGAAAATAATTCTGAAGTGCCAATCTTAAAATAAAAAAAAAGATCCTTGCTGGCACTTTAGGAAATAATTTGTACTAGCTTAACCCGTGCAGAGCATCTGCGTGCTAGTACTTGATTGCTCCCCTCACCCCCAGCCACAGCCCCTCTCACCTCAGAAATCTCTCCACCCTCACCTGAGCCACACTCCTGCTCCTCCTCCTCCATCCCGTTGCTTGCAGCCCCTTATCCCCAGAGACCTCCCCACCCTCATCCGAGCCCCAGTCCTGTTCCTCATCACAGGAGCAGCAGCAGCAGCGGTTAACTGGGCCCTTCCTCACTGCTGCCGCCGCTGCCTCAATTCCTCCTCAGGTCACTGACAGTCCCGGGCCCATCCCTTGCCTGCCTGCCTCCATCTGCCAATGGCCTTAGTAGCCCCAAACAGCAGCAGTGGTTGACTTGGCCCTTCCTTGCTGCCAATAGGCACCGCCATGGCCGCTTGTTCCCCTCAGGCCACTTCCAGGTTTGGGCCCATCCCTTACCCTTCCTTCTTTCTCTCTTCCCCCCTTCTTTTTCTCTCTTTATTTCTCCTCCTTTATTTCTCCTCCTCTCCTTTATTTCTACTCGCTCTTCCCCTCTGTGTTTCTTCCCCTCCCCTCCCCTCCCTTCTCTTTTTCTTTTTCTTTTCTTTTCTCTCTCTCACTTCCTGTTAACAGATCTTATTCATGTTGTTTCCTAATCTAATTCACACAACGGCAACCTCCTTCTTCTGAAGGGGCTCTTTACTCCCTCACAATCCCTGTCTTCACAGTCCCCTGCCCACTATCCTTTTATATATACAGATTCCTCTCCTCTACAGTCAAGAACATCTTCCGACCAGTAACAGTTGCATACCAACTGACCTTAACTATCACAGGCTCCTCCTCCCTATCTGCATATGGAATCCCCATTGCCCAATCACCATCGTGCTTCTGTTCTCACAGGCTCCTCCTCCCTATCTCCATATGGAATCCCCACTTCCCAATCACCATGGTGCTTCTGCTCGCGAACTCTCGCAAGAGCTACCACACAAGGGGATTAGACATGGGTACACCTTAGAGAATTATATATATAGATGAAAGATGTTCCAGAGAGAGCAATGCAGTTATATAATGTACCAATAAGACTGAGATTTCTAAAACGTTCCACTGAAAACACTGTTTCATGCTTTAAGAACTGCTTTTGTTCAATGTATTCTTTTTAAAAACAAAGACATCATACTGGCTGTCATAAATAATTCTTGACATTCATTAATGATTCTGTTTCCCATTTCCACCATCTGCTTTTCCAAATGATGGAAAGAACTTTAGTATAAGAGAGAAACATGAACATATCCAGCCAATATGTCCAGAGTACTTTTTAGAAACTCCTTGCGACATGTCCAAGAACTAAAAATACATTTTTCCATCTACAAAAGTGAGAGAAGCTGGATTTGAATATCAAAATTAGTAAAAATACATGTTCTCTTTCCTGATTTTGGTGTGTGTGTGTGTGTGTGTGTGTGTGTGTGTGTGTGTGTGTGTGTGTGAGAGAGAGAGAGAGAGAGAGAGAGAGAGCACTGCATGAGCGCAAAAACTAAGCATGAATGTTGTAGCACTTAAGGCTTGCTAATGGAAAAATGGCTGCCAAATAAATGGTTTACATTGGAATCTCTCATTATTTATACAAGTATGCTGCGATATGGACATTTCATTTCACCCTCATTCCAAACCCATGACAAGCCATTTTGACACCTTTCAGAAATGTTTCACATATGGCGAGATACAGCAGCTCACACTACAGAAGGCAAGAAATATAGATGAACTAAATTAAGAGAGAGCTTTTTAAACATCCAAAGGAAACATTTGGAAATTTGGTTCGGGTTAATACGTCTTACCTGTTTAAGGATACATGCAAACCCACACTCTGTCACAATTCACTTCGGTTCAGTTCAGTTTTGTTCCTTTGCTGGAATTTGCTGGAAACACTATGGCTGCCACCAAAATCGGCAGACCTGAGTCTCGTTCTTCCTCTGTCCCAGGGATGGAGCTTAATTGAGCTGATGTGTTCAAAGAACCCAAGCTGTCCAGCTCCTGAGAGCTCCCTGGTTCATCCCTCCCCACAAGCGCCATCTGGCCAAATTTCCAAGCTGGATCCATTGTCAATTGGGTATTTTCTTCTTTCTCTCCAAAAGAACAAAGAAGACACTCAGTCAACCGTGAAGCTGGATGGGAAATGAGGTCCAGAGGGCTGTGCTGGCCCTTCTGGTGCTGGTTACACCATCACATTTGTGACATCACAAGCGGGGACGTGGCTGGCACATGCCCCCGGAGAGAGGGGCAAACACAAGCCCACTCTCCCCTAGCTACGTGCCTGTTCTCTCCACAGTAATATAATAGGAACATAGGAAACTGCCAATGGAAGTTGTGCAGAACATGTAATTGTGCAAGAGTCAGCAGTACTGCCCTTTTGTTCAGCTCCACCGCTGGGTGATTCAGAGTCCTACAGTGCCGTGAGCAGGACTGTACCACCCGCATTACAATGTGGAACATGTCTCCAAATAAATCATGTGTTTTTAATATTTTTTCTTTATAAAATCAGGTGTTATGTGAATGCATCTAAATATCGCCCTCAAGGTATTTGATCAAGTTCATAGAGAGAGAGGGGGTGGGTGGGAAAGAGGTATATGGAGATGAGATCATGAAGCAGCCCGGACAAACTTATGCTTATGAAGCTAGCAGATTATACTAACCAAGGGTCTAGCTGAATGGGTTCAATGGTGCAAATCATATTTAAAACACACAAATGCACAAAGATGGTGTGCCCAATAATGACGAAGCAGGAGGCAGGACAGTGGGAAGGAATAAAACAGTGTATCACTTCAGTCCAGACTAATTGTGGATAAGCTTGTATGTCTTTAATGAGGTACAAAATATTGTATTTTTAAAAACTGAGGAAAAGCCAAGCACAAACAGGAAGAGGTGAGAAGATTGCCTGGTGTCTTCATGTAAATGTGGTCGCTTTTGTTAAAACTTTGTCTAATTTGTATTCCAGAATATCATCAGCCCCTGAAGGTAGGTAAAATATTTCTGTTTCTTGTTGATCATCAAAATAATGCTAGGTGCACTGCTAATATTCCTAATATTTAGCAAAGGAAATGAAGGTGAGACAGAGTGATATGATTAAGGCACACAGTGAATCTGTGATGAGGAGTTGGAGACAGTAAGCATGTAACCAAGAAGGAACAGAAACCTTCACTGCTGAATGATGCCATAGCTATTGGACGCCCATGTTACAGCCCATCCAAAAATTCCTCTTTGCCTAGGTTTCTGTTCCTATTGCGTGACAATGAGTGAAAATGCCGTGCATAATTTTCAGGTTTTCATCCACATAATCAGATGAGCTATCAGCTTGTTCTTTTAAAAAACACACCAAAAAACCACCTTCTCATTTTTGAGTCCATGGTGGTTATTAGGATTTGGCCCCAAGCCAGTTAACGAGCATCATGAGTTAAGTCCCATTAAAAGTCATGGCTCAAGTTAATTTGTTCTGTGGCTTTCAGTGAAACTGGGTCAGGACTAACTGTGGGTGATTTGAGATGTCAGAAACATGCAAAACAATATCACTGGAATCAATGGAAATTTGTTATCGACTTTTACAACAAGATGCATACTGCAATTCCATATTCTGTATTCCACAATTCTGACAGTGCAGATTTTTAAGCAATGTGGTTACAATATTCAAAAATCAAACAATTCATAAGCTGGCTTTATTCCACTGTTATTATGTTACAAGGCCCAATTAATACTCAGCCAAACTTGAAAATGAAACAAGACTGCCTAAAGTTTAATGAAACAAAAGAGATGTGAAGATTCTTTCAAGGTATCATTTCTCTCTCATAATGTGCTCTTCTGTGTCTGCTAATTTGACATCATGTTATTATTCAAAAGGGGCTCCCCTCAGATCAACATCCCTATGTAAGTCCCTCTAACTGATGAAACAAAACAGCCATATCTAAGAGTGATGTCTGGCGCAGGTACAAATGAAATCAGCATGCCTCATTCATCTTACGGCTGCTTGCCAAACACTCTAAAATGAAAACACACTAAATCTCCTCGATATTTTGATGGTGAAAGATTAAGAGAGTATAATCCACTTGGAGTTTAATATTTCACGCTCAAGTTCCAAACAATAAGTTTGTGTGTAGAGAGGTAGCTGTATTTATTTTTTAGAATCCTCTTCCATTGATGGCAACAAGGTGGGGTTACCTCGCTTGCTCACACATGCGTATATTACCCATGTGTGTACGTATACTTTGGGGGCAATTCAAGGAAAGGTTGCTTGAAACTGAATTTGCAAGTGTGAATAACAGAGCACAGTCTCTAGATCAGGGTAGGCAACACTGGCTCTCCAGCTGCTTTTCAAAAGGTAGTCTATTGCTCCTCTCGAAAACAAGAAAAAATGTTTATTTGTAAAATGCAGAGATATTTGTTTATTTATTTATTTATTTATTTATTTTGTTGTTACATTTCTATACCGCCCTTCATTAAAACCATCTCAAAGCAGTTCGCACAAAAGTTAAAACACACAAAAGTTAAAACACACAAAGCAGTTCGCACAAAAGTTAAAACAAGAACCACAAAAATCACACAATTAAAATATTAAGCTAAAATATAAAAATACAGATCTGATTTAAAAGGTTTTTTTAAAAACAAGCACAATATATCCATAAAAAAATACAGAGCAGCAGCAATAGAAACAATCATATAAAAGCCTGGGTAAAAAGTCAAGATTTCACATGCTTTCTAAAAACTGTGTTGGAGATTGAGGAGTAGATGGAGAGCATTCCAGGGTCTGGGGGCAATAACTGAGAAGTCCCTGTGCAGGCGTGCACAACAGCCAAGCTTCCCTCATTGTTGGCACTCGGATCAGAAGCTCCCCCCACCCCCAGACGACCTCGTCAAGCAGGCAGCAACCCTTGGGAGCACGCAGTCCCTCAAGTATCCAGGGCCCAAAGCATTAAGGGCTTTAAAGGTCAGAACTTTAAAGGTCATGGTGTAAAATGTGGAAGATGGCAATCACAATTGCACAGATAATTTCCAGGATGAGATAAGGATAGGAACATAGGAAACTGCCATATACTGAGTCAGACCATTGGTCTATCCAGCTCAGTATTGTCTTCACAGACGGGTAGCGGCTTCTCCAAGGTTGCAGGCAGGAATCTCTCTCAGCCCTATTTTGGAGAAGCCAGGGAGGGAACTTGAAACTTTCTGCTCTTCCCAGAGCAGCTTCATCCTCTGAGGGGATTATCTTGCAGTGCTCACACATCAAGTCTCCCATTCATATGCAACCAGGGCAGACCCTGCTTAGCAATGGGGACAAGTCATGCCTGCTACCACAAGACCAGCTCTCCTCTCCTCTCCTCTCCTCTCCTCTCAAGGATGGAGTGTGAAAGTAAAGAATCTAATAGCCTGGCTGCTGGCAGTCTTTGGAATGTAGGTGGAAAGAGAGGAAGATCTATGAGGAGAAAGATATAGAGAAAATAGAAAATAAAACAGAAGCTTTGATTCCTGTCTTCAATCTGCTGTTTTGTGTGCAATACCAGAAGGGGTAACTTCCACCGGGGAAGATTTCGGGGGTCCTGGCTACAAAGGTTTTGCCAAAGTGTTAGGCAAGGAGAGGCAGCAGGGTACTGACTTGGCACCAAATTTCAAGGTCTGTGGCATTGCATGTGCCCACAGCTAGCAAAGGGGAGCACTGGGTTTCCCAGGCCATCAGGGGCAGGGGTTAGCCCATGACAAGTCCACATAGGAATGGCCTAGCATCAGTGGCTCGAGGATTTCATTCTGAATTCTAGGAAATTCTCAAGCAGTTAAGAACAGAGATTAGCCTCTAGCAGGCCCAAGGATTCTCATGTTCCAAGGAGCAATCTCCTTACTCCTACAAGACCCCTATCTGCGCTGACCTTCCAAAGGATGCAGTTAACCTGGCTGTTCTATCGGAACTCAGAACAGGGTTGCACAACTTCAGCCCTTGAGCTGCTGTTGGACTACAATTCCCATCACCCCAAGCCACAGTGACCAATCATCAGATATGACAGGAGCAGTAGTCCAACAACAGCTGGAAGGCCGAAGGTTGGCAGCTCTGGCTTGGGACATGTCCTGGGACTCAGGATATGGCTATTTACAGCCATTGTTCCTCCAGTCTGCCGTGGTAATCGGAAAGAGGGGACATATTTGCATTGTCCAGGTAGCTGAACCTATGCTCATTGATTTTTGACACTATAGGCACACAACCACCAGCAGGGTAGGAGAAGTGCCAAGCTTCAGTGAGAGAGCTGAATGCACTCCAAATTTTCAGCCATGTGCTTGCAAAGATTAAGGTGGGGTGGGTGGGGAGAATGATTGTGTGCAAGGCAGCAGCTGGGTAGGAAAAGTAAATAAATTGTATTCATTTTAAAATGAAATAAATAAGTTATATTGGTGGTTATTTTAATTGGTTTTATATGATTTAAGGTTTTAATTGTTGTAATTTAATTTGTAATTTAATTTGTAAGTTTAATTTGTAAACGGCCCTGAGATTTTATATGGAGCAGCATATAAATTAGGGATGTGCAAACCAGCTCAATGTCGAGCCAGTTGCTGGAGGTGGCCGGAAGGGAGGGTCTGCAGAGGTTCCCCCTCCCCTCGCTGGCTTTCCTTATGCCCCCCCTCAGTCCGGTTCAGCGAGCTGTTCGGCCTTCTCTGCTCAGCATGGCGGCCATTTGGAGACCACCTGCCTGTACGATTGGTCTCCAAAATTGCTGCCGCGCCAAGCCAAGAACGCCGAAAACCGTCTGAAAAGGACCAGCTGGAGGGGGGCATAAGGAAATCCGTTGGGGGAGGGGGAAAACTCCGCAGGACACCCACCCACCCTCAGCCACCTCCAGCAACTCCCCAGAAGGGAGTAAGGTGTTATATATATATATATATATATATATATATATATATATATATGTGTGTATGTATGTGTGTATATATATATATATATATATATATATATAATTTTATTTTTTAAACCGAAAAACGTTTGGGAACCACCACCCCCAAACCGAACCGAACTGGGGGGGTTCAACGGGGTGCTGGACCAAACTGGCTCGGCCGGGTTTGAGTCCAGTTTGGACTCAAACCGAACCTGGCCAGCTGGTTCCGTGCACATCCCTAATATAAATGTGATAAATGAATGAATGACTGTGCCCTAGCCAGATTCCGTCCCCAGCATTTTACTGAGGTAGGAGGAAAAGCCATCCTACCCAGCTGCTACTGCATGCACAATCATTTTCCCTGCCTCCAACTTCGGGAGCATGACTGAGTGCTTCTCCTACCCTTCCGGCAGTTGTGTAAATAAGCTTTTTAACTTCCATGCCCACTGTGAAGGAATGACTCCTCCCCTTTATGTTCTGTGGATTGTCTTCTTTGGTTTATTCTGTGTTCCCTCTAAGCTCTGCAAGGGTTAAAAAGGTTACAACCTCTGACAGCCAAGTCTGAGGTAAAACATTGTGTGCTGCCGAGTTTTGGAGGGAAAGTTACCACGTGACCTGATTGGTTGTTTCCTGGCTGGCAGAGACAGAAGGTTCTGGCTGTCTGAGGGAAGAATCTCTCTGATTGGTTTATGTATATCTCTAGAATGAGATAAAAGGGGAGAGTTGAACAGCGGAAGAGGAAGAGCTGCTGAGCCGCAGAGTGCTGTGTGAGCTGGAAGGCAGGAACACTGGCAAAGTAGGGTTGGGCTGAAGCTGCTGGGAGAAGTGACAGTGAGGGAGCTGAGGCTACTGGAACCTGCTAGGCCTTGGATGAGATTTTATATTTTTTAAATTGGACTCTTGCCTACCTGAGTTTCCCCTGTCTGTTCCTGTACTAATTTTTGAAGTAGTAAAGTAGTAAACCTGTTCCTGTTGTGGGTTTTTTTTTACTATTTTATTGCAGTGTCTGTTGTTTTGTTCCCACATCATGCCTACTTGCCCACTTTATTTACCACGCTACTGAGGTTTTTTATTTTTATTTTTTAAAGACAGAGGGTTCAGTGACTGGGAGTGGAACTAGTCAAGAAAGCTAAAAATCTTATACCCCTGCTAACTGAACAAGGAGGCACCTTTTTAAAGTGGCGATTCTCTTAAGAATCGCCAGAGGGAGATCAACTGGCCCTATCTAGCCCCAGCACAGTGTCCCTCCAGTGATTGTTGCTGGTGTCATATCTTATATTATTTTATATATGTATTTTTAAATCTTTTTAGTTAGATCTCTGTTTTTTATATTTTAGCTTAATATTTTAATTGTGTATTTTTTATAGTCTTGTTTTAATTTTTCTATGTGAACCCTCACATAGAGACTCAGCGTCTCCCTACTGATGAGTGAAGAGAGAAAGGAAGATGGGAACTTCCCTGGAGCACCGCAAGAGAGGGAGAGAGAAGGGGAGAGAGACGGGCTGTTTCTGCCTCGCCTCACCAGACTCTGCAGCACCTTCTCTTTCTCGTTGGGAAACGGGGAGGGGGAGGCGAAGCTGCACCACTAACTTATCCCTGCAATCAGGCTCTGTACCAGAGGAATGGAACATAGCCAATGTAACACCAATTTTCAAAAAGGGATCCAGGGGCGATCCGGGAAATTACAGTCCGGTTAGCTTAATGTCCGTTCCAGGTAAATTGATGGAAAGCATCCTCAAGGATAAAATTGTAAAGGACATAGAAGAACAGGCCCTGCTGGGAGTGAGCCAGCATGGCTTCTGCAAAGGTAAATCTTGCCTCACCAACCTTTTGGAGTTCTTTGAGAGTGTCAACAAGTGTGTGCATCAAGGTGATCCAGTTAACATAGTATACCTGGACTTCCAAAAAGCTTTTGACAAAGTTCCTCATCAAAGACTCTTGAGGAAACTTAGCGGTCATGGGATAAGGGGACAAGTACATGTGTGGATTGCTAACTGGTTGAAAGACAGGAAACAGAGGGTAGGTGGAGAGTTTTCACAATGGAGGGAAGTCAGAAGTGAGGTCCCCCAGGGATCTGTACTGGGACCAGTGCTTTTTAATTTATTCATAAATAATCTAGAAGCAGGGGTAAGCAGTGAGGTGGTCAAATTTGCAGATGTTACCAAACTCTATCGGGTAGTGAAATTACAATGTGGAACATGTCTCCAAATAAATCATGTGTTTTTAAATATTTTTTTCTTTATAAAATGTGTTATGTGAATGCATCTATATATCGCCCTCAAGGTATTTGATCAAGTTCATAGAGAGAGGGGAAAGAGGTATATGGAGATGAGATCATGAAGTAGCCTGGACAAGTTGGTGACAAAGTGGCAAATGCAGTTCAATGTTGGCAAATGTAAAGTGATGCATATTGGGACGAAAAACCCCAACTTCAAGTATAAGCTGATGGGATCTGAGCTGTCGGTGATTGACCAGGAGAAGGATCCTGGGGTCGTGATGGACAGCTTGTTGAAAGTGTCGACTCAATGTGCAGCAGCTGTGAAAATGTCCAATTCCATACTAGGGATCATTAGGAAGGGGACTGAAAATAAAACTGCTAATACCCTTATACTGCCCTTATACCAAACTATGGTGCAACCACACCTGGAGTACTGCATACAATTCTGGTCACCACATCTAAAAAAGGACATTGTAGAACTGGAAACGGTGCAGAAGAGGGCAACCAAGATGTTCAGGGGCCTAGAGCACCTTTCTTATGAGGCAAGGCTACAAAACCTGGGGCTATTTAGTTTAGAAAAAAGACAACTGTGGGAAGACATGATAGAGGTCTATAAAATCATGCATGGTGTAGAGAAAGTGGATAGAGAGACATTCTTCTCCCTCTCCCATAACACTAGAACCAGGGGTCACTCCATGAAATTGATTGCCAGGAGGTCTAGGACCAACAAACGGAAGTACTTGTGGAATTCTCTGCCACGAGATGTGGTGACAGCCAACAACCTGGATGGCTTTAAGAGGGGTTTGGATAACTTCATGGAGGAGAAGTCTATCAACGGCTACGAGTTGGAGGGCTAAAGGCCACCTCCAGCCGCAAAGGCAGGATGCCTCTGAGTTGCAGGGGAGTAACAGCAGGAGAGAGAGGGCATGCCCTCAGCTCCTACCTGTGGCTCCCAGCAGCATCTGGGAGCAACAGGTTGCTGGACTAGATGGGCCTTGAGCCTGATCCAGCACGGCTTTTCTTATGTTCTTATGTTAACCGCCTTGGGATTGTTTTTAATGAAAGGCGGTATATAAATTTAACAATAAAATAAACAAACAAACAAATGTTTGCTTTTCAGATTGTGAGCCCATTGGGAACAGGGAGCCATTTTATTTATTTATATCTATGTAAACTGCTTTTGAAACCTTTGATGAAAAGAGGTATATAAATATTTGCTGTGTTTGTATCTGTGTCATATATTATACTGGTTGCAATGGGTGTTTAGACTGAGGCCCACCAATATTGTATGCCCCACTTCTGCCCCTCTATAGTTCTAGTCGCACATAGTTATGCATAATTGGGTAGAATGCAGCTAGAGAATTCACATTGGAATGCACATCCCATTGAAAATAATGCAGTATAGTTGATAGCATCTGCCTCTGGATAATTGGGTGGGAACAATGTTTAGCTCAGGAGTTTTTAAACCTGAGTCTCCAGATGTTGTTGGACACAATGGTCAAAAGCAATTGTGGCCGGGGATGATGGGAGTTGCAGTCCAACAACATCTGGGGGCCCAAATTTGAGAACCCCTGATTCAGTGAATAACCAATGGAGGGGAAAATGTTAAGGAGCCTCCACACACACACACACACTCATTCATTCACTATAGATTGCAACCTCTGTGGATGCTTTCTGGGGAAAAGATAGATAGTTAAATCAGCTGGAAACTACATGTCACTTGTGCATCATGTGTAATTTGGCTTCAAGAATCACAGCTAGTATTTTATTAGCAAGTCAGATTGCATGATGATTTCAAAGAGCACAGTTCCTCCTGGATAAGCTCCCTATATTGCAGCTCAACACAATTTCTGCTGTGTGTGCTTAATCACTCTTTTCAGGAATTCCTGTAGAGAAATGATATGGCAATCTATCACTTGAGAAAAGTAGCAGATACAGTGACTGTAAAATGCTATTGCTGGGATTCATCAAAAGCAGGTTCTATAATCTGGTAGATTGTGCATATGTGTTTTTTTAAGTGTAGCTATTTAATACACTGAGTGCGTTCTAGAATTGATACCTTCCACACATGTGAACCACATGGAGTATTAGTTTTGCTTCCCTGTCGCTCAGTTTCAGGGGTTAGGCATATGAATAGGAAATCCAGGCTTCATATGTGCAGATTAAAGAGGAGGGAGTTGTCTAGGGAGCAATCCCAAGAAATATAAACATGCCTAAGTCCTTTTGTGATCAATGGGCTATGTAAGCACTTGGCCTGGAGTCTTTTCCCCCAGACTGTTGAAGGTGGTAGCAGAGAGGCCTCCTTGCCCATAGTATGTCCACACATTTCACAACTGCCCAGAGACGAAAGTTTGGGCAGTAAAGAAGTTTAATTTTAAAAAGAAAAGAAAAGAAAACTCTTCTGGTTGAACAGGTCTTGCAGGATTTTGTATTATTTTAAAACCTTCAGAACCTGCTTGACCACAGGCAACAGGGTGGCAAAAGAAATTTGTCATGAGTGTCATACCACTTTCAGATTTCTCAAAAATCATCATTTCTCTTCAACCTCAAGAAGCAGATCTAATGTAAGACAGCAGTTATGGAAGAGAATCCCCACTTTTCAGTGTGGTGAAGTGGTTAAACTATTGGACAGACTTTTGTTTTGTTTTGTTACTTACCATTTTCACAATCAGTGATCCCTGTAACAGGGATTCCCAGATGTTGCTGACTACAACTTCCATTATCCCCAGCTGCCATGACCTTTGGTTGGGGGATGTGACAGCATCTGGGAATCCTGCTCACAATGTACAAGAAAACAAAAGCAACGGCAATGAAAATGATAATGATAATAATAAATTGATTTACCCTCATCCTCCCAACTTATTACAACCATATCATATATCTGATTATATGATTTGATACCCAAATCATATATCTAATGCAGAGGTAGTCAACCTTTACTCTCCAGCAGCTGGGGACGATGGGAGTTGTAGTTCAGCAACAACTGAACAGCTTTTTTGGAGTTTTAATTGATTTTAAAGTTTTGTTTATTTGTATTGTTGTTTTATTATTGTGAACCGCCTCGAGACTTTGGTTTGGGGCGGTATATAAAGGTATTAAATAAATTAAACAAGCAAACAAATAAACTGGATAGCCAAGGTTGCCTTCCCCAATCTAATGTATGCCCACATCCAATACACAAGTAAATAACCCCAATATAAATGTCCCCATGCAAAACAAAAATAAAATAATAATGGCTGACATGATGGCCAGCAAAATATTGGTATTAGCGACCCACCAGAGCACCTACATACTAAAAAACAAGGCCCGGTAGGGTTGCGCAACAGGGCAGTTACACTGCAGAACTATTGTTTCACACTGGAGTATTGTATTGTATTGTATCGTATCACATTTACATTTCTATTCTGCTCTAGGTGCCCTGAGTTTAGAAGAGTACACGCTGCCCCCCAAAGTACCATTTGCTTATTATTTTTCACTTGAGCTGCACAAAATGTCTAAGACCAGCACAGCTTCAACAAAGCCTGACAAATCTGAGTGAGGCTTGTGCAGAGTAAGCACTAAGCGGATTCTTCCTTATATTGGTGATACTAAGTACTAAAGAGAGCCAGAGTGGTGTAATGGTTAGAGTCCGGACATACCTGAGTTCAAACCCCTGTTAAATCATGAAACTCACTGGGTGACTCTGGGCCAGCCACTTATCTCTCAGCCTAATCTACCTCACAGGGCTGCTGTGAGAATAAACATAAACCAAGTATACCACTCTGAGCTCTTCGGAAGGAGAACAGGATATAAATGTAAAAAATAAATAAAAGGATTTGAGTGCTGAATAACAACATACCACTCTTCAACTTTTTAAAAAGTCCCTAAAGCAGTTGATATAGAGAAAGGTATGAAAAAATGCTTCCCTGTCCCCAAAGGACTTGCGATCTAAAGTGAATCACAAGGAACAACCACTGGTGGGGCGTTGTGCTGGGATACACAGGGACATCCTTTCTCTGTTACAGATAGGAAAGCACAACTTTAAAAGTATGCTTCAACAAAGCCTGACAAATCTGAGTGAGGCTTGTGCTTAAGATAGCGCCTTCTCTGTCATGAACCTTGTTGCCTATTAAGACCATCTGGAGAGAACCGATTACAGTTGCTGCCAACTTGTTTGGTGGCAACTCAGGACCGAGCCTTCTCTGTGGCTGGCCCAGGGCTTTGGAACATGCTCGCTGCTGAAATAAGGGCATCTCCTTCTCTGTTTGCTTTTAGGAAGACCCTGAAGACATACCTGTTTTCCCAGGCTTTTAACTGAAATTTACATTTTAAATTTTAATGTTTTTATTTATTGTGATTTTTATTGTTTTATGAATTTTAAATGTTTAATATTTCATATTATATTTTAATCTGTACACCGCCTAGAGATTTATATATTGGGCGGTATGAAAATTCAATAAATAAATTAAATAAATAAAAGGTTAACTTTGCCCAGTTAGCAATGGTTAACATTGTGTCTGGATTTATTTATTTTTTTTTAATAAAGAAGCAATCTACAGATTGTCCACTCTGAGCCTAAATAAGTTCTATGGATGCCCCTGATGCTAAATCACAATGTGTACTTCTTGATTTAGCTTCAAGGACATCAATAGTACTTATTCATACTCTGGATGAATGGTTTGTCCTTTGCTCCCCTGTAGAAGAATCCAGATGCAATATATTTCATTCAACACTCAAATCCCTTTAATACGCTTTTGAAGAGTTTAAGTGGAACTCAAGTGGAACATAAGCCTGGAGCTGGCACTCTGCACATGGTGCATTTCACGCGACATGCCTATACTATAGCAATACTGCCAAGACAGAAGTATTTTTAAAAGTCAAGTTTGATGTGGAATCATTATCTGAAAATGAAGATCAGGCAGCAGTCAGTATGCTCTACTTAAGTGCAGGACATTAGGGGAAAATACGATTTTTCCAAACTCTTAACAGCTGGCTTTAAGGGTTCAATAAACTACCCGTGAGGAAATGTACATTTCTTTCCTTTTTTTAAAATTCCTATGCTGCATCATTGTCTAATAATTGGGTCAAACTTTTACAGGCCTTGTGTTCAATTAATGAGAACTTTTAAAGTATCAACAAAGTGTGCACAGGCAAGAAAATTATTATATCCTAGTCGATGCGTTCAATAACAATTCTCCATTAAGAAAGGCCAAGTGTAGCCTACAGCTGTGTTGGTAATGAGTGTGGTGATGATGTCTGGTCTTTTCTTATTGCATAGCACCGGCCTCAATAACGACAAACTGCTTGATTGCTATATTCCAGCTGTTGCTATTCAGAAATAGGGGACCTCCTCTCACCTCCACATAGTCACAGGAACCAGCTATTGATACAGCCTGTGGGAGGAAAATGCCTCTCTCAGCAAACTGGACCCAAGGTGACACCCCCACACCCGTTATTGACCCTTTCCTGGCATTCTGGAAGATGCTTCCTGTATTCCTCAGCAAGGAGGAACTTCCTAAGCTTTCTATGTCAAAATAAGGAAGTCACACAGAAGAATGGCCTAGCAGTGTGATGGTTTCCCTTTCTCAGTTTTGCCTTCCTCAGTAGCTGGAAGCATGGTTGACTTCAGGGGTGGGCAGCCTATGGCACAGGAGCCAAATGTGGCACACAAAATGATTCTGAATGGCACTCACCCTGACTCCTGAGAGGAGGCTACACTGTTGAATTCAGCAGGAGCCAGTTCTGAAAGAGTCACTAGACATTCCAGGAAGAGTCACTAGAATTTCTCCACATCTGGATCCAGGGGATGGACGTTGTTAGTGGGTATTTCTCAGAAATTCTACTTGTCCAGGAACAAAGGTTAGACTGAGCATTATTTTTATTTTAAAGCTGTACACTGTCACTAAATACAAGACACAGAGACAAGCGAAATATACCAGTGGATTAGAGTGGGTCACATGAAACTGGAAAGTTCTGCTTATTTATTTATTATAGTTATTTATACTGCCCTTCCAAACAATAAAAACAATTAAAATCAAAACTAAATCGATTAATGGACCCCTTAGTGATGGACAGTTACAGGCCAATCTCCAATCTCCCTTTGTTGAGCAAGGTGATTGAGAGGGTGGTGGCCGACCAGCTCCAGGCAGTCTTGGAGGAAACTGATTATCTAGACCAGTGGTTCTCAACGTGTGTGTCCCCAGATGTTGCTGAACTACAACTCCCAGCATCCCTAACCAAAGGCCAATGGGGCTAGGGATGCTGGGAGTTGTAGTTCAGCAACATCTGGGGACACACACGTTGAGAACCACTGATCTAGACCCATTTCAAGCTGGCTTTAGAGCTGGCTATGGGGTTGAGACAGCCTTAGTCGGCCTGATGGATGACCTTTACCAGGGAATCAACAGAGGGAGTGTGACTCTGCTGGTTCTTCTGGATCTCTTGGCAGCGTTTGCTACCATCGACCATGGTATCCTTCTGGATCGCCTGGGGGAGTTGGGGATAGGGGGACTGCCTTGCAGTGGTTCCGTTCCTATTTCTCAGGTAGATTCCAAATGGTGGAGCTTGGTCACAGTTGCTCCTCAAAACAAGAGCTGTTATATGGAGTTCCTCAGGGCTCCATTCTGTCACCAATGCTTTTTAACATCTACATGATACCACTGGTTGAGGTCATCAGGAGATTTGGTGCTAGGTGTTATCAGTATGCTGATGACACCCAAATCTACTTCTCCTTTTCATCTTCAGGAAATGGCACTCATTCTCTAAATGCCTGCCTACAGGCAGTAATGGGCTGGATGAGGGATAACAAATTGAAGCTGAATCCAAGCAAGATAGAGGTGCTCATTGTGGGGGCTCAGAATCTGAGGGGTGAGTTAGTTCTTCCTGTGCTGGATGGGGTTACACTCCCCCAGAAGGAACAGATGCGCAGCTTGGGAGTACTCCTGGACCCAGGCCTCGCCCTGGTATCTCAGGTAGAGGCCATGGCCTGGAGCGCTTTCTATCAGCTTCGGCTGATTCGACAGCTGCGCCCATTCCTTGAAGAGGATGACCTCAAAACTGTGGTGCATCAACTGGTAACCTCCCGGCTTGGCTATTGCAATGCATTCTATGTGGGGCTGTCTTTGTACATAGTCCGGAAACTTCAGTTAGTTCAGAATGCGGCAGCCAGATTGGTCTATCAATAGTTGGAGGGGCAACCCGGAGAGACCATATGGTGCCTGTTTTGAAACAGTTACACTGGCTGCCGATATATTTCCGGACAAAATGCAAAGTGCTGGTTATTACCTTTGAAGCCCTGAACAGCTTGGGTCCGAGATATCTTAGAGAGCGCCTTCTTTTACATGATCCCCATTGCACATTAAGGTCATCTGTGGAGGTCCATCTCCAGTTACCACCGGTTTGTTTGGTGGCGACTCAGAAGTGGGCCTTCTCTGTAGCTGCTCCCGGGCTGTGGAATGCACTCCCAGCAGAAATTCGCAATCTTAATTCCTTACTGACCTTCAAGAGAGCCGTTAAAGCCCATCTGTTTGGCCTGGCCTTTCAGGGTTTTTAATTTATTTTGTTTTAATGCTAACCTGGTTTTCAGAGTTTTAATTGTTCTGATAGTTTGATTGTTTTTTAAGATGTTTTTTAATTGGTGTTCACATATTTATATTTCTGTTTTCTATTGGTTTTAATGGTTTCTCTTTTTAATTGTAAACCGCCCTGAGCCATTTCAGAAGGGCGGTATACAAACCAAATAAATAAATAAATAAAACAATTAAAATTATTTAAACATTAAAATCATTAGCATTAAAATCATTTAAAACTAACATTAAAAATTTAAAACCATAAATCTAACTAAAAGCCTGGGTGAATAAATGTGTCTTCAGTGCCTTTTTAAAAGTTGCCAGAAATGGGGAGGCTCTTATTTCAACAGGGTGCGCATTCCAAAGTCCAGGGGCAGCAATGGAGAAGGCCCGTTCCAGAGTAGCCGCCAGACGAGTTGGTGGCAACCGCAGACAAACCTCTCCAGATGATCTTAACAGGTGGGGGGGGGGCTCAGGATGAAGAAGACGTTCTCTTAAATACCCAGAGCCTAAGCTGTCTAGGGTAATACCTATCTGTCTAGTCTTATAGGTAATAACCAGCACCTTGTATTTTGCCCTATGTTCCTTAAACTAAATTTTAATTTAAGGAACATAGGGAGCAGCCTTATGCTGAGTCAGACCATTGGTCCCTCTACCTCGGCATTGTCTACTACACTGATTGGCAGCAGCTCTCCATGGTTCTCAAACAGGAGACTTTCTCACTCCTAGCAGGAGATGCCAGGGACTGAACCTGGGACCTTCTGCATGAAATGCAGATGCTCTACCACTGAGCTATGGCCCCATCTCCTACGGAAATACCTTAAAGCAGTCAGTGCTCATATATAGTCACCCATCTAAATGCAAGCCAGTGCAAGCCCTGCTTAACAAAGGGGACAGTTCATGCTTGCTACTGCAATACTGGCCCTCCATCCCACAGCCTTATTAAGCATTTTATTTTATTTTTTAAAAAAAAAAATATTTGACATACAACAATTGTTAAACTATACCTAGAGAGAGGCTTTCTGTGCAAGATTATTGGCATGTGAAACCTTAAACTGAACAAATGAGGACTTGGCACGCCATGAGAGGAGAGGAGAGGAGAGTTGGTCTTGTGGTAGCAAGCATGACTTGTCCCCTTAGCTAAGCAGGGTCTGCCCTGGTTGCATATGAAAGGGAGACTAGAAGTGTGAGCACTGTAAGATAATTCCCCTCAGGGCAGGGGTGTAGCTAGAGGAAAGGGGGCCCGTGTTCATTCCTCTCTCTGGTGGCCCCCCAGAATGAGGGAGATAATGAAGAAAATATGGAGGGCTGGAGCTGGAGGGCCTGCAGGAGCTGGGGGCCCGTGCTCTTTGAACCCTTTCGCTCAATTATAGCTACGCCCCTGCCTCAAGGGATGGAGCCGTTCTGGGAAGAGCAGAAGATTTCAAGTTCCCTCCCTGGCTTCTCCAAGATAGGGCTGAGAGAAATTCCTGCCTGCAACCTTGGAGAAGCCACTGCTAGTCTGTGAAGACAATACTGAGAAGTTAGACCAATGGTCTGACTCAGTATATGGCAGTTTCCTATGTTCCTATGTTCACTTCTGAAAGATTGCCAACCCCTGGTTTACTTATTTGAGCTATCTGGGGAGCAGGGTCCAGAAAATCTAGATAGTTAATTTGTTCCAGGTCCCCCTCTCCTCCTTTTTGTCTATCTTCCCCCCCTCTTTTTACCCAAAGGCTCGTGATAGGATCATGTTAGGGCACCAATCGTGTGGGTGTGAATGTGAGAAGGACACAAATGCTGACTGACTGGCAATGAGTTTCATGGAGAACCTGGGATTTGAACCCAGGTCTTCCAGATCCTTGTTTTGGCTTCAGGTTGAATGAATGAGAATTTAAAACTATCATCATGGATACAGACAAGAAAACTGCTATGTCCCAGGTCATGAGTTCCCAAACTTGGGTCCCCGGGTGTTGTTGGACTACAAATCCCATCAACCCAACCTTTGGGCATTGTAGCAGGGGGTGATGGGAGTTGTAGTCCTGTGGTAACCAGGGACTCACGTTTGAGAACCTCGTCCTATATATTCAATTGGAAGCCTCCACTAAGGAAGGTGGAGCATAGTTCACAGCTGTTTTGTAACAAGTGTGGTGATGATGGTTGCTTTCTTATTGAATAGCACTAGCCTCAACGGACCAACTGCTTGAGAGCCGCATTCCAGCTGTTGCTGTTTAGCAAGCAACAGAGGTTTCCCGCATCGCCTCCATGCACTTCACAAGAAGCAGCTATTTATATCTGATGTCAGGAAAATTCTGCCTCAGCAGTCAACCCAAGATGAGATCACCCTGCTATTGACACTTTATACCAAAGCATATAACCCACTTTTCCACTCCAAAGGGCCCTCCAAGTGGCACACAAAAATGCAATTAAAATCCAACAAATAAAAACAAGTCTAGTGGAAAAGACTGGAGCAGCAGAAGCAACAATAGCAAAATCAATGCCAAAGGAAACCAGTGATCAGATAGGACAGTTCAGTAATACTGAAAGCCCATTGATCATCCTTGAAAATATGTATCCACCAGGGCTGCATGAAACTTCAGTGTCTGATTCGGTTTGGAGGAGATTTGACCCAATTCGGTCACCAAAGCTTTGATTCCAAACTGAACTGTCAGGCCTCTGGTTCAGTCCAGATTGAAGCAACCATGGCTAAACTGGGCCCATTATCTTCCAAAGCAATTCAGCTGTTTCAGTCCCTCCTCTCCCCTAATCATCCTTCCACAACTATGGAGATACTTACTGGGCACGGGCAGGATATAGCCTGGCTCAAGGGCCAGTGGTGAGACACTGAAACTTCAGTTCCAAATCGAAACTTCTGAATTCGATCAAAGCAAAAGAGAGCCCATCAAAACCTAGAGTTGTGTACCCCCAACTCAGTACAGAGCTACTTCTCGCAGCCCTAATATCCCTCCTCTCTCTAGTATTAAATTGGTATCCTCTAATTTTAGATCAGTATTGGTCCTTTCCAGACAGCAATAAACTGCAGGTAGTTTAAAGCTTTTGTGCAAGTTCCAAGTGTGATCTCACTTCCCGTACATGTGCTGCAGCAAGCTTCCACACTACTGCCTAGCATGATCTTACCTTCTATACATATGCCAAGCAGGGACATCACACAATTTTCATAGTGCCACCTGCTGGCCAGCTCTTGTTTTCTGAAACGCACCCACCCGTTTCTCCAATTGACATTGTGACAAAAGTAGTAATTAAAAAGGGTCAGTTCTTCTTGGAATGCAAGAGCTGGCTAGCAGCTGGTGCTGCAAACATTATGTGAGGTCCCTGCTCAGTGTGTATACAAGTTAAGATTGTGCTAGGAAGTAGTGCAGAAGCATGCTGCAAAGGGGAGTAAGATTGCGCAGGGGGAGTAAGATTGTGCTTGGAACTTGGGCTGAAGCTTTGAACTTCCTGGAGTTTATTACCATCCGGAAAGAGCCATTGGCCTGCTTCACACAATCATTTGAATGTAGGTTTAATGTGGGTTAGCAACATTCATGTGATTATGTGAACCCACACCAAGATGCCCTGAAATGAATCTGAGATTCCCACCTGGGTGAGGGTTCACAACATCATGCAAATTTCAGTAACCCACATTAAACCTAGATTTGAATGACAGCGTGAACTAGGGGTGTGCACGGAACTGGTGGGGGCGGGTTCGAAGGTTGGGGGATAACTTTAAGGGCAAGGGAGGGTACATGTACCCCCCGCCATGTTTCCCCAGCAGGCGTTTGCTGGAAAACCGCCCCTCCGGATCAGTTTTCCAGCGAGCACCGGCAGGGGAAATGGGGGGGGGAGTAAGTGGGCCACTGGGCCTGGGGATTATGGGAGTTGAAGTCCAATAACATCTGGAGACCCAACATTGAGAATCCCTGGTGTAGACCATACTAAGCTAGATGGACCTATGGTCTGACTCAGTAGAAGGCAGATTCCTTTGTGCCCTAATTTTAACAGTTGTGTGTACCAGCCTATTGTCTGCCTGAAGGGGTTTGTTGGTAGTTCCTCCTGCCGGGCAGGCGATCTATCCCATCTGGAGGAAGTTCAAGACCTGACTACCTCTTCTTTTAAAAACAAAAGCCCTGGTGAAATTGAGAGTCCTGTAAGAAAAATAAGCATAGAGGAGATCACCACATCTCCTCTTCCATAGGGCAGAAACGCATAATGTTCCGAGAGATGGTTATTAGCTGTGAAGTGAGATTTATACTTTTGCTGTCCCCAAGGATGCTGATCTTTGCCATTAGAAACAATAACAACAATTAGAACGTGAACTCGCCTGCCACGAGTGGCCTGCCGGTGGCTGTGGGCGAGACTGTTTGTGCAACTGGTCAAGAACAATTCCTCCTTGTGAAAATATTAGCCCTGTCCCTCTGCCAAGCTGGGTGTCTGTCTCGAGATTAGATGCCATGCTATGTGCCAGCTGCTTGGCTTCAAGATGCCTGGAGGGAGGTTTTGACTCACGCTAGCCAAGGGATTTCACATTTTTTACATTGATCAATTCCCCCTCCCTCTGAAACATACACATGCTCACACCCTTGTGCTTTCATGCCAAACCTTTCATGGCCAGTCTCCTCCCCCAGCCTCCCAGATCCGCTATCTCAGAACTTGGCAGCTGTAGCAACTGTGGTTTCCCTGGGGGTCCCCATTCAAATTCAGTGGAGCCATTGGTATTCATACTGACTTTGCTGCTGAGATTGCATCAGGATCTAACTGCTCTTGCAAATAAGGCATATGGTTGGATGTGCCCTTCCGCCATTGAATAAACTGACTTAATGGTTATTCCCTCTTCTTGAGAGGAAATGCTGGGAAGTGAGGCTGGCATACAACACAAGGGTGCCCTGATGCAGTGAGAGATAAACCTAACAGAGGAGAGTTGGTCTTGCAGAAGCAAGCATGAACTGGCCTCTTTGTTAAGCAGGGTGTGTCCTGGTTAGGACAAGGAGGGGAGACTATCCATGTGAGCACTGCAAGATATCCCCTGTAGGGAATGGGGCCACTCTGGGAAGAGCACCTGCTTGCTTGCATGCAGAAAGTTCCAAGTTCCCTCCCTGCCATCTCCAGAAAGGGCCAAGAGAGACACCTGCCTGCATCATTGGAGAAGTAACTGCCAAACTGTACACACACAGTACCGAGCTGATGGACCAATAGTCTGACTCAGTAGAAGGCAGCTTCCCATGTTCCTATGTAACAGAACATCCCAACTAACTGCAGTAGGGAAGAGTCAATTTTCTGCATTTTAAAATTTTATTGATTTTTACAATACCTTAACAATCAAGTTACACTTAATTAAGTAAATATTGACTTCCTGCTTACCAGTCTGCGCGGTTCTTGTTGACTACACAGGGAAGAGTCAATTTTTGACACCCTTCCCTTCCCCAAGAAGCCCTCGGTGCCACCCCAAAATATGTCTCTGAGGGTTGCATGGCCCTCGGGGACATATTTTGGGGTGGCACAGAGGGCTTTTTGGGGAGGGGGAGGTGTCAAAAATTGGCACTTCCCCATTACAGTTAGCTGAGAAGTTCTGTTAGGCTGCTTTCTCATTGCACTGGTGCATTCTTGTTCTGTACGCCAGCCTTCATTCTGCATGGAGACTAAGGATCACTTGCAGAATATTCAGCATACTTGCCAAACTACAATTACCAGTTTTCTCTGGGGAGAGCCATGGCAGTGGAATTGATGGAAAACCCAAATGCACTTGATGTAGATGCTGGTAGATATGTTCAGGATTGTCTGGATCTTTGAAATTATTATGCTATAAATAGATGCAATACTTTACAGATTCAGTGAAAAAGAGGTAGGCCCCTAACCTAAGGAGTGTACACTCCCAGGTTATGCGATTAGGAGAGGGGGAAAGTCAGGGTAACAAGCAATGAATGTAAGCAAATATAATGACATCTTGTGGGTTTGCAGTTGCCAGTGAGAACTAGGGGTTAGGGTTCCTTAAGGAAATGAGTTTTGAAGGTTAGCCTTGAATGAATTCCTATTGGTATCAATGGGATTTCCCCCTGCTAAGTGAGCAAAGAGGCCCTTCTAAAAAGTGGTAATTCTCTTTATTTATCAGTGGGAGAGTAACTGGCCCTATCAGTTTGGAGAGGAGAGCTGGTCTTGTGGTAGCAAGCATGACTTGTCCCCTTAGCTAAGCAGAGTCTGCCCTGGCTGCATATGAAAGGGAGACTTGATGTTTGAGCACTGTAAGATATATTCCCCTCAGGGGATGGAGCCGCTCTGGGAAGAGCAGAAGGTTCCAAGTTCCCTCCCTGGCTTCTCCAAGACAGGACTGAGAGAGCTTCCTGCCTGCAACCTTGGAGAAGCCACTGCCAGTCTGTGAAGCCAATAGTGAGCTAGATAGACGAATGGTCTGACTCAGTATATAGCAACTTCCTATTTTCCTATCCATCCCCAGCACAGCATGCCTCCAGTGATGGTGGTTGCATTCATACCCTTCTGGGGCAGTCACAGAGAGAACAATCTGGATTTGAGCAATGTGGGGGATAAAAGGTGAAGGCTTCCCTTGCCCACAGCAGACTCTCCTGATCTATCTATGCATCCTGTTTAGTAAACAAAGTTAAGCATTTCGGGCCAAAAGCATATCTCATGGAACATGTATACATTTCTATAATGGAGGGGGGGCATGCTCGAGGAAGTATGGTCCAAGGCAGGGTTCAGGATCACACACACACCCCTCTCCTGTCCATATTGTGCTCTAAATCCTGCAGCCTTCTCCAGAGGAGGACTTCATGATGGCCTGCCTCTGGACACACAGGCTGGGCTACTCTATCACCTCAGTTGCTCCTCAATCGGATGGCCAGGTAAACAGCAGCAGCCTCCTGTGACTCAGCCAGAGGCCTATGGACACCACTGGTGGGTAGGATTTGGGTGTGACCAGAGGGATGGGGATGGATAAGGGATATTCAGTAGAAATAAAATGGCGTGAAGCCGCTTTCGGACTAGGAAGGAGTTCTGACCCTCGCCCTGTTCAAACATGCTGCAGCTAGCTGCGCACAAGGTACCCAGATGGAGGGTGGGGGTGGGAGGTCAATGGCTAGCCAGCCCACTGGCCTTTGTTGGACACCTGGCTCCATAAGCAGTGACTCTTAACACCAATAGCTCCTATTGACGACTAGGGACATTAAGAGTGGAGCTGGAGAATATAGGGCTGCCCCCCACACCGATATGTTTCCGGGCAAAATACAAAGTGCTGGTTATTACCTTTAGAGCTCTGAACGGCTTGGGTCCGGGCTACCTTAGAGAGCGTCTTCTTTGGTACAATCCCCATTGCCCGTTCAGGTCATCTGGAGAGGTCCGTCTCCAGTTACCACTGGTACATCTGGTGGCGACTCGGAATCGGGCCTTTTCTGTAGCTGCTCCTGGTCTGTGGAATGCACTCCCAGCAGATATCCGCAGTTTAGACTCGCTGTTGGCCTTTAAGAGAGCCGTAAAAACCTATCTGTTTGGCCTGGCCTTCTAAGGCTTGTAAAGTGTTGTTGTTGTTGTTTAAGTGTTTTAATTGGTTTTTTTAATGGTTTTAATCGTTTTTTGAATTGTTTTTATATTGTTTTTAGTAGTGGGTTTGAATTGTGGGTTTTATGTCTTTTTAAAAAGTTGTACATCACCCAGAGCCTCTGGATGGGTTGGTTTATAAATGTAATTAATAAATAAATAAATATCCTCTCTTCTTTCCGCAGGGGCAGAGCTGTAATTGTGTGCATGGTTTCAAAGAACCCATGCACAGCTGCTGCCGGACTGCCACTGCCAGCACATTCTGGGGCTTTGGTGAGCACCCAGTGGCACCCGCATCCCACCCCGGCACCCCCCCTCTCCTCACTGCCACCGTGGGCACACAGTGGCACACCCCAGGTAGCAGCAGTGGCCTCCCCGCTGACCAAGCAGCTGCCCTTCTCCACCTGCTCAGCCAGCCACCCCACAGCAGGGGCAGGGAAGCCTACCATGGGCTACTCAGTGAGGGAGGCAGGGAAAGAGTGGCACTGGGGTGGGGGGCCATCACCAGGTTGAGGGGCAGGTGGCCCAAACATGGGCGAGCTATGCCCTCCACGTGCCACTGTGTCTCAATATATCTGCGCCTTGGCTCTTCTGACTGGTAGACTGATACCCTATTCTTAGGGCACTCCCTTCTTCGGTGTCCTCTCTGTTCTTTCTTCTGCGGTGCTGGCCTTTCTCTTTGTTGGAGGTGAACGTTTTATGCAGCAGCGGATGGATGGATGTGAGGAGAAAGCGGCATCCTAGCAGGAAAATGTCTGGAAGGGGCTCCTGACTACTGGGTTTAAGCCTTGAGGCACGTCAAGCAAGGTGGGAGATGCCAGTGGCAAATAAAGTTCCATTTCAGGGGTCTTTACTGTACAGCGGCTAAATCAGGCAGATTTAGAGAGCAAGGAGATTTGGGAGCAAGGAAGTGTCATAAAAGAACACCTTGACACCTTACTCAGAGACTGCAGGAGAAAAGTGGGTGAGTATTCTTCACGATCCGCAAGTCAAGCTTGTTAGAAGAAACTGGGAAGTGAGTAAAGCTAAAGTTCCACCAAGTGAATAAGGTTCACTTTATTATAAAGGAAATCATATCTGTTTTTTTCTTAATGCTTGTGCTGAATGATGCCAGTTGCACCCTTTTTGAATGAGGCCAACATATTCATTTCCACTAATCCTGCTCCCCTTCTTTCAATGCAGAGTTATAGAACATTTCTAAGAGTGACTCCTGCACCTAGAAATATCTTGTCAGAACTTCATTCTATATATGGCATAAGCTAAAAAAAACCCACTGTTGCATGTTGCTGCCCACTTCCTATTACTTGTGAGCCCTCCAGCTACTGGCGGAGAGGCTGTCAGCATGGAATGTTCACAAATATTCTGACCGTTCAAAGCAAAGGTGCCAGCAATGGAATACTGGCTTCAGAGGATGGTGTCAACAGGTTTTTGCTAGCACTCCAAGACTGGCAAAGGGCCACTGCCTGATCAGCTATGCCACTCTCACTTTGCATGAAGCAAGAAGGTCAAAGGTTGCATGGGAGAATTCCCAGTGTGCTCATTCTTTCTTCCAGGCTAAGAATGCCTTACTCAATGGCCTGCAAAATCCTGGAACCAGCACTGGTGAGGTGAACCAGTTTAGCCAGCTGGATTGGGGATATGATTCAAGGACAACAAACTGGCAATCTCACTTTGGCTGCCATCCAGGCTAGTGCTGTATTAGTGCAATGAACAAGGATGCACCCATACAAGAAGGTTATAAGAACATAAGAACTTAAGAACAGCCCTGCTGGATCAGGCCCAAGGCCCATCTAGTCCAGCATCCTGTTATGCACAGTGGCCCACCAGATGCCGCTGGAAGCCACAGGCAGGAGTTGAGGGTGTGCCCTCTCTCCTGCTGTTACTTCCCTGCAACTGGTACTCAGAGGCATCCTGCCTTTGAGGCGGGAGGTGGCTTGTAGCCCTCCTACCAATAGCCGTTGATAGACCTCTCCTCCATGAAGTTATCCAAACCCCTCTTAAAGCCATCCATGTTGTTGGCTGTCACCACATCTCGTGGCAGAGAATTCCAGAAGTTGATTATGCGTTGTGTGAAAAAGTACTTCCGTTTGTTGATCCTAGATTTCCCGGCAATCAATTTCATGGGATGACCCCTGGTTCTAGTGTTATGTGAGAGGGAGAAGAATTTCTCTCTATCCACTTTCTCCACACCATGCATGATTTTATAGACCTCTATCATGTCTCCCCACAGTCATCTTTTCTCTAAACTAAATAGCCCCAGGTGCTGTAGCCTAGCCTCATAAGAAAGGTGCTCTAGGCCCCTGATCATCTTGGTTGCCCTCTTCTGCACCTTCTCCAGTTCTACAATGTCCTTTTTTAGATGTGGTGACCAGAATTGTACGCAGTACTCCAGGTGTGGCCGCACCATCGTTTTGTATAAGGGCATTATAAGGGCCATGTCTCTGAGTGGGTCCTCAGGTTTATTCGGTTTCTTGCATTCTTGGTCCCCCTGTGCAAGCATTGTGCTTGTGCGACAAGGAGAACAGATAGCTTTGCATCCTTGAATTACACTGGAGGGGCAGGATATCAGTATTATAAATATATTGAATAAACCAGTCTGTACAACATAGATGAATGGAGGAAGAGCATATATTTGCAGCTGGAGGTGCACCAGGGTTTGCACATGCTGTTGCACCAGAGCAACACTAGGGGAGGAGAGCTGGTCTTGTGGTAGTGAGCATGATTTGTCCCCTTTGCTAATCAAGGCCCACCTTGGTTTGCATTTGGATGGGAGACTACATGTGAGCTCTGTAAGATATGAGGCCATGGCATAGCTCAATGGAAGAGCATCATGCTGAAGGTCCCAGGTTCGCTCCCTTGCATCTCCAAAAGGGCTGGGGGAGGCTCCTGCCTGTGACCTTGGAGAGCCACTGCCAGTCAGTGTAGACAATACCAAGCTAGACAGACCAATGGTCTGACTCAGTATAAGGCAGCTGCCTGTGTCCCTGTGTCTCTGCTCTGAAACGGAAGCTCCTGACTTAGTGGGACCAGCTAGTGCAACATCCTTACAGTCGTGCGATGTGTCTGCATTAGTGCAGCTTTAGTTTGGATGTCACCCAGGATTATTATATTTTTACCACCACAGGGACTGCCATTTGCTTTTTCAGATGGCGACTTTACCGCAACTTTACTTTGGGAGGGTGGGTGTGAGTTCACATATCAGCCAGATTTACTCTGAAGTCCATGCAGTATTTCAGAGAGCACTTCACACACGATTCGGGGTTTCCCTTCCATATTGGAACCGAGCCTGATTTATGTCCAGGGTTAAAAAAAATACTCTTTGTGCTTTGGAATATTTGTTATGCCCCAAACTCGCAGTAAGTCCGCAGGAAAGCCTGCTGTGTGAAAAGCCTCCATGTGGATTCTAAAATATCTTGGGTTGTTGCCTCTTGTATGGAGGGGCAAGGAACTGAGAGAGGGAGGGGAAAGGGGAAAGGAAAAGGGATGAATTCTGGACTTGTGGTGGCAATGAGGACATGTTGACCCTCAACTCAAAAACAAAACAAAAACAAAAAAACACCAAACCCCTCCCACCAGGATTAGGGACAGGAGGTGCTCTTTGAAGGAAAGGAACTGATAGAGAGAAGCAATGGATGCTAGGAGACAGTTATTTTGGGACTCAAAACAACAGCAAGGAAAAGGAGAGGATTATGGAGGAGGCATATCGCTCTCAGATTTTTGCGCATCAGACATTTCTTTTGGACTGTAAGAGTGCAGATAGATAGATAGATAGATAGATAGATAGATAGATAGATAGATAGATAGATAGATAGATGGAGTGGTGCGTCAACATAGATTTGTACTCCCTTTTTGATCGGATGTCCACTTTTCCCTACAAAACTGAACACGAGCAATGGGTTCTTCCTATTTGTGAGCTGCCCAGAGAACAATTTGTTATGGGGCAGCTAGCAAATAAAGTTTGTTGCTGTTTTCAACAAAAGCTGTTTGTGTAGAATGATGACTGGCATAGGGCTACCTAGGAAGCTGCTTTTACTAAGCCAGGCCATTTGTCCACCTGGGAACTTGCCAGATTACACCCTACAACACCGCCACTACGTGTCCCTTAAGTGTGCTTCCAGACTGCCTGTGTTTCAACATCGCAATCCCTGCACTATCATCAAGGTGCCGTTCACATCTCGGATGCCTTCTTTAGGATTTTATCCTTGCCTTCTAGTCCTATGATGTTGCATGTGTGGCACCCAAAACAAAACATCAGCTGTATTTTCTCATTGTAGGAGGTTTGTACCATTTATGTTTTCAATATGATCCTGCCAAGCTGAAGCATTTTACTGCTGAACAGCCTGTCATCTGGAAAGCCCCCTGACTCAGCATCATCTACATTGACTGGCAACAGCTCTTCTGGGTTTCCAGTGAATGTTTCCCAGGAGATTTGTTTTACTGACTACATTTATCTCTCACTTTTCCAACAAGCAACCCAGAGCAGTGTACACACGGTTATGTTTACCCTCACAACAACCCTCTGTGCGGTAGGTTAGTCTGAGAGAGACGTGACCGGCCCCGAGTCCACCACTCTAACCACTACACCACACTGGCTGCTGAGGCCAGGCATTGGATCTGGAGTCTTCTGCATGCAAAGCAGATGGTCTTCCACTGAGGTACAGCCCTTCTCAGGGGCGTAACTACTATTAGGCAAGGGGAGGCGGCTGCCTGGGGGCCCCCACGCCTCGAGCCCCCCCCCCGCAGAGACAAGTCACATGACTATATATTGTGAAGTGTGTGTGTGTATCAGCGAGGGGCCCATTTTAAAATTTTGTCTCTGGGCCCACTCCAGCCTTGTTACGCCCCTGGCCCTTCTCCACTAGCAGTATTGTGATCACATGTGGGGTGCATTTCAGATCATCCACTCTCCATGAGATTTTGTGATGTAACAGGAGCGGACTGGACCAGCATGCTGATGCCTGGGTGAGGCCAACAGGGAGAAGCATCTCCTGAACTGACCCAATATTTCATGTGTCCTTTTTACGGTGCTGGTTTTAATCTGTGCTGCCGTTTATTCTTGCTTTTCATTTATCATGTTATTGTAAAGTAAGTAAAGTGTGCCATCAAGTCGATTTCAACTCCTGGCACCCACAGAGCCCTGTGGTTTTCTTTGGTAGGAGCGGTTTACCATTGCCTCCTCCCACGCAGTATGAGATCAGTGATGCCTTTCAGCATCTTCCTATATCGTTGCTGCCAGATATAGGTATTTCCCATAGTCTGGGAAACATACCAGCAGGGAGTCGAACCAGCAACCTTCTGCTTGTTAGTCAAACATGTTATTGAAGTGAACTGCATATTGTTCTTTCAAACTTGTTGTAAGATACCTAGAGGATTGTTTATAAATGGAAAGGCAGGAGATAAATTATTGAATAATAAGTAATAATAAACAGAACAAAACAAATGCACAAACTGGACACACATTTTTCTTCCAGTATTTAATAGTTGGAGCTCCTGCTCGTATTTTGTGGTGTGTGGGGTGTTGTTGTTGTTTTAAATCAATTTCCTTTATCAGAGACAACACTTTTTTAAAACATCTTAATTAGAATTATTTTTATTCACCATCAAAATGATATATGTTTGGTATTTGAATACTTACAGTACTGCAGGACAGTCAAAATGCATTTTAATGGAAAAGAAGACTGTGAAATCTACTTTCATTTCAGATAGCATACGTTTGATTTATCCCTAGGCTTACGCTTTTCTGTCATCCTGACATTCCTGGAACGTGAACATGATGTTTCTATTTGGCCCCATCCTGTAGAAGTGCAGTTGCTTGCTTCTGAGTCAGACGACATACTAAACATCAGCTTCTAAACAATGAAAGGAACCATTTTCTTATAACACAATAATCTCCATATGGATCACTACTAGGCTTCTTCTAGGGCCCCGTTACTCAATTAAAGAGATCTATATCATGGGTGCTGTCAATTACCCCATATACGTGCAGCTAGCACCTGCAGCCGCAGCTAAGACCATGTTCTTAAGACACTCAGGGCCTTTGAGCCTGATACTGAAGAGGGCCAGAATGTGCAAGAGACATGGTAGAGGCCCATCTGAAGATGGTACGTTTATTTGATGGGTTTATTTCTCAAGTCGATGTTCTTCATTTTCATCCCAAGTTGCAACTCAAGGGTGCTTTCTGGCTTAGACCCTAAAACGGGGTCAGGATGTATCTCTGAAGTGTGTTTCCACACTTCCTGTGTTGTGACACTGCAGTCCCAACACTGGCCGCAGGGTGCCGTTCATATGTCGGATGCCTTATTTCAAATTTAATCGCTGCGATTTAGTGCTATGACATCGTTTATCCAGCGTAAAAAAGGTGTTGTTTTTCCAGGTTGTTAGTTTTTGCAAGGCTGCTCCCCCTCCAGGTTTTACGTTTTGACTGCAATTGGCCTGAATGAGGCATTTAGCCGCTTTGGGGCAACTAATCTGGAAAGCGCCAAGGTGATTTTTAAAAGCATCACCCACAGTGATGTAGTCGTAAATTCAGACGTGCAGGTGCTCTCCATTACAGCCCCCATAGCCACACACACCATGACAGCCTCACCCCTCAGATAGATGCAATAATTTGGGTGGCTCTGTTACAAGATGTCAAGATCACATAGACTCTAGGGGGATGTACTAGAGTGAATGAATGGGAAGGCCCACTGAAATGCTCTGGTTCTTTCCAAATGGCCGTAGGAATGCACGGGATTTCCAAATGGCTGTTGGCCATTGGGAAGTTCAATGCATTCCACTTGGCTAGGGAAGGCATTGAACACCAAGGCATCCCTGCTGAGACCCTAAAGGGGGGAAAGTACTGGATCTGCATCCCTGCAGCACTACACCACTGATCAACCCATACATTAAAAACCAACCAACCCTAAAAAGTAACAGCAGCAATTGTGATAACTCAGGGCTGCACAACTTTGGCCCTCCAGCTGCTGTTGGGCTACGACTCCCATTCACCTCCAGCCACAGTGGCCAATAGGGATGATGGGAGTTGTCGTCCAGCAACAGCTAAAGGGCCGAAGTTGTGGTGCCCTGCCATAAATCAGAGCTGTATGACTTCAACCTTCCAGCTGTTGCTGGACTACAACTCCCATCATCCCCCACTGCAGTGGCCAATAATCAGAGATGATGGGAGTTGTCGTACAACATCTGGTGGAATGAGGTTGCAGAACCCTGCCATAACCCATAAGTGCTCAACCATACATACCTAGATGCTACGTTGAGCTACAACCTCCATAAGACCATAAGAACAGCCCTGCTGGATCAGGCCCAAGGCCCATCTAGTCCAGCATCTCATTTCGCACAGTGGCCCACCAGATGCCGCTGGAAGCCACAGGCAGGAGTTGAGGGCATGCCCTCTCTCCTGCTGTTACTCCCCCACAATTGGTACCCAGAGGCACCCCACCCCCAAGGCTGGAAGTGGCCTACAGCCCTCCAAGTGGCCTACAGCCCTCCGACTAGTAGCCCTCAATAGTCCTCTCCTCCATGAAGTTATCCAAACCCCTCTTAAAGCCATCCAGGTTGTTGGCTGTCACCACATCTTGTGGCAGAGAATTCCACACGTTGATTATGCGTTGTGTGAAAAAGAACTTCCGTTTGCTGGTCCTAGATTTCCTGGCAATCAATTTCATGGGATGACCCTTGGTTCTAGTGTTATGTGAGAGGGAGAAGAATTTCACTCTATCCACTTTCTCCACACCATGCATGATTTTATAGACCTCTATCATGTCTCCTCACAGTCATCTTTTTTCTAAACTAAATAGCCCCAGGTGTTGTAGCCTTGCCTCATAAGGAAGGTGCTCTAGGCCCCTGATCATCTTGGTTGCCTTCTTCTCCACCTTTTCCAGTTCTACAATGTCCTTTTCTAGATGTGGTGACCAGAATTGTATGCAGTACTCCAGGTGTGGCCGCACCATCGTTTTGTATAAGGGTATTATAATATTAGCCGTTTTATTTTCAATCCCCTTCCTAATGATCCCTAGCATGCAATTGGCCTTTTTCACAGCTGCCCCACATTGAGTCGACACTTTCAACGAGTTGTCCTCCACGACCCCAAGATCCCTCTCCTGGTCAGTCTCTGACAGCTCAGATCCCATCAGCATATACTTGAAGTTGGGGTTCTTCGTCCCAATGTGCATCACTTTTCACTTGCTAACACTGAACCACATTTGCCACTTTGTCGCCCACTCCCCCAGTTTGGAGAGATCCTTTTGGAGCTCTTCACAATCAGTTATGGATTTCACTACCCATAACTTTCACTACCCATAAATTTCACTACCCATCTCCCCCAGACACAATGGCCAAGGGGGATGATGGGCGTTGTAGTCCAACAACATCATCTGGGGAGCCAGGCCTGAGACCCTCTGCAGTGCAAATAAATAAAAAGCTGGGAGGCCCCAAAGCCTTCCCTTCGGGCAGATCCTAGCGCCCTGGGCTGAGGAGGCTGCTTCTAGTTCTTCCGCAAAGATGGCTCTTCTTGCTCCTCTGTCAGTCAAGCTGCCCCTTCTCCTGGCAGTGCGGTAAGATTATCCTCTCTCGGCCCCCTCGCCTGAGCCCGGGAGGACGACGAGGCTGGTAATAAGGCAAGTGCTCGGAATCAGCCGCCACCGGGCCTCCTGCTTCCCTCCTCATCTTGGAATAATCAGTGGCATTAACTGAGGTCGAGGAAACAGGCTCTCGGGTTAGTGGTGGGAGGCTGTGAAAATAGGGGGCAGCCATTCAAGGAAACCCGATCGCTATTCATCAAGCCTGGAAGACGAGGGGGAGGAGGCGGAGGCGCTTACCCTCCTCCTGCGCTCCGGCAACTACCCGGGCGGGCCTGTGGGCGATTCTGGAGAACTCCGGAGAAAGGCGAAGCTGACGAAGATTGCCAAACAGATCGCGGTGGCGAGGCTGGCGGGGGAGGCCAGTCCAGGAGCGGGTCACACCCACAGCCCGCGCACCCGGCTGCACTCCCTTCCCCCGCCCGCCTTCAGCTGGGGATTCCGTGCCTTGCCCGAGTCTGCTGCGCTCTGCCAATCCCCCGAGGCTCCAGCGCTCTCGCTCCTGATTCCAGCCATCTGGTTCGGTTTACCCTCTTGTTGTTGTTTGTTCGTGTTGTCTTGTCTGGAGACATGCAGAGAACCGCGGCAAGGAGGGGGGCGGCTCGGGGAGAGCGATGTGGGCTGCTTGGGGGAAAGGTGTAGAGAGAGAGAAACGCCCCGCTTCGGAAATTGTTCAGTTGACTTTAATCCGGAGTAAAGTGCTTCGTTGAGTGTAATCCGGAGTGAAGCGAGTAGAGGCGGGGGGCTTCTGTATTTATTTGTTCGTTTGCTTCAAAGATATAATTAATATCCCGCCTTTCAGGCGGAAAAAGCCCCACAAGGCGGCCTACAATAGGGGAAAAAATCTATATGCAGGCATAATATAAATAAAACACGTTATGTACCCTGTAACTCCATCAATGTACACCAGCCCGTTACTCCAAGACTTAGGCCCTCTGAGCTGCTTGGGACCCTCTCCATGTTTACTCGGAAACAAGTCCCGCTAATTTAAATGGGACTTCACGAGTCGAGTATGTGAGTAGAGAACTCCCGGTTTAGTGCTTTGAGGCACTTCATGTCAGAGTCTGGAAGAGGGGCGTGTGTGTGTACATCCTATAAGATATACAAATTTAGTTAATGAGTAGGTACCTTGATTTAGCATAATTTAATAAGCTGGGACTCTAAACACGTTTTCAACGCGTTTACTCGGGGGTAAGTCGCATCAATTACAATGAAACTCCCAAATAAGGTGCAGAGGACTGAACCCAAGATTCTAAACATGTCCCATGGAAGTTAAAATGATTTCTTTCAGAGTAATTAAATGCGTTTAGGGTGAGAGTGCCTGCTCTATATCCATTTCTATAGGACTATCACATCCAGTCCTATAGGACTATAGAACAAGTTACTGTCATCGGCTACTAGTTGGAGGGCTATAGGCCACCTCCAGCCTCAAAGGCAGGGTGCCTCTGAGTACCAGTTGCAGGGGAGTAACAGCAGGAGGGAGGGCATGCCCTCAACTCCCGCCTGTGGCTTCCAGCGGCATCTGGTGGGCCACCATGTGAAACAGAATGCTGAACTAGATGGGCCTTGGGCCTGATCCAACAGAGCTGCTCTTAAGTTCTTATGTACTATAACAAACGTTGCTTTCTCGCATGGAGGTGCAATTCTGCGCAAATATCAATTCCCATTAATGTTAATGCAGTAGGATTGCAGCCTTAGGTTGAACTTCCACACTCACGAATTTGGGCGTAAGTGAAAGCCACACGATGAATTTACTTCTGACTCAGTAGGTACCGCACTTCTCAACTGGGTTGTGGATCGGTCTGATCTAAACAGAAGCGCAATTCCTCATGCTTTGGCTTCGAATTTCCTCCTGCTTACTCTGAAATAGCCCCACTGATGAAAAACAAGGCTATTCTGTCGAGGCTGCTGCTGGCAGCTTCTGCCTTTTGCCAAGGCTTCGGTTTAACTATGCACTTGAAACCTAAATTCCGCAGCTGGGTCTCTTTGAGTTGGGGACTGGGAAATCTGAAAGCAGGTAAGTAAAAGTGCTTTGTGTATTCTATGGGAAGTGCAGCCTGATCCTATGCAGGTTTACTCAGAAGCAAGTTTCACTCAGGTAGATACAACTTCCTTCCAAGTAGCCTGCATAGACAGCAATCCCAATAATTGAAAATCAGTCTCTGTCTCTCTCTCTCATTTTGAACAGTGGCCTAAGTAATGAGACGAATATTTAATACATATGGTTCCTTTTAATTGGCTGATATTCCGACTTTTAATAGAAATAATTAATTACGTTAATTAAAACATTTAATTACATTTTGGAGTATTCTTCCCATTCCACTTCTTATATCCGCTAAATAATATATGCACACAGAAGAAAGGATCCAGGAACTTTTAAAACGCAATTGATTTCAGTGGAAGAGGTATACAGCTGGACCCTATGTTCTACTCGTAAGTAAGCCCCACTTCGGGTTTACTCCGACAAGGGCGTTCATAGGCAGCACGCCCAAAGTACTTGCTTAACTTTCCCCTTTGAAATCTGTTCACTGACTTAAATGACAGTTCAACTTCGACAGGCTCGATTGACACGTTCTTCAAATAACACGATTCCGCTGATAGACACAGACAGGTAGGATATAACCAGATATCTTATTACTTTAGGAATAAATCTTCTCTCTCCTGCTATATAACTAAGCACGATCCAAACCCAAGTTCGTCCCTAACAAGATCAATTATTTCAGGGACAAACTTTGGCTGGATCGTGCCGAATTACACCTAGCGGGAGAGACAATTTGCTCTTACCATGATATCGGTGACATCACATGCATAGAGTGACTAGGAGTGCTAGCCTCTGAGCTAGTCAGTCCCACTGCATTCAGCGGATCTTCCTCTCAGGAATGCAGCCTAAAACACATATTGACGGGAAATCCCGAAAATCAATCCTGCTGCCACATCAAAGACACATTCTATCATTGCAGACGATCTAGCTTGTCTTGTTTCATTTATACGCCGCTGATGCACCCACAAATAAACGAGGATTTGTTTAATCAATAAAACCAGACGGATATTGCTGCTCATCACTTTCCCCCTCCTGGGCCTCCCCCCGCCTCTCCCTATTTCCTTTCCCAATTAACTTGCTACACTCCACGTCTCTTGCAAGAGAGCTCAACCAATATAACCAGCCCCCGCGCTCGTGCCCCGGTGTTTCCATCTAGGTTTTCAAGGGGACACTACAAAGGCAATCAAGGGTGGCCCCATTAACCTGGAGGCTATCGGGTTGCTGGCGGAGGGAGACAGCAGGAAGGTTACGGCTGCCTCGGGTGGAGAACCGGCTTGCGGGCGTCTCCTTTCAGGAAAGGAAGCCGCCGGGACAGGGACTTTTTTCTCCAGCCGCCTCTCGCCTGGGAGATGCAAAAAATCCTCTCTAAGCATCCCAAAGCAGCCTGGCCTTAATGGTCCATCCCTAGCTCCATTCAGATGGAGCTAAGACACAGCACTCCTGAACAGATTTACCACGCACGCAGTCCTCAGAGGGGCTGTCTGCCCTGCCAGGTAAGTCTGCAGAGGACTAGCTGAGTCCCATCGATTCCAGGAACGTTTGCTTCCAAGGAAGCGGGTTTGAACTTCTGCCCCGAAAAAGAAGTCGTTTTGCACCGCGGGAGTTGCGCTCCTGCGCTCAAGGCGGGTTTCCAATCTCCATTGCAAGCAACGCTGAGTACGATCCAGCTTAAGCAGAGGGCTTTAATGCCCCATTGATTTCAAGAGCCCAGTGTTCTGCACGCTTGCTCGGAAGTAAGGTCTCCTGTCCTTACTTTCCCCCAGGTAAGTGTGTATAGGATTGTAGCTCTTAAGCCTCAACTCAAGTCAAGCGTTTTATTGCCTTGATGGCCATAGATCATAAACAGCAATGAAAGCGCCGTAACAACCAAATTACTTACAGTCGCCCTCTCTATAAAACCAATACATCCAAGCAGGGCTGCACAATTTCGGCCGGGCCCTCCTACAGCTATTAAGACTGCGGCTCCCATTACCCCCTGACTGTTGGCTGGGGATGATGGGAGCTGTAGTCCAAAAACAGCTGGAGGGCTGAAGTTGTACAGCCCTAATCTACAGTCATCAAACACACACGCAGTCCTGTTTTCATTATCCGAAACGCAATCTGCCACATAGTTTCTATGCAAGATTGGAGCACCTCTGCCAACGCTTCTTCGAGGTACACATTGCTCTCACATTAAAACCAAGGAGGCATAAATACGATAGATGTCGGCTGGATCCTGTCCCTTATTTAGAAGGACCTTTTCAGTGCAACGAATTGCCAAGTGTTTAGGATCGCAGCCTCAAATTTCCTTCTCGTGCCCCTAGGCACCAGAGATAGAATTTTCCGCCCTCCACGGAAAGTACCTCTCGGATCTGCACTCATCAATCCTGCGGAAAGCAGCGGAATTTATTTATTTATTTTTACTACTGAAGTATATAAATAGGCTCGAATCCAAACAATCCTGGACGGTGCGGGTCGGACTATTCGAAATCGGTATTCACCGGGGGACACTCGATTTTGGAAGGGTGCAACTGAACGGTAGACAGGATTCGCCCAGAGCACGACCCAACCCAGCTGAAACACTTTTCCAGGCCGATCTTCATCTGCCGGAAATAAGTCCCACCAAGCTCCATGGGGTTTGTAGTCAACCAAGTCAATGCGCATAAGATTGTAGTCTTAAATTGAAATCCTGAGCATCAGTTTTTTACTCAGAATGAAACCCCACTGAGCTCCATTGGACATGCTGCACGCTCTTAAACATTTTTAGCCGGAAGCAAGTCTCACTGCGTTCCACAGGCTTACTGACGATGAGCAAGAGTGGATAGAATTGCAGCCTTACTGTCGGTTCAGGTACAATCCTATGCAATAAAGTTTACTCAGAAGTAAATTCCACTGAGGCTCCATTGAGGCGTCCAAATAAAAGTGCATTGGAATTCAACCGAAAATTCTCATTTGATATCAGTGGAAGGATTTAGTGTGTTTCCTGGGTCCCATTGAAACTTGAATTTATGAAGCAACATCCCAGGCACTGAAGGTCTCCTGCATTCTCCTGGAGAAGTATGCTGATCTAGTGGTAGCAAGAATGACTTGTCCCCTTAGCTAAGAAGGATCCGCCCTGGTTGCATATGAATGGGAGACTTGATGTGTGAGCACTGCAAGATATTCCCCTCAGGGGATGGAGCCGTTCTGGGAAGAGCAGAAGGTTCCAAGTTCCCTCCCTGGCTTCTCCAAGATAGGACAAGATTTTTTTTATAGGACAAGATTTTTTTTATTGAACCAATAAACTACCAAAGCATACAGTACGTTGCTGAAAGAGATTCCTGCCTGCAGCTGCAACCTTGGAGAAGCTGCTGCCAGTCTGTGTAGATGACACTGAGGTAGATGGACCAATGGTCTGACTCAGTATATGGCAGCTTCCTATGTTCCTACGTTCATGGAGACTTACAGCACAGTTCTGTGAGTATTTACTCAGAAGTAAGTGCCACAGTGTTAAATGGGGCTCGCTCTCAGGTACTCAAGGGTGTACAGTATTGCATCTAAACCGTGCCTCGCTTTGCCTGAATCTTGCTCGGATTCCAGCCGCATTAGCTTTGCAACCGGTTATGAATCCAATGCGGCGCACTCCGATTGGGAAAGCTCGTCTCATCCTGCCGCCGCCGCCGCCCCCTCCCTCCTTCAAGAATCTGGTTACATTTTCTACCCCCCTCATAACATCCCTGACTAGCACAGTATTTGCTTTCAAGTCAAGTTTGTTAGCATAATCGAGTTAGCTGCTACATTATCTGAGATCTCTCCCCTCCCCCCTGCCCCCTGCCCGCCGCATCCCTCCCTGAAGAAACAGGCCCACCGCGAGGCAAATGAGGCTTTGAACGACTCCATCCCTACCGGGCAGACACAAGGAGGTACTGTGTGCTTCGTCCTCAGAGAGGACCTTGGCTCTTCTTCCCCCTCCCGCTCCCCGCTGGAGCCACGCAGACCGCGTTGCTCGCCAGGGGAAGATCCCTGCTCGAAACTCCCCCGGGGTCTGCTGCCTTGGAGGACTTGCCCCACCCTCGCAGCAAGATCGAACTCGATCCACACAACCCTGCAACTCGGGGGCACTTCCACACGTGCAGCGCCAGGCAGTGGCAGCCGCTTTCCCACACACACACACACACACACACACACACACACACACACCCTTGTTAGGGAATGAAGGGTTACAGTTGCTTCCTGCCAGTGACTGAGCCGCCTCGGCATTAGCGGCAAGGCAGGCAGCAACGAAGCAAATAGCTTGCTGGGGGCCAGGCCCCAAAGGCGTTGTGGGAGCGGGGAGCTATCTTGTATCATCATCATCATCATCATCTGCAAAACACACTCACACCCACACACCCATCTCAGGTTCTCCCCCAGCGTTATAATACTAAAAAATGAGGATATGATAATGATAGTCTACTGTGGGGAGGGGGGGCTGCGGCTGGCTTGCAATCTGGCAGGAAAAGAGGAAGAGAGAGGAAAACGAGAGGAAGTAGGTGGGCAGAGAGAGAGAGAAAAGGAGGGAGGGGGGAGAGAGAGAAAGAGAGAAAGGGAGGGAGGGAGGGAGAGAGAGAAAGAGAGAAAGGGAGGGAGGGAGGAAGAGAGAGAGAAAGAGAGAGGGGGAAAGGAGAGAGAGAGAGAAAGAAAGAAAAGGAAGGAGGGAGAGAGAGAGAAAAGGAGAGAGAGAGAGAGAAAAGGAGGGAGGGAGAGAGAAAGAGAGAGGTGGGAAAGGAGAGAGAGAAAGAAAGAAAGAAAAGGAAGGAGGGAGGGAGGGAGAGGAAAACGAGAGGAAGTAGGTGGGCAGAGAGAGAGAGAAAAGGAGGGAGGGAGGGAGAGAAAGAGAGAAAGGGAGGGAGGGAGGGAGAGAGAGAGAAAGAGAGGGGGGAAAGGAGAGAGAGAAAGAAAGAAAAGGAAGGAGGGAGGGAGAGAGAAAAGGAGAGAGAGAAAGTGAGAAAAGGAGGGAGGGAGGGAGGGAGAGAGAAAGAGAGAGGGGGAAAGGAGAGAGAGAGAGAGAAAGAAAGAAAGAAAGAAAGAAAGAAAGAAAGAAAGAAAGAAAGAAAGAAAGAGAAAGAAAGAAAAGGAGGGAGGGGGAGAGAGAGAAGGAGAGAGAGAAAGAGAGAAAAGGAGGGAGGGAGAGAGAAAGAGAGAGGGGGAAGGAGAGAGAGAAAGAAAGAAAGAAAAGGAGGGAGAGAGAGAGAAAAAGAGAGAGAGAAAGAGAGAAAAGGAGGGAGGGAGGGAGGGAGAGAGAGAGGGGGGAAAGGAGAGAGAGAAAGAAATAAAAGGAAGGAGGGAGGGAGAGAGAGAAAAGGAGAGAGAGAAAGAGAGAAAAGGAGGGAGGGAGGGAGAGAGAAAGAGAGAGGGGGAAAGGAGAGAGAGAGAGAGAGAGAAAGAAAGAAAGAAAGAAAGAAAGAAAGAAAGAAAGAAAGAAAGAAAGAAAGAAAGAAAGAAAAGGAGGGAGGGAGGGAGAGAGAAAAGGAGAGAGAGAAAGAGAGAAAAGGAGGGAGGGAGGGAGAGAGAGAGAAAGAGAGAGAGAGAGAGAAAGAGAGAGAGAGAGAAAAGGAGAGAGAGAGAGAAAGAAAAGGAGGGAGGGAGAGAAAAAGAGAGAGAGAGAGAGAGGAAAGGAGAGAGAGAAAGAGAGAGAGAGGAAAGGAGAGAGAGAGAGAAAGAAAAGGAGAGAGAAAAAGAGAGAAAAGGAGGGAGGGAGGGAGAGAAAGAAAAGAGGAGAGAGAGAGATGCTTCCCAAGATAAGTGTTTTGAACACTGCCACTGCAATGGTGCAATTCCACGCTAAGCACTTGAAAAGTCCCCCTCCATCTCCCCCCTCCATATCATTGAACTCCCCACCAAACCTAATAATACACATCTTCCCCCCGGCCCTCAAAAAGTGCCTTTCCTGTCCCCGCAAGCAAAAGTAATTTACGAGCTGTTTTTCACTCTTCCCCACTGTCTGCTAGCCCCATCTCTATTCATTTAAGTTATCTTTCTGCCTTGTTTTGATTACTTGTTTTCTAGCTCTTCTCCCGCTGGATCTTTATGGGACACAGACCCCCAGAAGCAAATTCTATCTACTTTTTAAAACAAGCCCCCACTGGTTTCCAAATGTGCTTGGAAAGTGCAATCTTAGACAGGCTTACTTAGGAGTAAGGCGTAGTCAACCCAAGTGCAGCAGTGCTGCTGATCTGCTGATAATAATGACACTTCAGGGGTCTGCTTTCTAATCGTACTGTGGTAATTACAGTTGAATGACAATTAAAAAACATACTACTACTCTGTGTAATAGTACCGGTATACACTGTATACTTGCAGTCCTATAAATACCAACAGTACTGTACTACTTCTTATTGCCTTGAATAGCCATGTGATTACCTGGCTGTTAGTATTATACGTAACTTATTATAAGTAACAGTACAACTAGTTTCAGCACCCTTACTAAGGTTTTCCTAACTAATGGTATTTAGTAGTATGTGAAGAAAAGGATGTGCTTTTTAATCCATGGTTGAAAAAGGAAAAAGCCTGATATGATGAAGCAAATTTTTCAAAGTAGTCCCATTGAAATTAAAAGGACACCTTACCATAGGTAATTTTCCTCACCATGTCTGCCAATATTTCTTCTACCTTTCTGATGGACAATTCTAAGGTGTGTGTCTCTTTACCCTCTCAGCTCTTCAAGTTTTATTTCTTACATTTGAATCCGGGCTTTTCTTCGGGGTGATGAGGTGATGTATACGACTTGACCCTTTTATTTTATCCTCACAACCCTCCTCTGAGGTATGTTCAATTAATTTCATGACTGAGCAAAGGTTAGAACCTCCTCTTTCCAAATCTGGCTGGATACCCCAAACATTACACCACAGTGGCTGGCATCCAGACTAAATTACTCACAAGTAGCCCCACTGAACCTAAAGGAGCAAGATAGTCGTGGCTAACTTGCCTTGTTAATTTCAGTGGGACTACTCATGAGCAATTTGGTCTAAATGTCAGTCGCTGGCTCCTGTGCAATGAATAGAAAACGAAGACTTTTAGTTATGAGGAAAATATGCTGCAACATCATATTTCTCCATGAAAGTAACTAGAACTACATAGTACGGAATAACATATTTTAGAGTTGTGTATTTGTTACACAGACACTACAGTGATTTGACTATAGGTATAGAAGGAAGCTCATGGAACTCCTCAAAGAACAAGATTTGATTCTGGCAAGCACTGATTTTTCACTTGGTGTGTATGTGTGTGTGTGGTGTGGGGAGTCTCCATTAAATTTAACTTTAAAGTTTGTAGTGAATCTATCTACCTGTCTGTCAATTCTATTCTCACATCACATCTGTTCACAAATGTAGACATGGACAGACACGATCCTATGAGTATTTACTCAGCGATTCCATTTACTCAGCGATTCCATCACTAAGTTGAATGGAGCTTACTCCCAAGTAAGTGTGCATAGGATTGCACACTTCAGAGGCAGGACTGCTGGGCATGACCTGAAGGCATACTACTAATACTAATACTAATACTAATACTAATACTAATACTAATACTAATACTAATACTAATACTAATACTATTTATATACCGCTTTTCAACAAAGTTTCCAAAGCGGTTTACATAGAAAAATAAAGAGTAAATAAACAAGATGGTTCCCTATCCCCAAAGGGCTCACAGTCTAAATAAGGAATATAAGGTAAACATCAACAACAGCCGCTTGAGGGATGCTGTGTTGGGGTTGGTAGGGCCAGTTGCTCTCCCCCTGATAAATATAAGAAAATCACCCATTTGAAAGGTGACTGTTCAGTTAGCATATGATGCAGGAATCACCTTGCTTAAGCCCCTCCGCATCTGATCAGTGCCTGCACATGCGAGGCTGCCTCGGAGTCTCGTGTACATCGCCTTGGGCTTCATGGAGGAAAGGCATAATGTAAAGACATAGAAAGCTTTGAAATAGATAGGGGGTACAGTTCAGAGAAAGCTGTTGCAGTGTTTAAACGACAGGTTTATAAGCCCAGCGACTTCAATGGGATGTTTAAGTGCATCTAACATTTTCCTGAACTGGCACTCGGGCTGAAGTTCTCTATACCAGAACAGATCTGGGAACATTTCTAGGCCAGATCCCAAAGTTCGTATTTCCCCAGTCGGGATTAATAGGAAAAACTACCACCCACTGCTTTTTTTATTCACACTCTCTAGAGGGGCCGGTTAATTCATTCCTCATTCTGCCCTTCAGCACGCTTTCATAGAGTGCTGATGAAGAGAGAATTCCTCTTTCTCTCTTAAGCGATTCAGAGAGGGAAAGAGGGTGGTTGCACGGTGTCGAGTGTAACCAATGGAAGGATCAAGTGATCTGGAGCAGTGCTTTCTAGACTTCATGGGTCTACTCGGAAGTAAGTGTCTCTGCATGCCCGGAGCGCGCGCACACCACATACACTACTCTTTGTAGTACTCTTGAAGGCCTTTTGCTCAGAAAGCCTGGGGGTGGCTGGCAGCAGCCTGTGTGGGGCCGCCGCTTGTTTACTCAGAACTAAGCCGCAAATCGTTCAATGGGCAGCGTGTTTCGGTCTGCAGCCTTAAGCAGTTTGAGGAGCTCGGGTATATTCCTCCCATGCTCCACTACTGGAGGAGAATCGAGCAAAGTTACAAGTCAGGGCCCACTAGAAATGGTGCAGAAATGTGGGGATGCGTCCCATTGAGCTTGGTTTCTGTTAAAGCTGAGATCAACCACAGAGTCCATCTGAAAGTTCCGAAAAAAAGAGGCTGAGCGCAATTCTCTGCTTGGTTTTGCGGGGATCCACCCTACAGATTTCTCGTCGGCGATGTGCACATTCCATCATCATCATCAACAACAACAACAACCCACCAAAGGCAAAAAGCCAAACAGACAAACAAAACAAGCAACAGTGGCACCCATTTCGAGTCCACGTGTCACCAGTTCGCCTGTTTCTTGGAAGGCCGGGCGATCTGAATCAAGATGTCTCAGTCTTTCCCTCCCGCAAGGGGGACTTCATAAAACTGACAAGGAATCGCAGTCTCGTTGAAGTGAAAGAGCAAGAAAGCTCTTCTTCCTAAGGCGCCGGCCTGGACTGGAGACTCACTCTACCCCTTTCCTTTCCTTTCCTTTCTTTTCTTTTCTCTTTTCAGGGTGCTACAGGAGAGAGCTTCTCCTCTCAGTCTGACGTCTCCTTCCGGCCAAGGCGAACAGCTGCTGCTCTCGGATTCCAAACCCCCCCCCCCACCCGGGTACCAGCTCAGCTGCCGGGTGTGTGGGGCGGTGTGCGGGGGGGGGGAGAGGGTTGTCTCCGGAATGGATTGGAACGAAGTTAGGTCGCGCCTGAGAAATCCTAAGGGGCGGGGGAGGGGGGGCGCTTTCCCGAACCTTTGGCCGTAGCCTGAAGAAAAGACTCGGCAAAAGCCCAGACTGTAACCCTGTTTTCTTAATTAATTAAGAAATTGAATTAATTAATCAATCGATTGTTATGGTGCGGCAAGGTTCATAGCGCTTCCCTTATGTGATCTTTGCAACTATGCAACTATGCGATATTCCCATATTGCTCATGAGAAGGCTGAGGTTATGGAGGAAGCAGATTACCTTAAGGCAAGGGTTCCCAGTTTGGGGTCTCTAGATGATTGTTGGACTACAACTGCCATCATCCCCAGCCATTGTGGCTGGGGATGATGGGAGTTGTAGTCAACATCTGGGGACCCCGGACTGGGAAATGGGAACCCCTGCCTTCAGGCCACCTAGCAACTTCGTGGATGAGGCTCGTTTCCAGCGGGGGCTTCCTGGCTCTGATATCTTAGCCACGGCTATAATACAAAGTAATACCTGCCCGGGCTTCGGGTTGTTGTTGTTGCTTTTAAATATATCTTGATTTGTAAAACAAGTTTTCATCTGCTTTTTGTGAGCCGTCTTCAGGTTTGAGAAGATGGCATAAAAACGTATCAAACCTATTAATTAAATGATATGAAATAACGCTGCAATTCTATACTCGCCTGGAGTGTAAATCCCGGGATCTTCTTCTGAGTAGACATGCCTAGGTTCGGGCTGCCGGACAAGACGCTCAAGTTTCCAAAGTGTGATTACTCGGAAGCAAGTCCTACTGAGTTCAAAGGAACTTGTTTCTGCATAAATTAATTGCAGCCTTAGCGGCCGCGTCATTCAAGTCATATCCACCTGTGTTTCCAAAGGAATATTTGTATAATACAGACGCGCTCAGGTGTTACAAGGACGCCCCATCAGAGGATTTGGACTGACCAACCGCTGCATCGGAAATGACCTAAGCTTCAAAGAAATGGCTTGAGTTGGATCCTTTTTTGCTTGGTTCGCTTTGGCTTTGCTGCAAGAAATCCCTCTCTGAAATACTACAGAATTATCCATACGCTTTACTTCGGCTTAAACCAACTAACAGCCTAATGATATGCACTATTTATCGGAAGTATGGCCCATTTTATTAAATTGCACTTATTGTTTCCTCCCTAAAGGAACGGCTTGGGAATCTCAATTCAAATGTAATAAAGCCAGAGTAAGGTGTTTTGGTTTGTTTGTTTTTTTTATTTCTCAGTTGGATGTGGATTGAACCCTCAGAGTGTGTGTGTGTGTGTGTGTGTGTGTGTGTGTGTGTGTGTGTGTGTGTGTCCCACACCCGGATCTGAAACCCATTATATAGATTCGCAACCCTCAGAAATCAATACCACCTTTCAAGTAAATATACTTTAGGGTCAGGGTATCAAAACACACGCAGTCTTACACACACGCAGCAGTTCAGCCAGAATAAACTCTGTTAAATCAGTGGGACAAACCGGTGAAAAGTTGCCTGGCTTGGCGGGGGGGAGGCATGCACACACTCACAGGCATTCACAAACCGATGTGATCTATTTCTTTCTTTGTTTCAGTGGCAAGTTGCAATGTCTGCTTCGCTTTTTTAACCGCACTGATGTCTCACGTTTCCAAAAGAAGTACAGTTTCCAGCAAGATCTAAAAACTCCTTCCTAGGTATAACCTGTTTTAGACACGGGCGTGGGGAAAGAAAGAAAGAAAGAAAGAAAGAAAGAAAGAAAGAAAGAAAGAAAGAAGAATCTCATCTTTCTGGCCAACAGCTGCCCTTAAAAAGATGAATGAATGAAAGTTTTGCGCCCTTCTCTTTTTTCCTTTACTAACGTCCAATTCTCATTCACTTCTCCGCACCAAGTCCGGCGTTTGGCGTCCAATCGGTTGCAAACTGCGGATTCGACAATTCGTCTAGTCTAGTTCCAGCAGGATTCTCGGGTTCCCAAGTGGCCACTTTCCGACCAGGCACAAGCTCCAAGCTGGTTGCGAGGTTGATCTCTCCTCCTCCCTTCTCGCCCAAGTCCTGGAGGCGTGTGTACGGCCGGAGGCCTCGCATCGCTGTCTCAGAGTCACCGCTGCACTTTCGCTGGAGACTCGAGATCCCGCAGTCCCCACAGGGTGGGACTTGCTGAACTAACTTGTGTGACCGCGAGCGCTGTGGGTGCTTCGGAGATTTTCTAGCCTTGGACTACTGAATTGCCCTGGGCTGGGCTGGGAACGGAGAACCCTTTGACTGGCGGTTCTCTGCGATTTGATTCTCAGGGCTGAATGTTGAGCGCCTCCTGTTTTGAACCATGTCCGACTGAGTGACGCCACAAGAGTGTCTTTGAGCATATGCAGAATGTTTGATCCCACTTCTACATAACTACAATGAGCCGCTCGTGCGCCTGGGCTTGAGGAAAGAGGGCCTTGGCACCTCAGAAGATGCTACTTCCAGACAGCTCTGGCACCTACCATTTTGCAAATTGAAGTACTGGATCAACCTCCGTCAGCATTAGCCAGGTAAGAAGATCTGGGAAAGTCGTTCCTCCTAAGAAACGTTCTAAAGGAAATTGAGACCCAAAGGAACATTTCTTGCGAGTGTATCTTCTCTCTCTTCTCTCTCTTTAAGCACCGAGAGTTGGGTGACCGAGGAAGGGACAAGCTGAAAGGTCTCCGCGTTTGATGCAGCGGAATACTGGGGAGGGGGGTCACAAAACTCTGAAGAAGAAGCCCTAAAGCTTCCGTTATGAACTTCTCCCACTTGTTCTGTTAAAAGGTCTTGGACTCTCCGTTTGAAACCAGAAACGTCTGCCGATCTCTGATCTCTCAATTTCTTGCCTTCACAACATTTTTCATTTAGAATGAAGAGGTGAAATTAACAGATGTTGAGGAATAAAAATAGGAAGAGGAAATGTGCGCAACATATCTTTATTTCCATCTTAATGAGCCGGTCTGTCGATCACAGGCAAACTGTGGAACGGTGGATAGATTGTTCAGAAGACTGCAGACTAGGAATTTTTAAATGTATGTCTGCAATTGTATGAGAAACAAGATCCACGGTGTAAGAAAAAGTATAGTTTGATACTACTTGGCACCCCCATTCTCAACGAAGAAGCCCAGTCACATTGATTCCAAAGAAATTTCCTCTCAAGTAATTCCCAAGCACACTGAGAAATACTAAGTAAAATGCCAAATGTACACAGACAGGACTGCTGCCTAAATAGTCTGTAAGATTTTCATGTTAGGCTGCAATACCAACCGCTCTGAACAAGTTCTCTTGAATCAATGCTACTTATCTTCAGGTAAATGCATACATTTAAACAAACACGCAAGTGCATGCATTTTAGTACTGAGGCGCCAGTTAAGATTCACCAGTTAAATTGAAGTCCCTGCTGGACGAATTGCGATTTCAATCTCTTAAAAACCTAGTATTTCGGTTGAAACTGAATTCGGAAGGAGAACACTCTATGGAAATAATAACTGATAATGGACAGCTTATCGACTGGAAATGTGGGTTGAAAAGACAGATCACTAACACTGAAACGTTGTTAAAATGACTCCCAATGTTAGTGAGACCAGAGGCAGGCCCTATGCAAGAGGAAGCCCGGCTGTCTGCGATTACTTTCGATTCCATATTTTATTTGAGGAAGATGACCACTGTGTAAAAGTCTGCAGTTCTTCCTTTCCATCGCCAGGACTACACAAAAGTTCGCCAATAGAATTGTCTACTATCCTAAGACGCTTCAGAGATCTGCAGAAAACTTTCCCTCGAATCTGAGATTTTTCGAATTGGAAAGCATCAGGCTAGGTAGCTAAACGGTTGGGCTGGGGGGACCCGTCGGTGTTGTAGCGCCCCCGCTGTCAGTCAGTGGACAGGCCTGGGTGGGACTCCCCCTCCCTCTTTCCGTGTTTTGCAGTGTCAATCACAGCAGACATTTTTTCCCCTCCCTCCCCCGCTCCCCACTTCTTAGTATTATCCCAGCTCTCAAAAGCCCGCCTCTGAGTGGCTCAAGGCAATCTGTCAACTGAGCCGGGGAGCCACCTCAAAACAGATCCGGTTACCTTTGATTGACAGCGTCACCATGGCAAATAATTTGATTAAAACTATTGTCTTCTCTTTGGCAGTCCCCGGGTCAGATAACTGGACCAATCACAGCGCGGCTAATCACTTTTTCATGCCAGTTTAGAATAATATTATTTGGAAAGAGGGAGCGAGAGAGGGAAAGGGAGGGGGGAACCCGGCAAAGAGAAGAGAAGAGGAGGAGAGAGAAGACGAAGAAGAAGAAAAAGAAGAAGGGGGAGCAGGACTTTTTAGCACTAGATTCCATGTAAGAGATCCTATCGCTGACGGCGGGGGCGGGGGGGAGAGGGAGAGAGAGAGAGAGAGAGAGAGAGAGAGAGGCGAGGAGGGAGAGAGAGAGAGCTGAGCTCCCAAGCCCAGCCCGGGGGTGGGGAGAGCGAAAGTTCCACCGCTGTTCGCGCTGCTGCTCGCGCACAATAGAGGCGCAAAAGTTGCCGATCGGAACCGGGAGACTTACAAACACAAACAAACAGCCCGCAAAAAGTGAAAGTGGGCGCCGGCCGCGTCCTTTGATCCTCCCCCGCCCGCGAAGATTCGATAGCAGCGGCGGCGGCGGCAGCAGCGCCGACCTAACCCCGGGGTGTTCCCTTCGCAAGTGAGTGGCTCGGCACGCCCGGCGGTTGGCTGCTTCCTGCCCAAGCCCTCTCCGGATTGGTGGCGGCCGTCTCGCGCGCGCGCCCCCTCGCCCCCAGGAGGTGCCTGCGGCGGCAGCGGCGGCGGCAGCGTTGCACCCAGCGGCTGCCCCCTTTCGGCCAGGGCAGATGCTTTAAGCGGCGGCCGCCGGCAGCGAGGGGCCTCCGAAGGCGCGCGCCACCATGTCCATGCTGCCCACCTTTGGCTTCACCCAGGAGCAAGTGGCGTGCGTGTGCGAAGTGCTCCAGCAAGGGGGCAACATCGAGAGGCTGGGTCGCTTCCTGTGGTCGCTGCCGGCGTGCGAGCACCTCCACAAGAACGAGAGCGTCCTGAAGGCCAAGGCGGTGGTGGCTTTCCACCGGGGCAACTTCCGCGAGCTCTACAAGATCCTGGAGAGCCACCAGTTCTCGGCGCACAACCATCCCAAGCTGCAGCAGCTGTGGCTCAAGGCGCACTACATCGAGGCCGAGAAGCTGCGGGGGCGACCCCTAGGGGCCGTCGGCAAGTACCGGGTCCGCCGCAAGTTCCCCTTGCCCCGCTCCATCTGGGACGGCGAGGAGACCAGCTACTGCTTCAAGGAGAAGAGCCGCAGCGTCCTGCGGGAATGGTACGCCCACAACCCTTACCCGTCGCCCCGGGAGAAGAGGGAGCTGGCCGAGGCCACCGGGCTCACCACCACCCAAGTCAGCAACTGGTTCAAAAACCGGAGGCAGCGGGACCGGGCGGCGGAGGCCAAGGAAAGGTACGAGTAAGTACCGCTGCTCGCTCGCTCGCTTGATCCTCCGGCTCCCAACTCGGGGTGGGCTTTGCACGCAACTTGCGGCCCCTCTGGCAAAACATTCCGCGGCGGGGGTGGGGGTGGGGGGAGGAGGTGTCACAGCGACAGTTCTTAAGTTTGTTCAGACATAACACTCCAAATTAGGCGGCAATACTAAACACACTTACTTGGCAGTAATTCTTATAGATCTCAGTGAGACTTCTGGGCACACGCGCATAGGATCAGGCCGGGCGGCAAATTATTTAAATCATCAAACTTATCTGGGGCAGGAAGGAAAGCACTTTTAAAGTAGTTTTAAAGTGGGACAGGGGTTTGGCCTCTCTCTGTTCGGACATCATCTTAGGTTAGCCGCTTCGCCAAACGCCAAGAAAAAGAGGATCACGAAAATCAACGCAAGTTGCACCCTCGCGCTCTAGACCACTTGGGACTTCTTTCAGAGAACTGATTGTATTCCAGAGGAAGATTGGGGCCTTGATTCCTGGCCACTTCCTTGCAAAACGAGTCTGAAATCCATGACACTGAGTTTTGAATGGACGGAGCTGCAATCCTATCGACACTTATTTGGGAGTAAACCCCTCCGAACCGCTGGAGCCTAGTTCGGAGTAAATAGGTTTAGGATTGTGCTGTAAACTTGAATGTCCTTTAAAATCTGCGCGGTTTTTATCTGCCTGTCGAATTTTTCTGTTCTGTCCAAAACTTTCTGTTTGGTAGAATCTCAAAACTCCGGGTTAGCGACTTATGTATTTAACAAAATATAATCAATAAGCCATTTTGCTAACCCGAAAGAAGGAACCGAAGATAACATTGAAAATAGATTTTTTTAAAAATCCCTCTATAACTAATAAGAAAGCCTGCACTTCACCTGAACACTTTAAAAGACCATAAGGTCATAGTCAGGCCCTCTCTCTAGAGAAAATATGACCAGCTTTACCCTATCTAAAACAAACTTACTAGTGATGAGATCAAACTCAAATGTAAGAGTTCGTGTTATTCCTGACTGAATTTGCTCCAGTTGGTGCCGGCTAGCAACTTCATTCATTTCAAGAATTTGCACCAGATTAACAGGTTGGTAGAGCACGGACTGATTTCACGCAGCATTGCTGGAAAAGTTGCTCTCAGTCTGGCCCAAACACACAGGCCTTGAACCCTTTGTCTCTCTGAAAAGCACCTCGCCTAGTTGGTGCAGATGAACTTGTGGTTAAAGCCGCTGTCATCGCCAATAATTATTTAACACTGTCGATAGTAATTAACTCATTTCCGGAGATGTATAGTAAAAATATCGACTTTAATTGCGTAGTCTTTGAATTTTACAGATACATTTACTAAAGAGAAAGCGGCGTTTTGTTTTTAATCTGCGTAGCGGCCACCTCCTGATCTTAAAAACACTTTTTAACTAAATCCCATCATCCTTTCCGTTCAGTTTACTGTCCAAGGGAGCTTGTTTATCTGTCCGGATGGAAATTCCTTTAGTTTCATTACTTCCGTGTAAACAGAAGGTCTAGTGGCGCATCCAGGAACCAGGCAGAGCAATCATAACGAACTGTGGGACAGAAATTAGCTACAATTCCAAACTACCAATATAAATATATTTCCACTGAGCAGTAATAAGAGCATCCATTTAGAATAAATTATATTTTTGGAGTCTGAAAATCGCAGGAATTTGTGGCTTTCCCCCTTCCTCCCCTAAAGGCGAGCTCGGATAAGCTGACCAATAGCAACAACTTGGAACACTTCTACTGACTTGAATAGGACTGCTAAGGAGTAAATGGGTTGTATGGATTGTAACACCCGGCCAACAACTTTAAGGCGGCAGTCCTATGCCTACTTTCTTTGGGTTGAGTGTTCTTGGTAAGAACCTAAGAACAAGTATACATAGGATTGGGAACAGAGTAGTTCCTTCACTTATGACAACAAAATAAATCAGCCTCAGGCACGGTCATACCTGGAAGGTTTATACAGCCAGGTTCAACGAGAGGACCATTCAGTCGCAGAATCATACAGTAGTTTCAGGTGGAATGCCAAAGCTGTAAACGCTAAATCACTTCCAAATAGAAGCGTCCCTTTCCTAGATTTCTTCTGCGGCGTGATAGAAACCAAGGAGCCTTTGATAGGATTCAGAAAGCTTGATATGGGCGGGAGGTGGGGGGACCACCTCAGAAAAAAAGACATCACAGTAATCAAGAAGTCAGAGGGTCTGGGTTCCAGAGGGCACCCTTTCATTGAGGACTTAGTGGTAGATTTGTATTTCTAGGCCTGTTGCGCCTGGACAACCGGGAACACGCAAGTATTCACAGGATTCTGGGTGCACCCTGTGGATTAACGGAGTTCATGATACTTGAACAGTCCGACAGACTAACAGAGTGCTCTGGAGTGAGTGGGGCTCGTTTGCAGCGTGCACCCCGCTACTAACACATTTTAACCCCGCTGTTCTAAACGGCGCTGACTGGGCCTTTCAACCAATGGGGTAGATTTCCAAGTGAATTCGAGTATAAATCAGCCCATGGAACTCCTCCGGAGTTTATGCCCTGTGATTTGTGAGTTGATGCCGGAGTTTAGGAGGAATTTGTGAGTTTCCACCGCACTGAGTGTTATGCTGTGTAATGCGCAGCCCGGCGCCTTAGTGCTAAACTCAAGTTACCTGGCAATAATTCCTACCTATTTCCATCTTAGGACCCCTTTCATTTAGTCTCTGGGCGCTGCTTATTTCACAAGGACTACCTATTCCCAGGAAGCCTTGGGCCTTATTCATTCATTCATTCATTCATTCGATTTCTATACCGCCCTTCCAAAAGTGGCTCAGGGCGGTTTACACACAGAAACAACAAATAAATAAGATGGATCCCTGTCCCCAAAGGGCTCACAATCTAAAAAGAAACATGAAATATGAAATAGACACCAGCAACAGTCACTGGAGGTGCTGTGCTGGGGGTGGATAGGGCCAGTTACTCTCCCCCTGCTAAATAAAGAGAATCACCACGTTAAAAGGTGCCTCTTTGCCAGAGTTATCAGGAATAGAGTGTGTTTGACCAGCTGAAAACATTTTTCTCGTCCCCCACCCCATCCCACCCCACCCCATGTGTAACTTGTATGTCTTGGGCACGTCTATTTGGAAAATAACCCCAGTAGGTATCGATGGGAAATCATTTTCCAACCTTTCTCTTTCTCTATAGGCCAGTTAACATACATAGATGAAAAAGCCCAGCCTAATCTTCAGCAGACTGGCAGTAATTTAGACGCCCAAACACTCGATCCCACGCACACAAGGAGGGCAAGTGTCAGCCCTTGTACAATTAGCACGTGTGAAAGAGTCCTGCCAAACAACCGCAGGACTAGGGGCCTTACAGGGCTCGGCGCTACGCTTTTGATGTCCAATATTCCACGAGCCCTTTCGCTTCCTGACCCGGCCGCGTTAGCTTTTGGCACGATCTCGCACAAATAAAGTGAGTGGCAGGAGATTTCCTAGGGGGTCCCGTGGGGTAGAAACCCCAGAATACCGCGAGGGCTCCTGCCTCTGTTTCCACCAAGACATGTGGGGCTAATAACGGAGATATATCGCCTGGTTGGACCTCCTCCCTCTACTGTAGTCTGCGGCTGTCATCCAAAATCGACTCTCTGGGAGATTTTCCGAAGCAGGCCTGCTCAATTTAGGCCCCCTCAGCTGTTTTTGGACTACAACTCCCATAATCCCCAGCCATAGTGGCCAATAGCCAGGGATTATGGGAGTTGTAGGCCAACGTCTGCAGGAGGGCCGAGCTGAGCCGGCGTGCGAGAATGCGGATTGCAGCTGGGAGGTGGTCAGATGGGTTTAAGGCAAAAGTGGATTGAGGGGCCGGAGGCCCACACACAGGCCCCTTACGCGCGCCCGTTCCCACTCACGCTCACTCAGAAGTGTCCTGCCATGTCCCCCAGGGCCTACTTGTTTGTTTATCTCGGGGTGCACAACTCAAATAGCCCAGTGGCCTGGAACCAACCATAATTTGGTGGCGTGGGGGTCGAGGTAAATGTTTAGCACATTAATGGTTACACTGTTGTAAACCGCCCAGAGACTTGCGTTGTGGGCGGTATACAAATATGTTAAGTATTAAAATATAATAATAATAATAATAATAATAATAATAATAATAATAATAATAATAATAATAATAAATAACACATTAACATTATTAAATGTAAATGAAAGTAGTTATTAGTTACCACAGAAGGAGGAGAGAACAGTAGGCTGCTAGGAACCTTTCCTCCTCCCAACTACCCCTTGTGCACTTTCAAAGCTTGCAAAGGTTAATTTTGAAAGGGGGCTGACCCCTACTAGGGCCATGATGGGGCAAGGCAGCATTTTGCACCTCGCCTCAGATGCCACAAAACTTTGGACAACCGATGGGGCCAGCAAAAAAAAAAAAAAAAAGTCCCAGCGGCCGGATCTGACCTTAGGTTGTGCAGGCCACCTGATTTATTTAGTTGTTTTCCCTGTCGCTTTTGAGCCAAGCCCCCAAAGCCGCTCACAATATGACTCCCAAGTATAAATCCTTTAATCCGAAGTAACCGGCTATAAATTTAAACTGGCTTTAATGTAAACCGCCCTGAGCCTTTTGGAAGGGCGGTATAAAAGTTTTAATAAATAAATAAATAAATAAGTGCCCCTCAGATCCTGAAAGCTGTAGAAGGGCGGAGTGTGAGGTTAGAGTAACCGCTTTGTGAACTTTATGTATGTACGTATGTATTTATTTATTTTATTAGCTTTCTATACCGCCCTTCCAAAAATGGCTCAGGGCGGTTTTGCCCTTGCTGACAAGCCCTTGTTGACAAGACCTTTTGCCCTTGTTGACAAGCGGTATACAAATATTCTCGCTAATAATGCATTAAAACCCCTGGCCGCTTGGGTTTAAGATGGTTTCGGAATCCTGATTGCCTTTAATAAGACTAAAATAGTTCTAAATCCATGAGGTCTGCTGTCATGGTTTGCCAATGGGCCTAGGCAACGGATAAGATTCTAGGGGAGATACTGGACGGGCAACTCCATCTTTTCCATGTTTATTCGGTAATGAGTCCCACTGGGTTCAGAAGGACTTACTTCCGAATAAATGTGGGCTGGATAGCAGCCCCAGACGTCGTGTGGTTCAGCTTTCCGAGAATAGACCAACGCTTTTGGATCTTAACTCGTATATTGCGATAGCAATCCGTGATTGGGCTTCTGCTGCTGCTGCTGCTACTACTACTACTACTACTACTACTATTTCTATACCATATTTCAACAGGATGCCTTCTTCCTTTTGACTGTCTAATAAATGGGTTGAGGTGGTACTTTCCGGATTGAGACACAGGCTGCAAATCTGACAACCGGTTACAAACTCTGCGAATTAAAAAGCGATTTCCTACCCCTGGGCACATTCCCTTCTCACTATGAACCCTGCATTACATGATTTCATTAAACCTTTCAATACCATAAATTTCTGCTCTTGGCCATAGGAGATAAATTTACCCCGAACAAAACAAAACAAAACAAAAACCCAGAACACCCACTCCTGGTGCGTAGTTCTTCCTCGGTAGAGGCCCCTGGAGGCAACTTGGCAGGGCTACCAAAAGCCAGGTCCCACACGCCCCAGCTATTTCGGTATGTGAAACACAAGACATTCGAATTAGGAGATCTTTTTAATGGCGTGCGGGGGGGGGGGCGGCGGCGGCTGGATAATCTTTAGGTACGGAATGTGCAGGCGCAGCCATGCTTGCCGCCGAGTCCCGTTAAGTCCCACGGGGCTTACTCCCAAAAGATTGCAGCCTCAGTTTGAGGACGGGGGCGGACCTCCAGTCCCCGGTGGCGTGGAAAGCGATCCTGTTGCAATGCAAGCCTGGGCGTCGAGTGCCTGCCTGTGGGAACGCTTCAGCACTCAGATAGAATGTTGAGAACATTGGAATACTGGCAGAGGAGACGGACCCCGTTCGGAATTTGCTCCATCAGTTTCCCTAAATGGAGTTGGCTTTTAAAAACTCAGTTGCTCACTGTGGGGAGGGGGTGCTTTTCCCCAAGTCTAGGTCTGATGAGATGAAATATAACAGCTCACTGCTAACAGGAGAGAGAGAGAGAGAAAGAGAGAGAGAGAGAGAGAATGCCCACAAGAAGGGAACTGGAGTACTGTCTGGAGGTTTCCAGCGTCTGATGGTAGCATTTGCGGCAGCCTTTCAGGACCTGCAGAGTCCTGTGGGCAGGGTGCTCCCTTGACCTCGATTTCCAAGCCAAGGGGCGTGGACCAAGTGGCTCGTCCTATGAAGCCCTTTCCTGACAATAATTTCCCTTCACCTGAATCCCAACTTAAGCTGGTGACTTAATGATGCTCAAAAGGCGAAATAATCAAAAGGCGTCTGGGTGCAGTTGGTGAAAATCTTCATCCGTGGAAGATTTGCCATTGGCTTCAGATTTCCCTATGAACACCTTTTAGGGCCACAATCCTGGCCACGTGTCCTTGGAGGTGAAAGTGCCGTCGATTTCCAGCAGCGCTTAGTAAAGTGCTTAGGATCGCAATTCGGCAATCGGTCCTATTAGTAATAATTTGGGAAATATTGACTTCATATTCGCTACAATCTAAAAATCAGACTAGTGAAATTCCAAGCGCAATTTATAGCCCGATAGTCGGAAGTCAATGCCATTGAGTTCCATGGGGTTTACTTCCAAGAAAAGCCTGCGCAGAAGCAAAGGAAAGTTGCAATCTTTTGCACACCCACTTGGGAGCAAGCTTGGATTTACTTCCAAGTAAACATACTGAGAAGCGGGCTGAAAACCTGAGCTTCACTTTGGCTGGATTGTGCGCTGGGTCAGCCCTCCCTCACCCCAGTGCAGATTTGATGAGGTGAAACCCTTTTACTACTAACAGAAGACACTCAGCACAAACTTCAATAAATAAGCAGAAGATCAAGGTGCACACTGTAACTAATGGGGCCGACTTCCTCATCTAGGTATTTAAGGTTGGGGGCAATTTCCTTGTGTGCATTTGATTTCAGCTTCCTAGTGTTAAAAACTGTGCTTAGGACCCAGGTGCAAACGTGGTGCTGAACTCGGATATGCCTCGAACTGAACCAGGCGCCTCTCCTCAGCCGCATTTCGATTTGGATTGAAACCAAGCTGGCCTCACTGACGTCAGTGGCAAGAAGTCTGCTTAACTGCTTCGATTTATCTGGCTCGATTCGACTGATCGAGTTGTCAAGGGTTAGATTCCTGTAACTATATTAAATAGCATCACAAGAAACGCGTAACAGGATGATTATCTATGTACTCAGTAACATTTATGTGGAATATTAAGTGCATAGATGGAATCCATTCAAAAGCCACGGCATTTTACCTGAGCGGGTGTAACGCAGTGGACGGTAAAGAGCTCGGACTATGAGCCGGGCTTCTTTTCAGATGTGGCGTCCAGCTCGATCCTGTGCATGTTTGCTTGGAAGTGAATTCTGCGGCCTCTGCTCCCGACTAAGAGTGCTTTAGGTTGCAAACTGGGTGGTCTCAAGCAAACCAAGAGGGCGATCTCGCAGTCTCTTCTTCCATCTGTGAAAGGGAGATAATAATACTGACCTGTCGTAAGGTTGAAAGGATTACTGGGCGAATGTAAATGAAACGCTCAGAGCTCTTAGGGAATATATATATGGTTATAAGAGGTCTCGGAGCACATTATTTACCTCCAGTCCTCTCCCTATTTACACCCAGCAGAGATGATAATAATAATATTAACAATAATAATAACAACAAGTCAAGAACCGAGCAGAAAAATGGAAAAAGCAGCCACTGCATGGTCAATATTTGCACAATATAAGCGGAAAATCAGACATCATCAAGACCTGGCAATGGCTTAAGAATGGCAATTTGAAGAAAGAAACAGAGGGTTTAATACTGGCTGCACAAGAACAGGCACTAAGAACAAACGCAATAAGAGCAAAAGTCGAAAAATCAACCACAAACAGCAAGTGCCGCCTTTGTAAAGAAGCAGATGAAACAGTGGACCACCTAATCAGCTGTTGTAAAAAGATCGCACAGACTGACTACAAACAAAGGCATGACAAGGTAGCAAGGATGATACACTGGAACATCTGCAAAAAATACAAGCTACCTGTAGCCAAACATTGGTGGGACCATAAAACTGAAAAAGTTGAAGAAAATGAAGATGTAAAAATATTATGGGACTTCCGACTACAAACAAACACCTGCCACACAATACACCAGATATAACTGTAGTCGAGAAGAAAGAAAAACAAGTTAAAATAATCAACATAGCAATACCAGGGGATAGCAGAATAGAAGAAAAGAAATAGAAAAAATCACCAAATACAAAGATCTACAAATTGAAATTGAAAGGCTGTGGCAGAAAAAGACCAAAATAATACCAGTGGTAATTGGTGCCCTGGGTGCAGTTCCAAAAGACCTTGAAGAGCACCTCAACACCATAGGGGCCACAGAAATCACCATCAGCCAATTACAAAAAGCAGCTTTACTGGGAACAGCCTATATTCTGCAACGATATCTATAACAACAGCAACAACATTGACAATAAAATTCAGCCATCCCAGGTCCTTGGGAAGGACTCGATGTCTGGATAAAACAAACCAGTCAATAATACCTGTCTGACTGTGTAAACAAGAAATAATAATAAAAAATATATTGGTTTTTAACATTAAACCATTACACACAATAGTGGGGACTTTTTGGCTGGTCACTTCTGGAAACAGGATGATGGACTTTTCCCAGATGGGCCTTATCCCAGCTATGAAAGGGATCTTTTACCCCACAGCCTGTAGTATGCAGTTAATATGGGATTATTAATTTAGCATATTCTTCAGTGTGGGCATTAAAACAATGAATTCTAACTGAAAATTGCTCTTGACAGAATTGTTGTTGTTATGGGGTTATCTTGGGTCATATTGCCCTTTCTTTATTATTTGTTCCCTATTGGTTACTGTGTGGTTTTGTTTGTACAGTAACAAATATTATTCTATTTTCCCCTTTTCTTCATTTTAACTCTGATCTATTGTCAGCAATCAAGTGAAAATTAATGTTTGCAAACAATAGTTCAAGCAGCTATAAAGCCAAAATCCTTTACTCCTCTTCCACCCACCCCATATCACCCTCCCAGCCCTTCCCCTTTAACAAGTTGATAACCCAGCCCTCCCAGACCCTCCAAATTTGGGGAAATGCAACGGAAAGGAAACGAAGGGACCTAAGAAAAGAACCATGCAAGCCCAGACAATGACTTTCATACCAGGACTGCAACACTTGTGGCCCTCCAGCTGTTGTTGGACTACACCTCCCATCATCCCCACCACAGTTATCAAAAGTCAAGGCTGATGGGAGTTGTAGTCCACCAGCAGCTGGAGGGCTGAAGTTGTGAAGTCTTGCCTTATCTTTCCGAGCATCAGTCATAGCCTGAGAAGTGAAGTCTCCCCTTCTCTTCTCTTCTCTTGTCCTTTTCAAGATCAGTGACCAGTCTGATTTAAAACGCAATCACTCCCCCCAATTCAAATTAACATCCCTATGCTTTAGCGCATTTCCTCTCAAACAAGCCACTCCAAAACTCAAATGCGCCACCTGAATTGCTTGGTGAATGGTGAGGTTTTTGAAAAGTGGCCCCTCTATGAAAGGACCTGACTTCTATAGGCCTCTAGCCTGCCGGCCAGGGGCATAGCTAGGGGAGGGGGGGCATGTTTGCTCCTCTCCTAGGAGGCCCCTCAGAGTGAGGGAGATAATGAAGAAAATAGGGAGGGTGGAAAATCAGGAGGGGGGGGCAGCAAAAGCTGGGGGTTTCTTTGAACCCATCCGCTCAGTTATAGCTACACCCCTGGTGCAGGCGGTTAGAATGGGACTAGTAACTTAGCTAGTACATTGCTCTTCAGTGATTGATTGATTGATTGATTGATTGATTGATTGATTGATTTCTATACCGCCCAATCAATTGATCAATTGATTGATATCTATACAGTGGGGGCATTCAAGTTATGATTTCTGACTAGAAAAGGTCGTGTTGGTCCTTTTCTCCTTTGAGTTCTTCTCCAAAGCCAGTCGCTCTAATTTTTCATTCCCTGAAAAAAATCCACAAAATAATAATAATAATAAAATAAAAATAAAAAGGCCTTGTAGCACCCGAAGACTAACTATTTTCTCGGGGCCTCAGCTGCCAGCTTCATCAGGTTCATAGAGCAAACACTGGAAACGGTTTGTCCTCTTCGTGTGTGTGCAATGAAGCAGGCTCTACTACACTAATGAAGCTCGGGGCCCCATAAAATGGCTAGGCTTTCAGGCGCCACAGGAATCTTTGGCTGCAGCCCCTAACTTTGACACTCTTATGGAACAGCGAGGACTGGACGGAGGGGAAATGGTTTAGCCTCAGTGGAGCTCTCAGGAAGCAATCCCAATACGGGTGATACTTTTATTTTGCATGTTTACTTCTGATATCACTGTTAAGTGGTGCCGCCGGGAAATGCTTGATTAGCAAGCAGAAGGTTGCCAGTTCGAATCCCCACTGGTATGTTTCCCCTGTATCGGGCAGCAGCGATATGGGAAGATGCTGAAAGCCATCATCTCACACTGCGTGGGAGGAGGCAGTGGTAAACCCCTCCTGTATTCTACCAAAAGAAAACCACAGGGCTCTGTGGGCGCCAGGGCACACTTTACCTTTACCTTTAGGATGGGGCTGGCTTTTCCGTGTGTGTGTGTTTCAGTGGGCTTACTTTCAGCTACCACCTTGGGTTGGTAGCCTTACATGGAAGCAGGTTTGCTCAAACTTTTCAGAAGCTTTATTTATGAGACCCTAAGACTTCTGTCCTAAATATGGTGGCTGAAACGATGAGGAAAATTATTGAAAGTTATCCCATTGAAACCAGAAGGACTTCAATATCTATCATGTTCCTTTTAATTTCAGTGGGATCACTTTGAATAATTTCCCGCGTCATGTCAGCCAGTGACTAGGGAGTCACCTCTCTGGAACTCAGAGCCAGAGGGGCTTTATTGCTGAAACAATTCTTCCAGTGGAAGTCAGTTCCAGCAATCCCACCACGGTGGGATCCTACGCATGTTTACTCGGAAGCAAGCCCTCTTTCAATTCGATGGAGCTTACTTTACTTACTTTTTTGTTTCGAAGCCAGCTGGATTGAAATCAGGGGGCCACCAGGAAATATATGTAGATCGATCGATCGATAGATGGGGTGGGAGCAAAGTGCATAGGGATTGGGCAGCTTTGTCCCACATGTTAGATTTCTGGGGGGAACTCCTTCATTTCATACTAACTCTCCCATCCAAAACATAAAAGGGGGCCAGCCCAGGAGAAAGTGTTTTGTTTATGTCGTGGCTTCGGTGCCTTCTCTATATATTAATAGGGGGGGGCACAGCACTCTACCTCTCTGTAAGGTGTCTTTCCATCATCCCGTAGTTCAACAATGCGCTGAGGGCGAGTGACCTGTGTGCGGCGGGGGAGCGCTTCCCTGTCCCCTCCCCTCCGCCCTCTGGCTCGCCCATGCCGAGGCCCGGCTCCCTCTGAAGAAATCTTTGCCTGCCACCGGGTGTAAGGGACATTTCCTCTCTCGGTTCAGGAAAAAGAAACTCACTCTCTCTCTCTCTCTCTCTCCTGCCGCTGTATTTTGGGATTTTATCTGTTTCCCTTTACACGGGCACGCTTCAGAATAAGCAGAGGGGGGACGGATTAGCGCCCGCGGAGATCTCAGGAAGAGATCCTCAATAAAGTGGTATATTTCTATGCTGCATCCCCAGCTTTGCGAAGTCAGTCTCGTCGGCAGCAGGCGGCCAGGGTCTGTGTGTCACTTCCCACCCACCCACCCCACTTTCTAGGATGCGCATGAAAGTGCCAACACGACCCCTTCCCGCTTCATCTCCCTCCCTTCCTCCCAGAGCTTTCTAATCTCTGCAGGGAGCGGGTGCGGGGAATTTGTATCAAGCGACACTTTCAACTGAGCCGGCCGCAAGCTGTTTACAAGCCCTCCAGAGCGGAGATGGACTCAAGGAGACTCTGGAGGTTTGCAGGCTGAGGCTATCATGCTGGTTTTCAGTCGTGTGTCCACCCGCACCCCCGGGCCAACCCCTCCCCGCTTTCCTTTCTTAATCTCTCTCTGGAAGGAACACCCTGTGTAGCGTGGTGCAAACTATAGCTATGTTGTTCCCGTCCACCCACTGTTCAAGATAAATAGAAACATAGGATGCTGCCATGTACTGAGTCAGACCATAGGTCTATCTAGCTCAGTGTTGTCTTCACAGACTGGCAGCGGCTTCTCCAAGGTTGCAGGCAGGAATCTCTCTCAGCCCTATCTTGGAGAAGCCAGGGAGGGAACTTGGAACCTAGATGCTCTTCGCAGAGCGGCTCCATCCCCTGAGGGGAATATCTTACAGTGCTCACGCTTCTAGTCTCCCATTCATATGCAACCAGGGTGGACCCTGCTTAGCTAAGGGGACAAGTCATGCTTGCTACCACAAGACCAGCTCTCCTGGATGTGGACTTCAAGGAGATCAGCATCCTTATCCTACATCCATAGGTGCAATTAACCCCTGCTAACCTAACCCCTAATGGTGCAGCGGGAAATGATTCGACTAGCAAGCTAGAGGTTGCTGGTTCGAATTCCGCTGGTATGTTCCCCAGACTATGGGAAACAACTATATCGGGCAGCAGAGATCTAGGAAGATGTTGAAAGGCATCATCATCTCATACGGCGTGGAGATGGCAATGGTAAACCCCTCCTGTATTCTACCAAAGACACCCACAGGGCTCTGTGGGCACCAGGCGTCTCTGGCGGCTGTTTATATTTAGCAGGGCAAGAGCAAATTCAGCAGCGGTGGGGTTGGAGCCATCGCTCAGTGGCAGGGCATCTGCTTGCATGCAGAAAGTCCCAGGTTCAATCCCGGCATCTCCAGGTAGGGTGGAGGGTAATGAAACTTTGGAGAACTGCTGCCAGTCAGTGCAGACAATACTGAGCTCGAAGAACCAATGCTCTGACTAGGGATAAGGCAGCTTCCGAGCTGGGATCAAGTGTCCCTGTTCAGTCCAGCAGATCATTTCCAGTGGCTGTTGCTGGCGACTCCTTTCTGTTTCCTTTGAGACTGTGAGCCCCTCGGGGTAGAGAACCATGGCGCCATGTTCCCCTCATTCTTTTTGCTCTGTAAACTGCTCTGAGAGTTTTTTCATTGCAACAAGGTGTACAGATCTTAATAATGGCCAAGTCCAGGAGTGTGCCTGGCATTGCCTTCTGTTAGGGTGTCTAATGAGTGGGTCGCTTTTCCTGAAACTAGTGGGACTTACGGCCCGTTTCAAAGAATGCAAAAGTTAAGAGTCCATTCTCAGGACTCGCTTTCAGGCAAGGAGTCACCTGCTGCTGTCGGAGTCCTAAGATCATCACGTGGAAGGTCTGTGCCAGTTGCAGAATTCTGCGAGCAGCCACTGTGAGTGCTGGAAAACTGCTGCAGATTGTGACAGAGAGATATCCGTTCACAGGACCACTTTCAGTGTTCCCTGTAACAGAGATTCCCAGATGTTGACGACTACAACTCCTACAATCCCCAGCCAAAGCCTTTGCAGCTGGGAATTCTGGGAGTTGTAGTCCACATCACCTGGGGACCCCTGTTACAAGGAATCCTGGATGGCACCCCAGAAGTACTCAAGCAGATGGGTGGGTCCCAGTAACATTTGCCTGCCAATTATGGGAGGAGAGCTGGTCTTTTGGGAGGAAAGCATGCATTCTCCCCTTTGCTAAGCAGGGTCTGCCCTGGTTTGCATTTCAATGGGAGACTACATGTGAGCACTGTAAGATATTCCCCTTAGGGCAGGATTTCTCAACGTGTGGGTCCCCAGATGTAATTGGACTTCAACTCCCATAATTCCCAGCCAAAGGCCACTGGAGCTGGGGATTATGGGAGCTGAAGTCCAATAACATCTGGGGACCCACACGTTGAGAAACCCTGCCTTAGGGGATGGGACTGCCCTGGGAAGAGCATCTGCATGCTTGCATGCAGAAGGTTCTAAGTTCCCTCCCTAGATCCTGATCTCCAAGATGGGGCTGAGAGACAGTCCTGCCTGCAACTTTGGAGAAGCTGCAGCCAGTCTGTGTGGGCAATACTGAGCTAGATGGACCAAGAGTCTGACTCGGTATAAGGCAGCTTCCTACTGCAAGCAAATGTTATCACTTAGCTATTAGGTATCACTTGCTTAGAGTCAGCTGCGATCCTAAGTAGCGCTGTGGGATCCCTTGTGCCTGTGAGTGGTGGTTAGGGGCTTGGCAAAACAACTTTATTGTGCTGCTTCTGGATGGCTTCCCAAATGGGCAACTTATCTGCAGGCGCTGGATCTGTAAGGAACTGGGGTGGGGGGCAGTGTTCTCTCTATCAGGGATTCCCAGATGTTGTTGACTAGAATTCCCAGCATCCCAGATGCAATGGCCTTTGGCTGGGGATGATAGGAGTTGTAGTCAACAACATCTGGGAATCCCTTTTACAAGGAACACTGGGTGAAGAAGGAGCATAGAGATGGCGCTATAAAAATATGATAAACAGATAGATATAATTACAGAGAAGTACCTAGTTTGCAGTTGAAAGGGCTGAGCGTTGCTAGCCAGACTTTGCTGAAGCTGGGGTGCGGCCTTGGTGAAGGGGTGGGGGAGGTTGCACAGGGTTGCTCTCTGAGAATCTGAAACAGGCTGCTCTCTGTTTACGGGAGAGGAACTGCTTCCCAGATACTTTGTTTAGTCCCTCTGCAAATAAGACTAAGCAAGGGGTCAAGTTTCCCCAATGTGCTCCCTGGAAAGGAAACTGTAGAGCGCTGACCTTCTCTGCTTGGGGATGGAAGTGGGGCCTTCCATAACGATAGGCTTACTTGGAAGTAAGCTTGGGTGCAGTCATTGGGATTTCTCCCTAAATGCATTTAAGTTTGAAGGCAAACTAGCTGAAATCCCAGCTTTTTCTCTGAGTTGGGGTGATGGATCAGGCTGGCTTAAGGGTTTTTTATTCATCGATATCTATCTATCTACTTACTTACTTAAAGGTAAAGTGTGCCATCAAGTCAATTTTGTCTCCTGGTGGCCACAGAGCCCTGTGGTTTTCTTTGGCAGAATACAGGAGGAGTTTACCATTGCCTCCTTCCATGCAGTATGAGATTATGCCTTTCAGCATCTTCCTATATCACTGCTGCCCAATATAGTACCAGCAGGGATTTGAACTGGCAACTTTCTGCTTGTTAGTCAAGCATTTCCCCGCTGCACCACTTAAGGTGACTCTACTTAGTTTCTTTCTTTCTTTCTTACTTACTTAACTTGTTTAATCCTCCTTTCCCCCAAATAGCTCAGGGCGGTGTTTAAGGCCCAGATCCTGAGCACATTTCTCAGAAGTAAGTGCTTCAGTCCTCAGTAGGACTGACTTCCAGATATCTGATATCTGGATTGTTTGTTTGTTTTTTTAATTAAGCTGGGATTTTCAATGGGACCTAACTGCCAAGTAAGTGGGCATACAGCCTTAAAGTGCTACCTGGATGTAAGCAGGAGGTGTAGTGAAGGGAGAATGAACAGGGATGGACCACAGTACTTCTTCTCGGCTTCTCTGGCTGTTGGGTTGGCCATGGGGGCTGTCATGGAGAAAGCCTGCACTTCTGAATTTGCAGCTACATCATTGGATAGAAATGTAATTGATTTCCCCTGAAATGCTGGCTTTAATGGTACAGTGTGCAGAAAGCTATGCCAGAGGCATTTTCTGAAGGTCTAGGTCCAGTCCAAATGCTGAGAGGGGATCTAAACCTGGGTCCCCCTGTCCTGCCCCTGAAATACACTGGACTCCGGTTGATACTCTTAAATAGATGACAGTGAGCTGTGCATAGTGTGGTGTGTGTGACACAGTGTGGGGGGACTCAGTTGCAATCCTAATAACTGAATTGTGGGCACAGGAAGACGGTCGCATAGACCCACAGAAACTGGGACAAGATTGTCCCAAACAGACTGAAGATTGTGAGCACAGAGTGAAATGCACCTCCTGATTGATGTCCATGAAAAATATTAGGTAGATGTGTAGCCCGATCCTATCCATGTTTACTCAGAAATAGGTGCCAGTGATTTCAGTGGCAGTGGTTTCCAAGTAAGTGCTTATAGGATCAATGCATTAAATACATCCCTGCTAATTGAGCAAACATACTTTTTTTACAGTGGTGATTCCCACCCCCCTCTATTTAGCAGGGGGAGAGCAACTGTCCCTATCTAGCCCCACCACAGCTTCCCTCCAGTGGCTGTTGCTGGTGTCCCCCTTAAGTTTCTTTTAAGATTGTGAGCCCTTTGGCGACAGGGAGCCATCTTATTGATGAATTATTTATTTTTCTATGTAAACCACTTTCAGAACTTTGGTTGAAAAGCAGTATGTAAATATTTGTAGTAACAGTAGTAGTAGATCCATTAAAGGGGGGGCGGGGGCGGGCTCTAATTTGAGTTCCCAGATGACACTGGACTACAACTCCCATCATCCCCAACCTTCAGCCATTGTGGATGGAGATGATGGAAACTGTAGCCCAACAATATATCTGGGGACCCAAGTCCGGGAATCCCCGCAAGGCTGCTGTCCTATCTACAAGAGTGCATCTTGGGGGAAGGGCCCTGGATCCCAGCGCGACGTATTTCCAGTTAAACACAAAGGCCTGCTGCATCAAATAGGGCGGACAGTTGCATCATCACAAGACTGTTGTGTTGCAATCTAAGATCTCCCCCTCTTTCTCTTCCCCTTCCAGGGAAAACAACGAAAATTCCAGCTCCAACGGCCACAACCCACTTTCCTCCTCCCTGAACGGCAATAAGGCGGTTTTGGGCAGTTCGGAAGACGAGAAAACGCCCTCAGGGACCCCGGATCATTCGTCGTCCAGCCCCGCCTTACTGCTCAATTCGAACGCAGGTTTACAGCCGCTCCATGGCTTGGGCCACCCCCAGGGTCCTAGCGCCATTCCTGTACCCAGCGCGGACCCTCTGCACCACCACAGTTTGCAGGACTCCATCCTTAACTCCATGTCCTCCAACTTGGTCGACCTTGGCTCTTAAAAGGAATCGGAACACAAACCCTTTCCTGGCATCCATTGTTCCCTGAACCCAAGCTTCCCACTCAGTTTTCTTCTTTTTATCCTTTTTTTTTTAAACAACTTATACTTATTATCAGGAAAAATTGAAAAGGATGGCAAAGTCCTTCATGGATCCGTTGTCTCGCTTGGGATGGCTTGTCGGCTGGCTTTGGACTTGCGTGGAAGGTACTGTGTAAACGTTAGACATTGCGCAACGCTAAAGTCGTCAGGAAAGTGGACGAAGTCTTAACGAGGGTTTGGCCAAACTGGTGCAGAGAGGTGGACATTCTTCCTTAGCATTTCTTAAATGAGATGAGGGAAGATTAGTGCAGGAGCCAGGGCAGGGGTGTAGCTATAATTGAGCAAAAGGGTTCAAAGAACCGCCCCCGCCAGCTTCACCCCTTCCCATTTTCTTCATTATCTGCCTCACTCTGAGGGGCCACCAGAACATCTCCCCTAGCTACGCCCCTGAGCCAGGGGTGTAGATCCCCCCATAAGCATTTGAGGTTTTCCCTCATTTCATTGAATTCCCTTCCAGCAAACCGAACCACCCATCTCTTCAGTGCCCAACACATATTTTCTCCCCTCCAAAATGTGAGAAGTTGCTCCTCAAGCTTCCTCTCTGTCTGCACTCCTGGATGGAGCTAAGTGGGAAGGGCGAGGGTGGTAGCATCGGCATTCTCACTTCCGTCTCTTGGTACTTGATCCGATTCCACCCTAGAGTTGATCAGTTCTCAACCTGCCCCTCTAATGGTGCAACGGATCAGCAAGTGGCGTGCCTTTCATGCCAAGTCTGGAGCAAACTCTTGGTCACCTGCTGGTTTCTGCATCTTCTCAAGGCTCTATGAAAGGTGTAGCCTGAATGAGCTGAAAAGGTGTAGTCCAGGGGTTCTCAAACGTGGGCCCCCAGATGTTGTTAGATTACAACTCCCACCATTCCCAGCCACAATGGCCATGTTGGCTGGGGATGATGGGAGTTGTAGCCCAACAATATTGTGGCTGGGAATCAGGCCCATGGCCAGCCTAAAGGGTTTAGGGGAATTGCTAAAAAAAGTTGGGGTGCCAGGTTTTACCTCTCCAGTTATTCTCCATTACAGCACAATATAACAGTTTAAAAGAGAAAGTGTGTATTAAAAAAAACTGGGCAGGGGAGAGAAAATTTCTGGAGATCTGGGCCCATAACTCTGTTATGGGACTTATAGAGCAACAACATCTGGGCACCCACTTTTGAGAACTCTGGGTGCAGTCTGAGAGATGCTACTTGAAAATTTGACCGGGGGGCATCCAAACTGGGTTACGATTGTGACTTTTTGCTTGGCAGTATGTCCCCTACAGAAGGAGTGGTTTGCTTCGCTCTTTTTGTGGGGGGAGGGAATCAGAGTGATCCTTTGCCATCTATTTTATCCCAGGGCCTCTCTACAGACTGCAACAGGATAGTAGGTTGTGAATGGTGGTCAAAAATCACATTGCATTATGGGAGGGGCTGCTGTTCCAAGGGAAGTCTTGCCTTTCTTTTTGAAGCAGATTAAAAGAGCAGCTTGCATCTAGAAATGGCCCACTCCCCTTGTATTCTACTTTATAGCTTATGCTATGCAAAAAAAAAAAAAAGTAAAAATACAACAACCCTCCAACCGGGCTGCCTTGTCCACGTGGTGCTCCCCCTCCCTTCTCTGGGTGGGTTGAACAAGAAAGGTGCGATCCACAAATCGCCTAAGCCAGAGAACTTCCCTTCAACCGATTCAGTGACTCCACATTTGGACTTGAAGCTGGAAGAGCTCATCACCTCAGGGGGGGTGCTCTTCAACCTCAGTTCCCTCATCTGTAGAATGGGAGCAAAGGGTGAACTACCTCACAGGGCTGTTTGTGAGGATAAAGACTGTACAGCGTTTTGCACATTTAACATTGAGATAAGCCTATATCACTCATTATTATTATTCATATTAAGAATAACTTTCCCCCTCCTTGAAGTCTTTTGGGGTCACCCTGGGTCCTCTGCTTAATCGTCCAGGCTTAAGTGGCTTCTGGATCACAGCCTTGGACCCTGATTCTGGCCCACATGGGGTCCATGACACCTACCCAAATCAAACAGGGCCAGGAGCAGGCCTTATATCTATATCTATCCTATCTATCTATATATATCATAATCCATTGCTGCTCATCGAAACCCAGGACAATATCAAGCGCCAGCAAGCCCCGCCCCTCGACTAATGTGTATTGTTTATATTATGTGAATACAGTATTTGGAAAAATATTTCTGCTTCTATTTTATAATAAAATCGAGAAATCCAGCTTTCTGTGCTAATGATTAAGGCTTTGGCTTTTAACTGACTGTCCTTCCCATGGTGTGCGCCCGTGTGTGTAGGTTCTGACATGCCTGTTTAAGGAAAACCAATTTAATTGTAATAGATTGAATTTAATTGTAATAGAATTTAATTATTACAATTTAATTGTAATAGATCCCCTTCCCCAGATCCCAGGTATTACAGTTCAAGAAGACAAAGTAGGTTCTCCAACATACAACATAGGGCACTGTCACACAAAACTACATTTTCCGTGATTCTGTCAAGTGAAGACAAGTGATGGCAAAAGGAAGAGGAGAGCTGGTCTTGGGGTAACAAGCATGACTTGTCCCCTTAACTAAGCAGGGTCCACCCTGGTTGCATATGAATGAGACACTTGATGTGTGAGCACTGTAAGATATTCCCCTCAGGGGATGGAGCTGCTCTGGGAAGAGCAGAAGGTTCCAAGTTCCCTCCCTGGCTTCTCCAAGTTAGGGCTGAGAGAAATGCCTGCAACTTTGGAGAAGCCGCTGCCAGTCTGTGAAGACAATACTGAGCTAGATAGACCACTGGCCTGACTCAGTATATGGCAGCTTCCTATGTTCCTATGAAGGCAGTCTGGGGCATGTGACATATTGGAAAGCCTTCCTAAATTGTGGGAGGCTGTGTAGCTCATTGGAAGAGCATCTGCTTTGCCTACAGAAGGTCCCAGGTTCAATCCCTGGCATCTCCAGGTAGGGCTGGGAGAGACTTCAGCCTGGAACCTTGGAAAGTCAGTGTAATCAGTACTAACCGAGATGGACCAATGGCCTGACTCCCTATACTGCAGCTTCCTATGTTTCTATGTTTCCATTCTTGACTCAGGAATAAGGATTAGGGGAAATTTGCCCGTTAGCATCACGCTAGGTCCAATCCCTGGGAGAGGCTCCTGCCTGAAACCCTGGAGAAGTTGCTGCCCGTCAGTGTAGCAATTAGCAATAGCAATATCACTTACATTTATATACCGCTCTATAGCCAGAGCTCTCTAAGCGGTTTACAATGATTTTTAGCATATTGCCCCCAACATTCTGGCTACTCATTTTACCGACCTCGGAAGGATGGAAGGCTGAGTCAACCTTGAGCCTTCTGGTTACAGGGCGGCAGTTTTACCACTGAGCTAGATGGACCAATCTAGCTCAGATTACTGAGCTAGATGGACCAATGATCTGACTCTGTGTAAGGCGGCCTCCTATGTCCCTATGTAGTGACTTCAGTTTCTGTGTGAGGTTAGTATTGCCATACAGAGGAGGAGAAAGACTTGTTCCCTGCTGCTCCAGAGAGCAGGACTGGATCTAATGGGCTTAAATTTCAGGAGAGTACATGTTGGTTGGACGTTAAGAGAAGCTTCTTAACAGTAAAAGTAGTTGATAATTGGATCAGTGGTGATGGGGTGGGGAAGGGGGCTCCCCCTTGCTGAAGGCTCTCGCTTGCGGAACAGCCAACTGCTGAGAATGCTCTAGCTCTGGATTTTCTGCATCCGAGCAGGTGGGGTTGGACTAGATCAGGGATTCTCAACATTGGGTCCCCAGATGTTATTGGACTTCAACTCCCATAATCCCCAACCAAAGGCCACTGGGGCTGGGGATTATGGGAGTTGAAGTCCAATAACATCTGGGGACCCAGCGTTGAGAAACCCTGGACTAGATGCCTTCAAGGAACGACACCCGCCCCCCCCCCATTATTCTGTGGATTATGTGATCCTGTGCACCAATCCTTGAACTAAACTGATCACCTGAACTTGCTTTTTTCAAAGATAGATTATGGAGTATTTCATGTCTCCATCCATCCACAGACATACCTGTGAGTTTAAAAAGTAAACCTTACTTTGAAAGTTTCCAGTCTTCAAGGTCTTTTTAAAGAGATGGAGAGAAATACAAATAGGAATACAACAAATATTTATATACTGCTTTTCAACCAAAGTTCCCAAAGCAGTGTACATAGATATAGAGAGAGAGGTGCACTTTGCCACGGACCTTAGGGATCTGGTCCGTGGCCTCCTGTCTCCAAAGGGGCCTGCAAATGTTCTGGGGGGCCTTCCCAGAGCCCCTCCGCTGACCCACACCTGCCCCACACCTGCCCCACACATGCTCACAGGAGGGTGGTTGGGGGCAAGTTAAACCTTGTGGAAGCAAGCATGACTTGAACCATTAGCTAAACAGGGTCCACCCTGGTTGCATATGAATGGGAGACCACATATGAGCACTGTAAGATATTCCCCTCAGGGGATGGAGCCACTCTGGGAAGAGCAGAAGGTTTCAAGTTCCCTCCCTCGCTTCTCCAAGATAGGGAAGAGAGAAATTCCTGCCTGCAACCTTGGAGGAGCTGCTGCCAGTCTGTGTAGACAATACTGAGCTAAGTCAGTATATGGCAGCTTCCTATGTTCCTATGTTCCTCCTTCCCTGAGCCCACCTGCCACACAAATGACAGGTTGGGCCATTTTCGGCCCATTTTGTGCCTCTATGCACATGTGCAGAGAGTCCCTAAATGGGCTGAAAATAGCCCAGCCTGTCATTTGGGCGTCAGGGGGGCTCAGGGAAGGAGACCTTGCCCACCGCCTCCCCCACCTCGGTCTGCACCCTGCTGGCCACCACCTGTCTTCACATCCCATTGCAAAATGGTTTAAAAAAAATTTAGCTCCCCCCCCCACCAGCCAGAGCAGGGAGCTCCGAAGCCCTCCAGGTCCGGGCTCCAAAATTACCTAGGTGCACCACTGTATAAACAAACAAACAAATAAATAAATGAATAAAATGGCTCCCTGTCCCCAAAGGGCTCACAATCTGAAAAAGAAACATAAGGTAGACACCAGCAACAGCCACTGGAGGGGGGCTGTGCTGGGGCTGGATAGGGCCCGCTTCCCCTGCTCACTAAATAGAATCCCCACTTTTTAAAAGTGCCTCTTTGATCAGCGAGCAGGGGACTGTTAGCAGGGGTATGTAGGAAGCAAAAGAAAGTGAGGAAAGCCATATCTCCACTGCCCTCTATCCACTAACCACCCACCTTACTTTTGGGAAAGTACACATTTGTACCTCTTGTACAAATTTTCAAGTCTCTTGATGACCTAGAGCAGGGATTCCCAATCCTGGGTCCTCAGAAGTTGTTGGACTACAACTCCTATCACCGCAGGACACAATGGCCATTGTGACTGGGATGATGGGAATTGTAGTCCAACAACATCTGGGGACTCAAGGTTGAGAACCTCCGACCGAAGAGCACGGAGAGGTGATTTTTAGAAAAGGGAAGAGAAATGGGTTGCCTTAGAGTGATAGGACTGTATGAGGGAGATGGAGGCAGCCAGCTGCTGGTATATTTGGAAGGAAAAGGGGGCCAGGTATTGGGGGAGGGGCTGGAAATGAGGATGGGAGACTGGTGCTCTTAGAGAAAGAAGAAACACACAACTGTGGTGTGCTTGAAATGAAGAGGAAGTACAGATGAGATCTAGGAAGGGAGGAGAGCTGGTCTTGTAGTAGCAAGCATGAATTGTCCCCTTTGCTAAGCAGGGTACATCCTGGTTTGCATTTAAATGGGAGATGTGTGAGCACTGTAAGATATTCCTCTTAGGGAATGGGGCTGCTCTGGGAAGAGCACCTTCATGTCAGGTTCCAAGTTCCCTCCCTGGCATCTCCAAGACTTGCGTTTTGGGCAGTATATAAATAAGGGGAATAGCTTACAGTGCTCACACTTCTAGTCTCCCATTCATATGCAACCAGGGTGGACCCTGCTTAGCTAAGGGGACAAGTCATGCTTGCTACCACAAGACCAGCTCTCCTCTCCTGTTATTCTGTTTAGGGGAAGTGTGTGTGTGTGTGTGTGTGTGTGTGTGTGTGTGTGTGTGATGGCTGTGCTCCTTAAGAATAATATCTCCCTTACCAGGATGTTCCTAAGGCTGGAGTCCCCCAGAGACCTGGATTATGCATTCTGAAGATTCAAATGATACCAAAAGTCACTGCACCTGGGGATTTTGGGAGTTGTAGTCAACAACATCTGGGAATCCCTATTAGAGGGAACACTGGTAGGGTCATGGCCAGAATCCGTGCCCCCAACTCCCCACCCCCACCCCAGGTGGCACCCTAGGGAGCAGTGTTCCTTTTTGTACATATTCTGCACATTCTAATTAACAAAAATAACCAAACTACACACAAGACAGGAATGAATGATAAACCGGTTTAAGTCTAATGTAGACACACCCTTTAAGTTACCACGACTTGACATTAATTTAGGACCAACCAACCATATGGCAGGAACTGTACAGAACACCAAAAGGGCAGAAAGGATATACAGTTTAGGGACTGTCACTCACAGTCAATTCACAGGAAGGTTTCTTACTCTCTATGAACTGAACACGTGAGTCAGTGGAAAAAGACGTTTGAGGCTGCCAAATGGAACGAAAACTGGTATGTGGCGTTTGATCGATGAGGAGTATTTATGCCTCAAACGCGGGGTAAACACCTGCGATAAACTTGCACGTGTGAACACCACTGCTTTCTACTAACTCAAAAGTGGAGGTGAATAGTTGTGAGTAGCAGGGCACCGACGGTGATGGATCATGCTGGTGGTCGCTAATTGAATAAAGCCAAGCAAGAAGCGATGGGAATCGTGCGTGGGAACCAAGTCCTAAAAAGTGCAGGGCAAGGACAAGGAGATGTCAGGGAAGGGGGAGAGGGAAGCAGAAGGAGACTGAAGCCAGTGGGTGGTTATGTTGATCCCAGTCTAACCTGCCTCCCAGGTTGCTGTGAGGAGAGCCATAACCTTGCACACATCACTCTGGGCTCCTTAGAGGACGAGCGGGATATAAATGTAATAAATGAACAAATGAAGACTTAATAAATATTGGTTATGGCAAAAGAAAACCACAGGGCTCTGTGGGCACCAGGAGTCAAAATCGACTTGACAGCACACTTTACTTTTAGGGCAGAGAGCTAAGAGATGGGGGAAGAAGAGTCTCATCACATCTTAAAGATCTACTCTTGTGCATACTCAAGAAAAACCAATTATATGTTCATTATTTTGCAGAGACCTCCTGAGTGTGTGAAGAATTCCCCCGTCATTCTGCAGAACTCCCCCGTTAAACCTAATAACTCATAACGTCAATCCCCAAAACATATTTTCTCCCCCAAAAAAGTGTCTCCCCCCACCCCATTTAAGTGAGGTCTTGGTTCTCAAACTTTCCCTCCGTCTTCACCTCCGTGGATTTTTCTTTTCTACTGGCCACCTAATGGCGCATCGGGCAAATGACTTGATTAACTAAGCCAGAGGTTGCCAGTTCAAATCCCGCCGGTATGTTTCCCAGGCTATGAGAAACACCTTTATCGGGCAGCAGCGATATAGGAAGATGCTGAAAGGCATCATCTCATACTGCACAGGAGGAGGCAATGGTAAGCCCCTCCTGTATTCTACCAAAGACAACCACAGGGCTCTGTGGGCGCCAGGAGTCGAAATCGACTTGACCGCACACTTTACCTTTATCTTATAAACTATAGGAATGCTGCCCATGCAGGTCAGTTTCGGCTTTCTTTTGTTTTATTTTCAAACAGAGAGGTTTGTTCCGTGGCTTGGACGCATCGTCCATAGGCCAATTTACTTAGGAGCAACATAGTTTCACTTACCTGACCATTTCTAGTCACTGCACGGATTATGGTCACTATCCAACCATAAACCACCTACAAAGTAAACTGCTAGCAAGTAAGGTCATGGTTATTTGTTTACTCTGTCTTTGGCAGAGGCAGAAATGAAAGCATTCGGTTGTATAGGATCTGAAACCTTGCGTCTGACTGGGCGCTAACTGACCAGGGCTATCACCCTAGATGGACCCACCGAGACCTGAATGGGAAGGGGCGGCAGGCACCGCCCTCAGAGCAAGGAGTCTGGTTTGTGTTTGATTTCCCTTCGGGTATGTAGAGTTAGTTTGGCTACAGGAGCGAGGAGAAGGGCACACAGTCTTTGAAGGAGATCTCCGTGTTCCTCTGGGTGGATCTTGCTAGAAATCAATGCCGGTGTCAAGTTCGAAGCTTTTGAGGACAAGGTTGAATTCGAAGCAAATCAATATCTGGGAGCTGAAGGACCTAGTAGGAGGGAGAGAGGGAGGGAGGATGCAAGTATTTTGCTTACAGGTTCGAAGTCAATGGTACCTCGCGGCCATCTAGTCTGCCCTCCCTCGTTGCTGCTACCATCCCAACATTGAGCTATATACTTTATCTCAGGATTCACTTCTTCGGAACAACTACTGCCTCTCTAAATTCCCAGCCTCGAACCCGGATCAGGAGCTCACCATAACGCAGGTATTACAACAGCACAGGGCACCCGCCCTTTTACTTCAAGACCAAGTTAATCCCGCTTAATTGGATGTATTAATCACCCACAGCTTCTGCTCCGGTTGTATAATAAGCTCTCCTGTTCACTAAGGGAATCAAATCATTCACATATTGTGTCCCTGCAATATTTGGCACTCTTCCCGAGGACCGTGAGTCGTACCAGTGCCACACATGGGTTAAAGAATATCACTGTCCTGCGGGGATCTCCGTGGATGACGAGCGTCTTTTGTCTTGAATATGTAAACCAATTCTGCGTTTCTATACGCAACGAACAGTCTTGTGACATCTTAAAGACTACACGCGTTCGTCTTTAATATGCCGAGAAACTCTCTGTGCTGTTTTTGCTACGGCAGCCTGGCAGGGCAACTCCATATTCACTTACTTGGGAGTTAGCCCCATGGATGGACGAATATGCCTGTGCTAGGCAAGGCAGGAGGAGATGCAAATTCAAATCCGCACTCAGCCGTGAAGCTCACATCTTGGGCCAGTCAGGATCCCTCAACCTAGCCTACCTCACAGGGTTGTTATGAGGGTAAAATACATCTGATGTCGGAGAGAAGCATGAAAGTCATTGAAGTCTTAAGAGCAAGGGCGGGACAAACATGTAATGTTCAAATAAATTGGGTATGGGATTTACTTTCGAGTAATCAAGTTCAGGATACCTCAAGTGGGCAAAGAGGCACCTTTTAAAGCGGTGATTCTCTTCATTTAGCAGAAGAAGAGTAACTGGCCCTATCCACCCACAGCACAGTACTTCCAGAGACTGTTGCTGGTGTCTGTCTTATTATTCTTAGTATTATTATTAATATTTTATATCCCGCTCTTCCTCCGACCAGAGCGGTGTACTACATACTTGAGTTTCTCTTTCACAACAACCCTGTGAAGTAGGTTAGGCTGGCCCAGAGTCACCCAGCAAGTATCATGGCTGAACGGGGATTTGAACTCGGGTCTCCCCGGTCCTAGTCCAGCACTCTAACCACTACACCACGCTGGCTCACAATCTTATGATTGTGAGCTCTTTGGGGACAGGGAGACATCTTATTTGCTTATTATTTCTCCATGTAAACCACTTCGAAAACTGTTGTTGTGAAGCGGTATATAAATATTTGTTGCTGTTCTTGCAGTTGTTCATCAGATTGGTTTATTAGTTCATGCAGCCTCTCTCTTTGCGCAAGGGAAACTCCCCCAATCCAGGAGAGCTTTTAGGGGGTCCTCGCTGGTCAGGCAGTGCTTCTTCAGAACCCCTTCAGACAAGAATATGGGGCGGGGGTAGCTGATATTCTAGGCCTATTCCCAATGCAGTACAGTCATGTTCAAGCGCAACGAATGTACAGCCTACACAGGTACAAATCAGTGTGCGGCTTAGGGTTAGGTGATACACATGTTCTGCTGAACACAGATGCAGCGGCACACTTCCTAGGTGCGCTATGCATCTGCGGGGCCTGTATCCAGATTCAGTTCTAGAATGAAGACAGGCACAGCCATTCACACAAACTCGTGGAGGAGTGTACAGCCATCGACACACTCGCACAATATAATGTCCCAATAGGGATCCTGACCGAACTTACTTGAGGAAGTGCCATTGAACCTAGGCATGTCTAACTTGTCCTTTTAATTTCAATGAGGTTTCCTCGAATAAATTTCCTCAGGATGTCAGCCAGTGTGTGGCTGGCACACTAGCAAAGGTATTGTCCGGACCATCGAAACTTTAGCAAAATTGCAGGCAGCTGGAACTCCAGAGGGTGGAAGGGAGTCGGGTTGTCCCCCGCCCTCTATCCCCCCCCGCCCCGCTAAACATTTGCCAACCCACAAGGAAGACCGATGGTTTCATATACACTCTGACTGGATTAGCTTGTTTGTTAGTCGGTCGGGCTGCTGCGAATTGATGCTACAGAATATCATAATTAAAAGGGAAAAGACAAACCAGTTTCGGCTACCTTCCTTTTGCCATACAAGCTTATTTCTCTGTTCCAATTCTATGATGTTAGAGCCCGAGGAATAATTTGATTTTTATTCCATGGGCTGTCGCTGTTTGCTTTTTAAATTCCGTTGGTAAACCAAATAGTTGCCTCGTAGTTTTATGAGGAAGGTTGCCAGCTCCCCGCCTGTCCTTTCGCTGTTTATTCTCACCCGATCCTCTATGTCGCCCCCCATGGAAAATAGTAACAATTCGAGGTCATTATTGGCAGCGTTCACAAACCCGGGTTCCTGAATATGAGTCCTTGGATCCATTTCCATTCTTTTTTATGCTAAAGGGCGCTATAATTTAGTCAAGCGCTGCGTGGTCTATTCTTATGAACTTGGTTTTGTCTTGAAATGAGGGCCTAGAGGAGCCCGATCCTATGCACGTTTGTTTATGCGGAGGCAAGTGTCGGTAAATCTGCGCGCAGGACTGCAGTTTTAGTAAGGCGAAAGTAGACACAGGGCGCCACAACCGCTCTAAAAGGTCTCTGTGGGGCACACAGTGATTGTCTCATTACTAATAAAGCTGCAATCCGGTCCCAAATATATTTGAACATAGGAAGCTGCCTTATACTGAGTCAGACCCATGGTCCATCTACCTCAGGAATGTCTACACTGACCGGCAGCAACTCTCCAGGATTTCAGGCAAGAGTCTTTCCCAGCCCTACCTGGAGATGCCATGGGTTGAACCTGGGACCTCCAGTTAGGGCCCCACCCAATTTTTCTTATAAAACAAGCCACTCTTCTTCTCCTGCCCCCGCATTGGTAAGAACTGAAGTTGCTTTTAAGATGCACCTTCATTACTTTCTCCTCCTTGAACAATCTTTCTATTTATCATGATTTCGCTTTTCAGGGAAAGCGTCCTCAAAGCAGTTCAGGTAGAAAAAGATCAATGGTAAGAAGGTGGTTCCTTGTACCTCAAGGGCCCGTAATCTGGCACTTCTTAATACTCGAAGGGGTTTATTGTTGTTATTTTTATGGAGACACTATCTAGTTCTTTCTCTCTTGTGCACTCCGACTCTTATTTCCCTCAAAAGTAACCCAATGGATCCCAGCGGTACTTGCTTCCTTCCTTCCAAAGCCTTCCTTCCAAAAGGTCTTCGCTAAGGGTGGCAGGATAGACGATCCTTCCTCGAGGGATAGACTCGTCTCAGGAGGAGAACCGGTTGGAATTCACGAGAGCGCGGGAGCTGCTCTCAATTCCTATCCGTTTCAACCCGGCCTGCGCAAAAGATTGCGAGGATTGCGCTTTCAGCCTCCCTCCCAATTTAATTAGAAAACAGAACAAAACAAAACAAAGGTCGATCAACTAAGTCTGAGGAGGAACTAAGTGTGAGGAGGAAAGCAAGTTCTTTTTCGAGTCTCTCCTTAAGACAGCCCGATCCCTTGCCACTTTGTATTTTTAAAACCTGGGGTCGGGAGCAAACCCCCGCTGAGTTCACTGGCCTAAAGCTTAAAGACAATTGCAGCTTGACTTCGAATTAAGCCGCCTTGATTTCGAGGAAGCCCCGTCCGAGGATGTATGCGCTCAGGACCACAGGTTGTGCTAATAGCAAGTTGCACACTCCTCTTTAGGGCACCGAACAATCTCCAAATGGAAACGTTACCTGCCAACTCGAAACTACAGCCCCACTGCTGTTACCCCTTCTTTGGCCATGTAGGCGACCTCAGAGGAAATGGAACCAGAGGGACACAGGCTTGGAAGAAGCGTTTAGACCCGGGATAGTTCTATGGCCACTGTTAGCCACAGGGTAATTAATAGAACCTCATGTCAGAGGCAGTATATCTCTGAATAATAGGAATTAGGGGCAAAGGAAAGGGGAGGACCGTAGCCTTCACATTCTGCTCGCCATCTTCCCGGGGGCAACTGGCAGGTGGAAAACTGAAGCAGGACGAGATGACGGCCTTTGGACAGATCAAGCAAGGTAATTCTTTTTTCAAAAAATATTGATTCGCATCTAATTCATTTGTATACCTCCCTGTAACAGTAATGCGGTTAAACAACAATTTAAAGGGATCAAATGAAGCAATAAAATGCACCAATAAAATGCACAGGCTAAAACGGGAAACGCAGCAGCAAAGAGATCTTACCCATCAGACGTGATGGGTAATGTTATTAAACAGCAGGGCTGCACAATTTCGGCTCAACAGCAAATGCTGAACTACAACTTCCATCATCCTCTCTGACTACTGGTCACTGTGTGCGGGGATGATGGAAATGGTTGTCCAACAACTGCTGGAGGGCCGAACTTGTGCAGCCCTGTATTAAACAAAACATGGGAACATAAATAGGTTTTGGCCTGGAGCCTGAAGGACATTCGTGCGGGAGGCACGTCACACCTGGGCGCCGGGGAGGGCGTTCCATAGGCATGGCGCCACAACCAGGGAGGCCCTTTCCTTTCCTTCTTATAAACGGGGTGGGTTTAAAAATCTAGGCTAGTTGGGCGACTTCCTGACTAGTAACAAACATGTACAGCAACTTATATAGCGCTTGTTGAGTGGCCAAAGCCCTTTGCAAACGGGCAAGGAAAATTGAATAGTGGGGGAGGGGAGAAGGGTCCAGCGGAGGAAATAAGAGGGGGGAAAGATCCAGGAAGCGATGTAGATGCGGTAAGCTTGTTGTGACCCTGAGGGCCTCCTTGGCCCAGGAAGGCAGAGAGAGAGCCGAGAGCAGAATCAGTCCTGCCAAGCTTTTCCTCCCCTCCCTCTCCTAATCACAGCAAACCGAAAATCCCTACATGTTACGACTCACTTCTGGCAGCCTCCCGCTTGTCTATAGGAATTATATTTTCGAGACGCTGTACACAGCCGTCCCTCCTCCTCGTTTTCGTACCTCCACCTGCCGTTTCGTAACGTCGCGTTTCGTAAGGAAGAAGCGGAGAGTGACGTAACTAATCCGGATTTTTAGAGGATTAAGTTCTGAGTCACCAGCAGTGAATTCCGTGGAGGCAAATCTTTTCTGGGGAATGTTTGTCCACAGTATTAAATTCCCAATTCCCACCCCCCCCACACACCCCAAAGATATTGTACTTCTGGTTGCTTTTACCTAGAGCAACCCAACAGAAGGACCTCTGGAAGAAATTACTAGGGGGTCTCCTAACCCTAACCCTAACCCGGCAAAATCGGCGGCGGCGGGACAAAACATAGGCTGCAGCACATTCACAGGACGGCACGTGTACGTTCTTCAAATTAATGAGAAAAAGCGACTCCCTTTAAGGGCTGGTTCACATGTACATCACTGTTTAATTACTGTACACGTGATTACAGTCAAATGAACGGGTGAAACTCACTCAAACCCACCTGGACTCTCTGCTGAGCCCCGAAGCCCACTGGGTGACTGTGGACCAATCACTTTCCCTCTCAGTCTACCTCACAGGGTTGTTGTGAGGATAACATGGGGAGGCGGGGGCAACCTTAAAGGAAAGACGAAACTAAAATGTAAAAAATAAAGAAAAACGAAAGCTATACCTCCAAGGGAAACTGCCTATTCAACTGTTTTAGAAACTAAATGAAACCTCCATGTTCAGAGGCCGTGACTAGTAGTTGCAGGGGGGCAAACGGCAGCGGCGGGGGTGGGGGGTCGCCTTTGTGTCCTGCTTGTGGGCTTTGTAGAAGTATCTAGCTGGTGGTTGCTGGAAACAGAATACTGGAATAGATGACCCATACCCTACTATCACTAATTCTGAATGGGTGTAAATGAAGTAATCGCATATTTCTTCTCTTATGCTGGTAAAAGACCAAAATAAAGATACAGAATTGATTATTTCTTCTATACTAGTCCGGCCTCTCCTCCTGTTCTTTCCATTGTCTTCTCCTGTGTTGAAATTTAGATTGTAAACTCCTCGGGGCAGGAGGTCTGGGGAGATGAGCTGGTCTGGGGAGGAAAGCTGGTTGACACGTGCATGCATACAACATTGCCCGACCTACACTAATCGGTGATTTAAAAGAAAATAATCTCTCCCTATGAACCCCTGCGGGATTACTCTGGAAGAAGTCACCCGTAGGGACTGTCGGATTTCGACTGACTCCAGGGTATGCGCTGTGCAATTCTTCATGGACACGACACTAAGATTTTAATTTGTTCGTCCTTAAAGAACCTTACATAGGAACATAGGAAGCTGCCATATACTGAGTCAGACCCTTGGTCCATCTAGCGCAGTATTGTCTACACAGACTGGCAGTGGCTTCTCCAAGGTTGCAGGCAGGAGTCTCTCCCTCAGTCCTATCTTGGAGAAGCCAGGGAGGGAACTTGAAATCTTCTGCTCTTCCCAGAGCAGCTCCATCCCCTGAAGGGAATATCTTACAGTGCTCACACATTAAGTCTCCCATTCATATGCAACCAGGGCGGACCATGCTTAGCCAAGGGGACAAGTCATGCTTGCTACCACAAGACCAGCTCTCCTCTCTTGATCTAACCTTCTTGATCCATTGACTCTGAGCCGAAGCAGCTTTTCTTTTTCTGTGAAGCAGTCTGGCACTACAAAATGCATCATCATCATCATCATCATCATCAATCATCATCAAAATAATACGTTAGGCTTTCCATATATTGGTTTGAGATTTTCTATTCAAACTAATAAAACAGAGCCTGGTTGGACCAGACGAAAACTCCTCCTCGTTATTTATTTAGTATATTTGCACACGCCCCATGCTCATGTCCCTGGGCGGTTTCCAACACAAAACAAATTAGAACAAAAATTAAAATATTAAAAAACAGATAATTAAACTTGAAACATTAAATCCTTTTGTATTAGTATTAGTGCCATCAGCATTCACCTGGCAAAGTAAAAGAAAACAGATCTCTGCCCCGAGGCGTTTACAATCGAAAATTCAACACAGGAGAAGACAATAGAGGGAAGAGGAGGAGAGGCCGGACTAGCATAGAAGAAATATTCAATTCTGTATCTTTATTTCGCTCTTTGATCAGCATAAGAGAAGAAATATGCTATTACTCCATACACCCGTTCAGGATTAGTTAGTTATAGTAGGGTATGGGTCATCTATTCCAGTATTCTCTTTCCAACAACGACCAAGATGCTTCCACAAAGCCCACAAGCAGGACACGAAGGCGACCCCCTACTCCCACCGCCGCCGTTTGCCCCCCTGAAACTACTAGTCATGGCCTCTGAATATGGAGGTTTCATTTAGTTTCTAAAACAGTTGAATAGGCAGTTTCCCTCCAGAAGCAAATGGAGGAAGCATTTTCATCGTTGAAAATGAGGACAGTTGGCCAGGAGTTAAAGGCTAAACCCTCCTTTCCTCACCCACCACCTGACCACCCCGTTGGTCCCGATCCTGGGCTCCCCCTGCTATGAGGAGGAGGAGGAGGAGGAGGAGGAGGTGGCTAGAGGTGGCTCAAGTTAGTGGTCATCTCCCCATCTTGTGGAAGAGAGTTCTGTCAGCTCAGCCGGCATTGTCTTGGGGGGGGGGGTTCTTTATTTTGTCTGTCCTGAATTTTGTCTGTCCTTCTAGAATTATAAGAGGAGGTTAAAACACACACACACGAGTTTATGCCTCTTCTCCATACAAAGAGTAATTTCATAACCCCCTGCCATGCCCTTTCCCGTCCCCTGCAGTCAGAGCAATCCTAAACACGTTTCCTCAAGCCTAAGCCCAACCAATTTCAACGGGGCTTACTCTTTAGTAAGAATAGTTAAGATTGCACGGCCACTAGTTCTTTTTCTGAATCAGCTCTTCCCCTCTCGCCCTAGGCATCCTTTGTAAGGAAAGTGCTTCACCCATACCACCTCCCGATCATGCTGGCTGCCCTTTTCAGACTCTACAATATCGTTTTTCAAAAAAGCATGGCTTTTATTAGTACCATTTTAATACATAATAGTTAAGAACTTTTCCTTTCCCAACCTATAATCAAATATTGAAAACATGGGGGTGGCGGGAACAACTGTACACAGTATTCCAGATGTATATGCACCTTTGATAAGGGCATGCAGGGCTGTTCAAATCTGGGTCTCCCGATGACGTTGGACTACAACTCCCATCATCCCGAGCTACAAGTTATCTGGATCAATCTTTTCCTAAAGCACTGAATTAACTATGTTTGGTAGTTAACTGTAGACATAAGAGTGTCAGCAGAACTTGCAGGTATCCTACGAGGAATATGCATCCAACTCACCCAAGTAGCTACTTGGAGATGTTTCCTGACATTCTCCTGTTTATCATCACTTATGATCAAGAAAAAAGAGTGTGTAGCAGCTTGATCCTAGGCGTGCCTAACTGCTTGGAATTTTAACTTTGATAGCCTATAATGAAGACAGGGGTTCTCAAAGGTGGTTCCCCAGATGTTGCTGAACTATAACTCCCATCATCCTCGGTTACAGTAGCATTTGGTGACTGAGCAACAAGCATCTGGTGGCCCAAAGACTCTTCAGCCACTGAACTCTAAAGCTAGGGTTCTCAAACTTGGGTCCCTATCCTGTGCCATTTCTAAATCCAACAACAACAACAACAGCAACAGCAATAGCAACAGCAACAACAGCAACAATTTATATACCGCTTTTCAACAAAAGTTTCTAAAGCGGTTTACATAGAGAAATATTTTTTTTAAAAAAATTAAAAATGGAGCCCTATCCCCCAAATGGCTCACAATCTAAAAATAAACTTAATAGACACCAGCAACAGCCACTGGAGGGATGCTGTTGGGGGTGGATAGGGCCAGTTACTTTCCGCCTGCTAAATAAAGAGACAGAATCACCATGTTAAAAAGGTGTTTCTTTGCCCAGTTAGCAGGTCCAAACCAGGTCCACCCTGGTTTGTATTTGAATGGGAGACTACATGTGAGTACTATAAGATATTCCCCTTAGGGGATGGGGCTGCTCTGGAAAGAGCACCTGCATGCTTGCATGTGGAACGTTCCAAATTCCGTCCCTGGCATCTCCAGATAAAAGAGGCACCAACTTGCAACCTTGGAGAAGCTGCTGCCAGTCTGCGTAGACAATACTGAGCTAGACAGACCAATGGTCTTCCTATGTTCTTGTGTTCCTATGAAAGACTCATCATATTCTCTGCAGAAGCAATTTTGCAGGGAAATGAGGGAGCTGCATCTGACATCTCAAGCAACCTCTAAGTCCATCAAGCTCTCGTGAACACTTTCACCTCAGTACTGTGCCTTTGAAAGTTATTATTTAAATTGTAAGTTGTTTTCAGAGCCTATCAAGGCTGAAAACCAGGATATAGGTGTAATAAATAAATACCTGTTGTCTACACACTCATTGAAGACCACCTTAAGTGGTGCAGTGGGGAAATGCTTGACTAATAAGCAGAAAGTTGCCAGTTTGAATCCCTGCTGGTATGTTTCCCAGACAATGGGAAACACCTATATCGGGCAGCAGCGATATAAGAAGATGCTGGAATGCATCATCTCATACTGTGCGGGAGGAGGCAATGGTAAACCCCACCTGTATTCTACCAAAGACAACCACAGGGCTCTGTGGGTGCCAGGAGTCAAAATCGACTCGACAGTGCACTTTACCTTACACACTCATTGGCAACAGTTCTCCAGAGATTTGGATGCCATAGGTATTGAACCTGGGACCTTGTGCATGCAGTGTGTGTTCAACCACTGGAGCTAGTCAGACAGGCTTGGGTTGTGATTCTACATCCAACTTCTTGGAAATCATGAATAAGTTTGACATCTTGAAGGTAGAGGCTACAAGCTTGGACCATGACTGCGTCTGCAAGTTAGACAACCCGCTCACTGAGAACTGACTACTGTCTGGGAAGAATTTGTTTGGCTTTTGCACTTCTCACATGTGTTTAAAATGTGAAGGTGCTTTATGTGGAGTCAGAAAATTGGTTCATCTGATACAGTCTGTGCTGATTAGGAGCAGCTATCAAGGGTCTCATACAGGGGTCTTTCTCAGTCCTACCTGAAGATGTCAGGAACTGAACCTGGGACCTTTTGTATACAATACAATGTGCTCTACCACTAAGCGGAAAGTTCAATTCCTGGCTCGCTCATTTAAGGGGAGGGTGTTTTAGGCCAGCTAGCTGCCTTGGGAGCACTGGGCTCACCTGTGAGCCCCATGGTTCCCATGATCAATGGAAAGCAGGCTAAGCATCCTCAGCCCACTTTCCGTTGATCGTGGGAATGGCCTCAGAGTGTTTTCCAACTACAACAATTCTCCCAGTCTGGTTCTGTGCACACTCGAACCGTACGGGGGTTTGAATTCAAACCGAGCTGATTTGAAAGGCTTGGAGGTCTAAAGGGGAATCCAGCAAGGATTCCCCTTTACCAGTAAGGGGGGGGGGCAGGTGGACATCTGTAACAGCAGATGGGAGAGGAACAAAAAAGTACCTTAGAAGTGCCACCAGTGGTGGCGGCTGTGAGGGGGCAGTGAGGGTGGCGGCAGTCTCCCTCGAGTAGCCTGAGCTGGTTCAGAACTGGTTTGGGCCTCTGTGCAGGTGTGAACCAGGCCCAAACCAGCCTGGGCTACTCAGGGGAAGGCCGATGGGTGGGTGGGGAGCGGCACTTGCCCCCCTCCCGGTAGCTGCCGGTGCCAGATGTCTAAGGTACCTTTTTACTCCCCTCCCACTTGCTCTACTTTTACAGAAGCCCCCCTGCCCCGCTTCACTGGTAAAGGAGAATCCTTGCCGGCAAGCCGGTTCGGTAAGAACCGGGCCCAGGCTGAACCAGACCAGGGGTTCTTCTTGCATTCTTAAGTCAGAACAGTCTCATTTTGTGTCTGGCACTCTGCTCACTACAGCCCACAAGCCACCCTGGCCTCGTATGCTGGTACTAGTCATTTGCAACCTACAAGAAAAATAAACTGGAACCAAACTCTGTCAAGTTTGTTTGTAAACTGCCCCCATCCTCAGTCACTTGGTGGCTCTTCTCACTGGCCCACATACAGCACAGTATGCTGGGGTGTTTTCCTCACTGTCCATACTGCTGCCTGTATATATATATATATATATATATATATATATATATATATATATATAAATATATAAATCAACATAGTTGCACTACAGCACTTTTGTGCAAATTGCTAAAATTGTACAAATGTGCAAGCACAGTTGTTTGGCACTGCAAGCATTGGCTGACATACCATGTAACTTAACACATGTGGTGGAACATATCATTTGCCCACTTGCACAAGAGTGCTCATGTGCAAGTGCAAAAATTGCACATGCAGAGTTGTGTAATGACTACACTGTCATGCAACTCCATTGGTGAAATTGTTGCACTTGCGCAGCAGGGCTCTTGTGCAAACATGGAGCTCTATGGTACCATTATGCAGTATGCCACAGCCATTATTTCCAATGGCCACAGTAAAATTCACAGACAGTGCAGAAACCACCCATGGGATGCTGTGCTGTATGAGGGCCACTCATCATAGGTGATCAGACAAGAATACAGGAGCACAGGTGGTTGCCTTAAAGCGAGTTAGACCTTTGGTCTATCTAGCTCAGCACTGTCTACACCAGGGGTTCCCAACTTGTGTTACTCCAGATGTTGCTGAACTACAACTCCCATCATCCCATCTGTAGCTGGGGATGATGGGAGTTGTAGTTCAACAACATCTGGATAACCACAGGTGGGAACCCCTGCTCTACACTGACTGGCAGAAGCTTTTCAAGGTTTCTGGCAGGAGTCTCTCTCAGCCCCAACTGGAGGTGCCAGAGAGTGAATCTGGGACCTTCTGTGTGCAAGCATGCAGATGCTTTTCTACTGAGCTATGGCCCATTCTCTAAGGGGGAATATCTTACAGTGCTCATCCAAATGCAAACCAAGGCAGATCCTACTTAGCAAAGGAGATTATCCATGCTTCTTATCACAAGATCTGCTCTCCTCCCTTGTTTACATGCCTTATGTGGAGCTGCTCTTGTGGTAAAGGTAAAGTATGTTGTTAAGTTGATTTCAACTCCTGGTGCCTACAGAGCCCTGTGGTTTTCTTTTGGTAGAATACAGGAGGGGTTTACCATTGCCTCCTCCCACGCAGTGTGAGATGATGCCTTTCAGCATCTTCCTGTATTGCTGCTGCCCGATATAGGTGTTTCCCATAGTCTGGGAAACATAACAGCGGGGATTTGAACTGGCAACCTTCTGCTTGTTAGTCAAAAATTCTCCCGCTGTGCCATGAATTTGCTAAGCAGGGCCTACCCTGGTTTGCATTGTTACCCTTTGCTAAGCAGGGCCTACCCTGGTTTGCATTCTAATGGGAGACTACACAGGTGAGCACTGTAAGATATTCCCCCAAGGATGGGGCCGCCCTGTGGGGTGTAGCTAGGGGAGAGGGGGCCCATGTTCACCCCTCTCCCTGGCAGCCCCTCATAGTGAGGGAGATAATGAAGAAAATGGGGGGGTGGAGCTGTGGGTCCCAAGGGCCTGGGTTCTTTGAACCCTTCTGCTCAATTATAGCTACACCCCTGGAGCAGAAGGTTCCAAGTTCCCTCCTGGGTATCTCCAAATAGGGCTGACTCCCTGGCATCTCCAGATAGGGACTTCTGCAGCCTGTAACCCGGGAGAAGGTGCTGCCAGTCTGTGCGCAGACAATATCCTGAGCTAGCTGGAGCAATCGTCTGACTCTGTAGGAGGCAGCTTCCTACGTCCCTCTGTCTGTGACAATGCAGCCAGCCCATCTCATCATGGAAAGTCTTAACCAGGGCGCCCCGCACAACTTTGCTCTCCTCTTCCTTTCCCCATCGCAACCATCGGCCTCCCGTCTGCGCTGCCTCCCTCCTGCGTCCGGGGAGGGAACAGCCAACAGCGAAGGCCTCCTTCTTTCCCAGAAAGATCAGGTCACCTTGGAGCCAAGCTTGGGCGGAGGAGCGGCCTTCTCCTGTAACGCGGACTTAGGCAGAACAAAGGGGCTCCGCGCCACGCTTAGCAACCACGGGAGAAGGCCGAGGGGAGCCAAGGAAACGTTCATTGCTTGCTATTCAGGAGAAAACAGGTATGACCGGGTGCAGGGGGGGGGGGGCGGGGGAGCGGCCGCCGCTCCGAGGCGCTTGGGGCTGATATCCATTACGCACGTAGAGAGCCTTCTTGGGTAACTTTACCTCTGCGCACAGAAGGGCCAGTCAGAAAGGAGCCCTAAGGAGGGGGGCGGCGGCGGAAGGAGCTCTAAAAGCACTCCAGCTTCTGACTGATGTGCAAGAAGGCCTTAACACCCCTGCCAGGGCTCTCTGGCACTGGGGCTGCAAAGCGCACACGACTCTCTCAAGTCCTGCCAGGCGGCCTGTATTTGGGGTGAAACAACCAGCAGTTCTAAGGAGAACGCCGGAAGCCTACTTTCCACTTCCTTCAACGAGTGTGTGTTGTGTGTGTGGGTGTGTGGCGGGGGGCTCTTAGCTTGGCCTCCTTCCCACGTGCTGTGAAAGAATTTGGTTCACGTCCGGATGGTCAGCACGTGGATTACAAAGGGGGGGGGGCTCCCTATAATTTGAGCAGCCATCATTTTGAAACAACATGGGAAACTGGGGAAATACTCCATCATCCGAGTCATGTAGGACCTCCTTCCATAGGCTGTGAATTATTTGGTGTGACTGGCAGCAGATGGGTTACAAACAGGGCGGAGGCACCCTTGAACGGACAGGTTCAAAGAACCTGGCCGCTGCCCCCAGGGGCCACACCTCATGCCCCAGACACGCCTCCCGCATCAGACACTGGTGGGAGGTGGGGGGCTGGCTTGATTTAGTTCCAATGGGGCTGTGTGGCCCTGTATTTATTTATTTATTTATTTATCAAATTTGTACCCCGCCCCAAACTTTCATCTCTGAGTGGTTCACATAAAACAAGTTTAAAACATTTACAAAAACTTAAAACAATTTAAAAATAAACCAGAGATTAAAACCTAAAAAATTTAGGAAGCTGAGAAAGCTTGGGCAAAAATTGGCCAGCGCTGCATTTGCAGTGAAGCCAGAGTGACTCAGAGCCTCTCCTAGCCACACTGCTGCAAACGCAGGGGCCTGTAGGATTGCCCCCCATATGCTGTAAATTGTTGGTGTGTTTGTATCAGGCTAGAGATGCAAACTTATTAGAGGAGGACGTACAGACAGACACACAGACATGGTGAACTCATAAGCCGGGGTAGATGATGTGTGGCTCTCCAGATGTTGCTAAACTACAACTCCCATCACCTCCAGCCACAGTTTTTTACAGTTGGGTTGAGATGTGATATTCCCACCTTAAATGGCGCAGCGGGGAAATGTTGACTAATAAGCAGAAGGTTGCCTTCTGAATCCCTGCTGGTACTATATCAGGCAGCAGCGATAGAGGAAGATGCTGAAAGGCATCATCTCATACATACTGCACAGGAGGAGGCAACGGAAAACCCCTCCTATATTCTACCAAAAGAAAACCACAGGGCTCTGTGGGCTCCAGGAGTCGAAATCGACTCAACGGCACACTTTACTTTAGAGATGTGATGGCTTGGGGGTAGGGGGAGAGAGAAAACCACCTGTTTTTTTCTGCCCCCTGCCTCTACCGTCCTTCACATCTCTACAGCTGGGGATGATGGGAATTGTATTGCAGCAACGTCTGGTGAGTCCCTCAGTTAGGTAATTGACTCAATCAAAAACTGGGTTTGGGAGGTGTGTTTGCTCTCAATTTCTAGTTGTTTGGAAGCAAGGTAAGAGGTAAACCTGGGTAGAAGGGATTGTGTGGAAGCTATTTCGGAAGAATTCCTCCTACCTTGTTTTCACACAATCACTTCTACCCAGGTTTTCCTCTTACCTTGCTTCCACACAACTGGAAATTGGGAGCACACACACCTCCCAAACCTGGGTAGAATACAGTTTTTGATTGTGTGAATGACCTCGTTGCTTACCCATCACAAGCCTTCTTCCCTTCAGATAGACAGACAAACTTTATTACCATCGTAGATCAGACTGTACAACAAAAAACATTACATAAGACTAGAGCATGTAATACAATGTAGCAAAACCTAGCCACATTGAAAGTGATCTCTTTACAAAAGTTAGATAACAAAAACTCTAAATAAAATTCATCAGAGTGACCTGGAAACTTCCCCAAAAGAGGAGAAATTAGTTTTAAACGAGCATCGTTATAAAATTTACAATATAAAATAACATGAGGGATAGTTTCTACGGCACCCATTCCACAGGGGCAAATCCTTAAATTAAACGGAATCCCTTTATATCTACCATCCCTAACGGCTGTCGGAAGGGCGTTTAGGCAGGCAAGAGTAAATGGACGCCTGAATTTAGGGATAAGAATATTATCTAAATATGTTGCTGGTTTGGAATTAAAAAGTTGTTTCCCCAGATAGATACCGTTGCTTAGACAGGCTGTATCCACTTTTAATTCTGTATCAGCAATACGCTGCTTAATAACCTGCCAGGCCTGATCATGTCCTAATCTAAGAATTTCCTCATGGGAGAACCCAAACTGAAGAAGCTTATTTTTAACCAAGGTCTTCCACTTATGGAAAAATCATCAGTCATTACCAATGAAGCCAGGCCTACATTGGCAAAAACCAGTTTTAACCAAAACTTTATAATACAGGTCCAGTAAACCCGATTCAACCCTAGTGAGACCTACTTCTCGTCTGGTAAGAGAATTGGGAATGCAGGGGGGAACTTGAATCTTCCCTTCAGAAAACAGGCTAAAATGTCTGTCATGACCAGGGGTGCTCGATATATTGCAGCACCTGAGCTGAAGCACCAAATGCTCTCTTGCTCTGTGCCCCTGGTGGGGGCCAGCCCCCTTTCACAACTTACCCTTTTGACATTTTGAAAGTGGTGCAGGGGGCAAAGAGGAGGGACATTTGCCCGCAGCCTTCTCTTCTTGTGCTTCTTGCAAGCTTTGCAAGGAGTGTGAGGAGAGAAGCTCCTCGCAAAGCTTTCTGGGGCAGAGTGGGGGACACCTTGCCACTCTGCTGATGCCCCAATAAGCTGTTGCTTGAGGCAGGCACCTCATCTCTACTCAGAAAATGCCCACCCCTGGTCATGACAGTAGTGAGTAGGAGCATAGGAACATAGGAAGCTGCCATTTACTGAGTCAGACCATTGGTCTATCTAGCTCAGTATTGTCTTCACAGACTGGCAGTGGCTTCTCCAAGGTTGCAGGCAGGAATCTCTCTCAGCCCTATCTTGGAGAAGCCATGGAGGGAACTTGGAACCAAGATGCTCTTCTCAGAGCAGCTCCATCTCCTGAGGGGAATATCTTACAGTGCTCACACTTCTAGTCTCCCTTTCATATGCAACCAGGGCAGACCCTGCTTAGATAAGGGGACAAGTCATGCTTGCTACCATAAGACCAGCTCTCTTCCCTAATCCACCTCTAGTTCCCGTTTGTTTGTTTTTACATTTATATCCTGCTCTTCCTCCGAGGAGCCCAGAGCAATATATATGCAACCCTGTGTGGTAGGTGAGGCTGAGACATAAATGACTGGCTCACAGTCACCCAGTGAATTTCATGTCTGGATGGGGATTTGAACTCGGGGCTCCCCAGTCCTAGTCCAACCTCCCAGTCTTAGTAGCAGCAACCAAAGATCAGTTCCCTGGAAGCTCATGTCTCAGCTCTTCGAGGACCATTTGTTCTCACTCCGTGCTCTCTGGGTATGTTCTGGAGCTGCTGCTCTGGTTTTTGGAAGATACACTGGAATCTAGTTACATACATTCATTCTGGAACAAATGAAAAACAGAATCGAATCAAGCCCATTTGGTCCAATATTCATTCATTACAAAAGGAATGCCAGTGGAGCCCAAGTGAACCAGCCCTGATGGGAGGAGAGCTGGTCTTGTGGTAGCAAGCATGACTTGACCCCTTTGCTAAGCAGGGTCCATACCACCTGGTATGCATTTGAATGGGATACTACATGTGAGCACTGTGAGATATTCCCCCATAGGGGATGGAGACGCTCTGGAAAGACCCTTTGCATGCTTGCATGCAGAAGGTCCAATGTTCCCTCCCTGGCAACTCCAAAATAGGGCTGTGAGAAAGACTCCTACCCGCAGCCTTGGAGAAGCTGCTACCAGTCCATGTAGACCAGGCTGCTCAACTTCGGCCCTCCTGCAGATGTTGGCCTACAAATCCCATCATCTCTGGCTATTGGCTACTGTGGCGGGGGATTATGGGAGTTGAAGTCCAGAAACAGCTGGAGGGGGTGGGGGTGGGGCTCAAAGTTGAGCAGGCCTGGTGTAGACAGTACTGAGCTACATGGACCAATGTTCCAACTCAGTATAAGGCAGCTTTCTATGTTCCTATGTTCCACATTGCTTATGAGCAATTCTTTATTCTGTTTAAGAGACTGTAGGTTCTTTCTGTAACAGCAGAATGACCAGTGTTTGGTTTTTCTAGTTTTTAAAAACTGTTTTTAAAGTTGAAAAGGACTGTCAAAACTCCCCCCAGCAGCTGGCTTCTAGCTGCTGCCATGTTCCCCCCACAATTCCTTAGGTTGGTCTGGAGAATTATGGGGGAAACAATGGTGGCACTAGCAGCCCAGATATATTTACCCTGAGTCAGCTAAGGAAATTCTTGTGGGTGAGCAGCTTCTGTGTGCCTTTTTCTTGCTGGGGCAGGCAACGAAGGTGTAAATTCAGTGTGCACCTAGATGTTTATTGCATTGGTTTCAACAGGATGGACATAAGAACATAAGAACAGCCCTGTTGGATCAGGCCCAAGGCCCATCCAGTCCACCCATCCAGTCCAGCATCCTGTTTCACACAGGGGCCCACCAGATGCCGCTGGAAGCCTACAGGCAGGAGCTGAGGGCATGCCCTCTCTCCTGCTGTTACTCCCCTGCAACTGGTACTCAGAAGCATCCTGCCTTTGAGACTGGAGGTGGCCTATAGCCCTCCCACTGGTATTCATTGATAGATCTCTCTTCCATGAAGTTATCCAAACCCCTCTTAAAGCCATCCACGTTGTTGTTGGCTGTCACCACATCTTGTGGCAGAGAATTCCACAAGTCGATTATGTGTTGTGTGAAAAAGTACTTCCGTTTGTTGGTCCTAGATTTCCTGGCAATCAATTTCATGGAATGACCCCTGGTTCTAGTGTTATGTGAGAGGGAGAAGAATTTCTCTCTATCCATTTTTTCCACACCATGCATGATTTTATAGACCTCTATCATGTTTCCCCACAGTTATCTTTTTTCTAAACTAAATAGCCCCAGGTGTTGTAGCCTTGCCTCATAAGAAAGGTGCTCTAGGCCCTTGATCATCTTGGTTGCCCTCTTCTACACCTTTTCCAGTTCTACAATGTCCTTTTTTAGATGTGGTGACCAGAATTGTATGCAGTACTCCAGGTGTGGCTGCACCATAGATTTGTATAAGGGCATTATAATATTAGCAGTTTTATATTCAGTCCCCTTCCTAATGATCCCTAGTGTGGAATTGTCCTTTTTCACAGCTGCCACACATTAAGTCAACACTTTCAACGAGCTGTCCACCACGACCCCAAGATCCCTCTCCTGGTCAATCACCGACAGCTCAGATCCCATCAGCATATACTTGAAGTTGAGGTTTTACGTCCCAATGTGCATCACTTTACACTTGCCAACACTGAACCGCATTTGCCATTTTGTTGCCCACTTACCCAGTTTGGAGAGATCCTTTTGGAGGTCCTCACAATCTGTTTTGGATTTCACTGCCCGAAAGAGTTTTTTATCATCTGCAAATTTGGCCACCTCGCTGCTTACCCCTGCTTCTAGATCATTTATGAATACATTAAAAAGCACCGGTCCCAGTACAGATCCCTGTGGGACCCCACTTCTTACTTCCCTCCATTGTGAAAACTCTCCATTTATAACTACCCTCTGTTTTCTGTCTTTCAACCACTTAGCAATCCACACATGTACTTGTCCCCTTATCCCATGACTGCTAAGTTTTCTTAGGAGTCTTTGATGAGGAACATTATCAAAATCTTTTTAGAAGTCCATGTATACTATGTCAACTGGATCACCTTGATCCACACACTTGTTGACACTCTCAAAGAACTCCAAAAGGTTGGTGAGGCAAGATTTACCTTTGCAGAAGCCATGCTGGTTCTTTTCCAGCAGGGCCAGTTCTATATGCTTTACAATTTGTCCTTGAGGATGCTTTCCATCAATTTGCCTGGAACAGAGGTTAAGCTAACCAGCCTGTAATTTCCCAGATTGCCCGGATCCCTTTTTGAATATCTGTGTTACATTTGCTACTTTCCAGTCCTCTGGTACAGAGCCTGATTGCAGGGATAAGTTATATATTTTAGCAAGGGGGTTGGCAATTTCACATTTGAGTTCTTTGAGGACTCTTGGATGGATGCCATCTGGCCCTGGCAGTTTGGGGTACAAAGGTTTATTCTTTTCTCCATTTTGTTGTTTCACTTGTTTTTGTTATTAAAAGCCTGCTTCAGTTAGCTATTCACTCGTTAGAAATCTTGTCATTTTGTAACTTTCAGTTCCAGAAGGTAATGAGGGAGGAATAGTTTGACTAACTGTAAATGAATTGATAAGGTTCTCTATGTTTTGGTGGCTTTTCAGAATTTCATACAGCTTAAACAGTGTTTTGTCATATCGTTCATAATGTCATTGTAGGTGCTCAGATGTAGCTTAAGGTGAGACTTGTTAGTTTTATAATTTAAAAAACCCTCTACAAGTCCATTACAATTAAACCTTACAAAACTGTACAGGTCGTTGTCATCATCATCATCATCATCATCATCATCATCAGAACAGAAATGAAACACTCTGGAGTTTTGCCTCAATATGAGTTAGAGAGATATGTTGCACAGTTGATTCACATATCCATTTTCCTGTCTCCTTTAAAATTGGGTTTATGATGTCTGTGTCATGGTGTGTGTGTGTGTGTGTGTGTGTGTGTGTGTGTGTGTGTGTGTGTGTGTGTGAGAGAGAGAGAGAGAGAGAGAGAGAGAGAGAGAGAGAGAGAGAGAGAGAGAGAGAGAGAGAGAGAGGGTGGTGGTGGTGGTGGTGGCAGGCTGTTCTCATGTGCACCTTTACCCAGGCTAGGAAAGCCCAGCCTGGGTTAGGCTGTGAGTAAGAACCTCTGGGATTGGTTCCTCTGGGATTGGCATTTAGCTGGTTTAAGGGTTCAAGGGAGCCCTTAACCTGGGCTCTGGGATTGTGTGTTTGCTGGGGCTACGTTCAGCCCCAGTGGACACAGAGATGGGCAACTAGAGCACCCGTATCCTGGCAGAATCCCCCAATGCATTGCACGTGTTGCATGGTGCATTGTGGGATATCCAGAGGCCGGGAAAATGAGGTGCAGCCTCTGGAACTCTGCGCTGCACCACCCAGCGTGGATTGTCTGGGAGCATGATCCGTGCTCCCAGCATCAGACAAGTGCTCCTCTGGGGCTGTGTTCCCTCTAACAGGGACTCCCAGTTGTTGTTGACTATAACTCCTATAATCCCCAAGCAAAGGCTATTGCAGCTGGGGATGCTGGGAGTTGTAGTCAACAACATCTGGGAATACCTTTTAGAGGGAACACTATTCTGGGGGGAAGGTGAGTTCAGCCAGCCTCCCCCGCCACCTGTTTGTGTGAACAGCCTCAGAGAGGCAATTCCTTCAACCCTGTAAAAGCCAGAAAGACAAATTCACATGCACATACTGCTGAAATGTCCCTATGTGCCAAGGAAGCAGTGTTTATTTTCTTGTCTCTATGTTGTCTCTTGAAGCGATGTTGGGACGCCTTTTAAAATTGTTGATAGACACGCACACTATAATCAGGTTTCAGGCCTCTTCCCTTAGTCTAGAGTTTAAATCCAGAGGAGAATCCACAACTCTAATGCGGACACATGGATACGGCGTTCAGTGCACTGCTTCCCTTCCATTCCCTCTCACCCTTCGAACTACCTAGTAAATGTTGCTGAATATGTTTGGAGTTGCATCTCTTCTATAAATACATCCAACCAGATCCAATGTGGGATTAAACTTTCTTAAGTGTCATGGTTCATTTACTAATATACCTGGCTTCAGAAGCTGGTACAGGGCAAACCCATTGCAGAGAAAACAAACACACAGCATATAGCAAGAAGAGAAAAGGCTTCAGCTGTGTGTAAATAGGGGAGGTGGAAGCTGAAGCAACGATCCTTGGTGCCAGAATAATGCAGACATGGAACCTTTATTGATGCTGTAAACAACACATGCTTGTCCTTCTCTCTTTCTTGTGAAATACTGGACAGTACGCATTGGTGAAATGTCACATGCAAAATGGTGTGGGTGTATTGAATATGGCTTTTCCGGATTAGCTGGGGGAGAAACATGTTTGATATGTCATTTGATTGTTTAAAAGTTTTGCAAATGTCACAAAATTAATTGTCACTGTTTGTGAGTTTGTGTGTGGAGGGGCTGCACTTTAGTTATTCTGTCTAAACAAAAGGTGGGAAGAAAAAATATATGTGCATTTTAAAAAAAAGGTTTTTTAATGCCCTCTTGCTGTTTGCCATGTTGAAACTTGTTTTAGGGCAATAACTCCCTTTGGAACAGGGAATGATTTGCTTTCACTGTGTAACTTGCTTTGCAAACTTCTTTGGTTGAAAAGTGATGATGATGATAAATAAATAAATAATAGTCACCATCATCATAATCTTTATCATCAAGCTGCTGAGTGGAAACAGAAAACCCACTACTATAGAAATAATAATTGTCCTAGAACAACAAAACAGTGGAGATGCTCTTTTCAAATTGATAGATTATAAGCATAACATTTTTGTGTGTGATATGGATTTTACAGTTTTCAATAGTTGAAAAGCTGTTGCAAAAAAAGGAGGTGGGGCCTGTTCAAATTTAGGTTGAATGTGGGTCACTGACATTAGCGTGATTTATGTATCCACATCAAGGTGGTTTATGGCCTGAGATTATTAGTGTGGGTTCATAAAATTATGCAAATGTCGGTGACCCACATTAAAACTAGATTCCAATGACTGTGTGAACGAGGCCTCTGTCTCCTGCTTTTGTGCCCCTTTTTAATATTACTTTTTTGTATTTTTGGAAAAAGGTGTGGTTTAAGTGTGGTTTTATTGTTGAAAAGTTTATAAAGTATTGCAAAATTAATGTGTCTACAAATAGTTTACATACAAGAGCTGAGCAGCATCTTGAATTATATTAAGCAGACATTCTTAAAGTGAATCAATATTCAGCGTATGAGTGCCTTGCTGTGTTTAAGTATGAAAAAAGAGATTCCTCAACTTGTACAAGTAAACCAAAGAATTCTTAAAGGTGGAAACTCTGGTGGTTTTGTCTCAGAACATGTTCCTCTGTGAATTTCTGGAAATTGTGGATTTGTTTATGTAAACTGGAGTAAAGCTTCCTTTCCCAGCCTGTATGCTTCATTTAGGAGGGGGAATTAGTTAAACATGCTTGCTGCTGTTGTTTGAAGAAACTATCTGTAGCAATGTTGTTACTCTCTGTAGTAATGCTGTGCTCATGGTTGGAGGAGTGCCCAGCGCAGGGTAGGGGAGCTGTGTGCGCTCCCGATCAGTGGTCCTGTGTTTGCAAAAATCAGGGTTGGAGGAAGCGAGTGTGATAGTATGGGAGGAAGGAGCTAGGTAGGACTGGTGTGGCCAACCCACATTCTGCCCCCAGCATTGTATGAGGATGGATGGAAGCTGTCCTCACCAGCTCCTGGCTCCCATAAGGTAACTCTCCCCTGTGCCCTCTGGCTTCCTTCATCTTTGCAAACACAAGATTGCCACTTGGTAGGCACACACATGCCTTGGTATTCTTCCGACCCTGTTTAGGGTAAGGAGAACAGCCCTACTGGCTTTTAACTTAAGTACTCGCAACAGTCCTGCCACCTAATGGCGCAGCGGGGAAATGACTTGACCAACCAATCTGTGCCCTTCTTTCCCATCCAGCTCTATGTGTGCCCTCTTTCCAGGCATCTCTAAGTGAAGTTCAGCAGCATGGATCCAAGGCTTAGCAAGGGGAGAAGTGAAGAGGCCAATTCTGGATTTTGAGAATCTTGCTTCAGACAAACAATTCCCAAACTGTTGAGGTGAAACACGAACAACTGGGCAACCCTACTTACTACTACTATTATGACTACTACGATGGCAACTACCACCTAATGGTGCAGTGGAGAAATGACTTCACTAGCAAGCCAGAGGTTGCTGGCTCGAATCCCCACTGGTATGTTTCCCACACTGTGGGAAACAGCTGTATCAGGCAGCAGTGATATAGGAAGATGCTGAAAGGCATCATCTCACACTGCATGGGAGATGGCAATGGTAAGCCCCTCCTGTATTCTACCAAAGACAACCACAGGGCTCTGTGGTCGCCAGGAGTTGACACCGACTCAACAGCACACTTTACCATTACTATGACAACTACTACGGATATTTATATAGTGCTCCTCAACCAAAGTTCTCAAAGTGGTTTACATAGAAAAATACATAAATAAGTTGGTCCCCTGTCCCCAAAGGGCTCACAGTCTAAAAAGAAACACAAGGCAGATGGCAGCAACAGCCATTGGAGGGATGCTATGCTGGGGTTGGATACGGCTAGAACTTAGTACTTTTTATCTGTTTCCACTCGAATTGCAACAGCCCTGAATCTGGGAAAGAGAATGCATGGCAGAGAACCGATTTAATCTGAACATCTTAAATCAATGCTAAACCTGCTAACGGAGCAAAGAGACACCTTTTAAAAGTGGCAGTTCTCCTTATTTAGCAGGGGGAGAGCAACTGGCCCTATCCATCCCCAGCACAGCAACCCTCCAGTGGCTGTTGCTGGTGTCTATCTTATGCTTCTTTTTTAGATTGTGAGCCCTCTGGGGGACAGGGTAGCCATTTTATTTATTTATTTATTTATATCTGTGTAAACTGCTTTGGGAGCTTTTGTTGAACAGCGGTATATAAGTATTCGTCGTTGTCATCGTAATGGCCAAAGGTCATTGTGGAGGGATGGTGCGAGTTGTTGCCCAACAACGTCTGAGGAGGACCGAAGTTTGAGAACCCCTGGCCTTAATTGTTCCTGGTAGAAACCACGATGAAGTCTTCTAAAAGAGTGTTAAAGTCATTCATTGCAGATCTGCCCTAAAGTAAAGGTAAAGGTGTGCCATCAAGTTGGTGACGACAGCTGGCAACCACAGAGCACTGTGGTTTTCTTTGATAGAATACAGGAGGGGCTTGGAAGGGTTTGCCATTGCAACCCCCTCCTGTAATTCTACCAAAGACATCCACAGGGCTCTGTGGTCGCCAGGAGTCGGGACCGACTCAACGGCTCACTTTACTTTACCTTTACCATTACAATCTCCCGCGCAGTGTGAGATGATGCCTTTCAGCATCTTCCTGTATCGCTGCTGCCTGATATAGGTATTTCCCATAGTCTGGGAAACATACCCGCGGGGATTCGAACCGGCAACCTCTGGCTTGCTAGTCAAGTCATTTTCCCGCTGTGCCATTAGGTGACTAGATCTGCCCTACCAGACAGGGCCAGCTAGCTCCCTGGTGCCTCTCTGCTGCTTTCAGCAGCATGGCTTTCTGTGCCGCGCATTGACATTTTTTGTCGCTCAGCTTTTGATTAAAGAAAGCAACTGTCGGAGGTATGGCAGTGCATTAATTAATTGTGCCTCCATCTGCTGGAAGGTCACAGGCACAGGCCTTTAAATCCAGTGTTTATAAGCGTCTCCTATTACATGACACCATTTCTGTTACCTGATTCAGCTAATGCACTGCATGGCAAACAATGTAATACTGTTGGCTCATTCAGAAATACCAGGCGCACATTAAAGAGGGTGGTGGCCTCACTGAGGGTTTCCAGAGAGGATTATATTAGTAAATAAATTCGTTTAGAGATGCGTCAACAGGGGGAAGGAGGGGACATATCCTCAGAGCACACAGAAATCAGTGGAGTCTTTTCTTCTGCATGTATCGACCCAGGGATCCATTTCCGTATAAACCTTTTTTAGAAGGGTTGCTTTAGTAATCCCGCAAAACGCAACCCAGGCGGGTTCACACACAGGGCAGAACCTACTTGCAAAGTCAGCAATCAACTGGTCTGTGACCTTGGTTTGAACCCCCTTGCTGTTCACGCAGGACCTAAAACAGAGATGTGGAACCAAGATTTAGAGCTAGCAACTCCTAAACAAGGGCTGCTCCCACTTGACATGTGCACTGCTTCAGAAGAACCCCTTCTCTTTCTGAACCTCTGGTTCGTTCCAGGCAAGCCCGCCCCCTCTTCCGTCAGACCAATGGCTGCAAGGCGGATGACATAGAGAATACTTGCCAGTCAGAGGGCAGTTCGAGGAAGGCTGAGATAGCATCCAGGACCTCACTGAGAGGTCCAGGCAGGGGAAATACCTCTTGCTCGGCTATTTCCAACAAACTGAAATATGTGATGGTCTACGGTGCCAGCTTCAGGTTCCCTCCATATCTGGGCTCCCTCCATATTGGGTGAGCGTAGTGGTTAGAGTGTTGGACTAGGACCGGGAAGACCCAAGTTCGAATCTTCATTCAACCATGAAACTCACTGGGTGACTCTGGGCCAGTCATGTCTCTCTCAGCCTAACCTACCTCACAGGGTTGTTGGGAGGATGAACATAACCATGTACACTGCTCTGAGCTCCTCGGAGGAAAAGCAGGGTATAAATGTAAATAAATAAATAAATAAATGGGCTGAGGGAACCTTAGTTTCCCTGCTATGTGTGAACCCAGCCTTTTAAACACCTCGCTGTTTCTTTTTGCCTAAGAGCTTGGTACCTTCAGCTACACCACTCTGAGCTCCTCGGAGGAAAAGTGGAGTATAAATGTAAAAATAAATGTAAAAATAAATAAATAAATAAATCTGGGCTGGGGGAACCTCAGTTTCCCTGCTATGTGTGAACCCAGCCTTTTTAACACCTAGCTGTTTCTTTTTGCCCAAGAGCTTGCTACCTTCAGCTATTGGCTGAACTACTGCCACATCATGGAATGTTCACGGATATTCTAATTGCCAAGGGAGGCAAAACCAGTCAATGCAATTTTTTAATTGTAAACTGCCCTGAGCCAGCTTGGAAGGGTGGTATAAAAATCAAAGAAAGAAAGAAAGAAAAAGAAAGAAAGAAAGAAAGAAAGCCACTTCATATGTTACCAGCAGTATTCACAGTGATGCACTTTTAATGATTCATGGCAAAGATCTACTCACGAGCAGCGTAGTGCTTGAGAAGGGAACAACAGCAGTGTCACAGATCAGCTTCTGTGAGTTCCAAAAGCCTTGCTCATCAAGGTTCATCTGAGATCCTGCATGACTTCCCTCCTCCTAAGTTACACTGATCATGTGCCCAGACCTGTTTTATGAGCTGTTAAATGCACATTATCAGCAGCTAAAGGTCATGTTAGGTCATGTATGATGCTGCTAAATCTTCTTGTTTTGTTTATTTCTGGTTTGCATGTGTTTTTTTACAATGTAGGCGAATTACTTTTATTAGTTATTTTAAATTGCTTTTTGTTGTGCATTGGCTTGAGTGCATTGTCATAGAAAGGCTGATATAGAAATGAAAACATAAAATAGTAATGAATCTCTGCTCAGTGTTGATATCCAGCTGCTGCCATAGAAGCAGAAGGTCATTGCTTGGGCTTAAAAAAAAAAAGAGAGTCTTGTAAAATCTTAGCGACCATTTAGGCCAAACAGTTGGGATTGTGTATGTGTATGCGTGTGTGTTCTTTTTCTGTGTAAACTGCTTTGAGAACATTCCCACTGGAAAAAGGTATATTAAAAGGTTGTAAACCTCCCAGAGATGTAAGTTTTGGGCAGTATAAAAATATGTTAAATAAATAAATAAAACAAAACAATAATTATATGCTTGACCAACTAAACATTTTAATCAGGTGCATCTTTGATATTCATGGTTGTTTCAGGTCAGGGGCGTAGCAAGGTTGGAGTGGGCCCAGAGACAAGATTTTAAAATGGGGCCCCCCCACTCAAAGTCCAGGGCCTCCGCACACCCCAGGCCCCCAAGGATTTAAGTCTGATATTCCAAAATAAGTATGCTGCCTGGAAATACATTTCACTGAATACACACACGCACACCTCACAATATATAGTGATATACATTGAGTACTATACATTTGTTTTACTTTTAATGCCTAGAACACACTAGAAAGATGAATGATTAAAATGGGCCCCTCGCTGCAGATTAGCCAAGGAGACTTTCAACCATGCAGGGTGAGCCTATGTTTGTTTTCTCAGAATTCTGAACAAATTCAGTCAAGTTCGATTCCAGGAGGTTTTTCACAGGAGGCTTTTAAAGCGCTTTAACACACACCTCCTCTGGAATGGAGGTGCTGCATTCACATGTTGGCCAGATTTACCCTGAAGTCCCTGCAAGTTATTGGGGAGCAGTTCACACACAAGAAAAATAAAATAAAATAAAAGCAGAAGACATGCTTCACAGTTCTCACTCAGACCTTCTGGGTTGCAAAACAACTTGAACATAAGTGCATTTATAAATGAATGAATAAAATAAATATAATACTGTTTCTTCCAGAAGTTTTTGTAATTTTCTGCCATGAAACAAGCCACTTATAGGACTTTTAAGAGTTTTTTTTAAGCCAGCAAATTTTCCAAGCTGTTTAAAAATAAATATTCAGAGACTTCTCAGTCCCTCCCCCCCATATCCAAGCCCTATGGCAAGCAGATCCCTATATATCCGGGTGGGGGGGTGGGGAAGGTAACCACAAAAAGGAGTTCACACTCTACCTGGCAGCAGGGGGTCTTCTGCTGCAGAGAACAGTGGAGGCCTCTCTGGCTGCCTCCTCCTTCCTGGCTGGCTTGGGCCCTACTCGAGTTCAGGATTCACAGAGGCCTACACCAGACCTCCGTGGAAGCCCCGCCCACCCGCCGATCAGCTGAGAGGCGGGAGAAAAGGAGCTCTTTGCAGCTGGTCTGCTGCCTCCATTGCCGGCCAGGAGAACAAGCTGGAGAGACGGCGAACAGGGCAAGTGGCTGAGGGGCCTTGGGGCTGGGCAGGGGGCAATGGGGAGTCACGTGAGGTGCCTCTGGGGGGCCCCTCCAGGCAGTGGGGCCCCCAGACAACTGCCTCCCCTTGCCCTATCGTTGTTACGCGCCTGTTTCAGGTCACACACACACACACACACACACCCGTTTGTCATATATATTATTCAGTTAATTTCCTTAGGACATAACATCACTGAGTTAGAGGGCTCCTTCTAGGTTATCTACTCCAACCCCCTGTGTGATGCAGTGCAGAAAATACAGAAGCCTGTGGATGTTCTTCATATGTTACTTTTTGAGGGTGTGGATTAAGATTTTAAGTATACCCACTGTATAAACGTAATGTGTGAATGTGACAAACAGGTATTTGGAAACAGAGGTGCACCTAGGTAATTTTGGAGCCTGGACCTAAAGGCCTTTGGAGGCCCCCCTCCCCTACAAGTTAAGCATCATCATGCTTGGCTGGCTGACCACACCACCCGGGACAGACGAAAGAGGATTTGGAGGCCCCTAAGGGCTGTGGAGGCCGTGGACTTTGGCCCCGAAGTCCAGGGGTAAGAGCGCCTCTGTTTGGAAACCCAACTTCCAAATGGTACTCTCCTCAGGAAGAGCAGTACAGGTTGCAACTCAGCAACAGGGAGTTCCCCAGGTAGCAAATCCAGGTTTGTGGCTGTGTAACGTGTGAAATGGCAGCATATCCACCTTTCATCCTTTCCATCACAAATGTTCCTTAATTTCAAATGTCTGGAAAGGGCAGTGATTTTCCATTGTGGAAAATCAAAATAGCCAGCAAAGCTACTCTGCATTTTGTTCAGTATGGCATGTTCTCATACGTAATGCCGAAGGTCCAGCTACCCGTTTAAAGAACAGAAAGTGAATGGCCACTCTTGTAGATTTTGTTCTGTCATGGCAACTCTAGCATGATGCCAGGTTTCCTTCCAGAAGGCCCGTCGAAGATAAAGTTTCATCGCCATCTACTGGTGAAGCAGAGAATTTGTCTCCTGGACTGCGTGAGACATCCGTTGCTGCGATAGATGGAGCAGCAAACCGCTCGTTTAGTAAGTGCTCTCCAGTGTGTGGAGCATCAACGCTGGAAAAGACACAAGGAAACATATGCTCCTTTGGCACTATGCGTAATAACATGTGTCATTGTATACGGATAGATGCTTACCTGCGAGGTTGCTTTTTACCTGACTTAAATACTCATTCATTAGATGCATGCCCCACTGTGACTAGTTATTGTATAACACCGCTCTGATAAATGACACAGCAGTCACATTTTCAGGGCTTGCTATTTCATGCAAATCTTTTTTTCTTTGGGCACAGCAACACTAGAGATGCTGTGCCTTTTGGAACTGTATGCAGGCACTTCACAATGTCTTGAGATCTGTGTTGTGGGGATCCCCCCCCAAGTGAAATTGCACAGCAGAGTATAAACCCATCCAGTTTTATCCTGTGGAGTCCCAAATAAACACTGTTTAAAATGGGGCATGAGCCACAGGTGTTGCCACATGGGAAATTATGTTAGGAACATAGGAAGCTGCCTTCTACCGAGTCAGACTCTTGGTCCATCTAGTTCAGTATTGTCTACACAGACTGGCAGAGGCTTCTCCAAGGTTGCAGGCAGGAGTCTCTCTCAGCCGTATCTGGAGATGCCACGGAGAGAACTCAGAACCTTCTGCGTGCTAGCAGGGAAGTGCTCTTCCCAGAGCAGCCCCACCCCCTAAGGCAAATATTTTGCAGTGCTCACACATGTAGTCTCCCATTCAAATGCAAAACAGGGTGGACCCTGCTTAGCAAAGGGGACAAGTCATGCTTGCTACCACAAGACCAGCTCTGATGATGATGATTGATTGATCGATTGTCATTGTTGTCCTCTCTCTTCTTCCCACCTCTTGGCAGAGGGTGAGACCCTGGAGTGGCAGGAAGTGCCTGTCATCATTTCCTGCTGCTTTGACATCCCCACCCTCTGCCTTTTGAACAGGCAGGGGCAGTAGGTGGCAGGCAGGGAGAAGAGGAGGGCAGAAGGGTGAAGACAGCAGGGAAGAGTTGAGGTGCGGTGAGGTGAGGCAGTCCAGGCGGTAGCTAGCTGTGGTTTGGTGGAGCTCCCAATCCTCTGCCTGCAACAACCTGCTGCTTGAGGCAACCATCTTACCCTGCCTCATTAGTTACCTGCCTTTATGTGCACAATGCCAGGCATGATAAAGCTCTGGAACATTGCGGGTAAAGGTCCTGGAACTTCCCACAGTAAATGCATTGATTTCCGGAGGTGGCTGATGCTAGCACAGAAACGTTGAAGCTGTTCACACAGACAGGCAAAACTGGGCGAAGGCAGCCCAGCACGGTTTTGCCTGCATGTGTGTACTGCTGGGATTGGGCGCTATCCTGGCAGCGCCTCGGTGGCAAACCCGCCTCCGAAGCTACCCTCTTAAACAGGGTTCGGAGAGTGAGCGCTCTCCTAAGCCCGTTTTACCTACCATCCAACCTTAACACAGTGTCACTACGGATCTGCAAAATGTGCTTCCGTATTGCTTGTGTATCGACATTGCAGTCCCTGCGCTGTCAGCAAGGTGCCGTTCACATTTCCGATGCCTTGTTTCGGATTTTATCCTTGCATTTTAGTCCTACAACGTTGTTAAAAAGTAGCCGTATTTTTCCATTTTAGGGAGTTTCGGGCAAACTAGAAAAGACTGCTGCCCCTGCTGGTGGATTTGTACAACACCCTTTAATTACATTGTGAATCCGATTCCGCCAAGCCAAAGCATTTTACTGCGGTTGTAGCTGTAATCTGGAAAGCACTCTGAGCAGGGGCAAGTAATCATAATCTTGGAGGCTGTTCTCAGTCTTCTCTGCTTGGTCATCATAAAAAAATATTTTTGGGCTCTCTGTGGGAGGGAAAATAAGGAGTGGATTTTGGTGTGGAGCAGAACATAGGAAGCTGCCATATACTGAGTCAGACCCTTGGTCCATCTAGCTCAATATTGTCTACACAGACTGGCAGCGGCTTCTCCAAGTTTGCAGGCAGGAATCTCTCTCAGCCCTATCTTGGAGATGCCAGGGAAGGAACTTGGAGCCTAGATGCTCTTCCCAGAGTGGCTCCATCCCCTGAGCGGAATATCTTTCAGCGCTCACACTTCTAGTCTCCCTTTCGTATGCAACCAGGGTGGATCCTGCTTAGCTTAAGGGGACAAGTCATGTTTGCTACCACAAGACCAGCTGTCTTCCCAGAACTGAATCGGTACTCTGGTTGAAAAGTTTGTTTTGTTTATTTTAATTTTAAATTTTTTTCCTTCCCCCTCAGATAAGGACATATACTTAATCCAATGTGGGGATATATACTCTACAAAGATATATATGTGAGTTTAACTACCATGGCTCCTAATTCCAAGAATCCTGGGGAAATGGGAAATGGTATACATATCAGGGGTTCAGGACCAGTACTGACCCAATCCCCAAAACGATCAAAATGTGCACCGGGTTTTGGGGTGACCTGGATTGCATCAAGTTGATACATCACTATTGACTTAATAATGCATTGGGCAGGGGATTGGGGGTGGGGGGAGCTTACCTTTACTGAAGGTCCAGCATTCCCTGAAGAAGGTAGCTGCTGAAAATGCAGTGGCAGCACCACTACCCAAAAAGGTAGTAGCAATGGCAACAGAGATTCAAGCTGCTGCCTTCCCCTGGAGCACACCAGGGCATGAAGCAGTCTCATTACATTACATCCTTTTCCTGGTGTATTTCTGGCAGGGAAATGGCCACAACCTATAGATACCAAGTTCTCTGCCTGGCATTTCTAGATAGGGCGGAGAGAGACTCCTGCCTGCAAGCTTGGCGAAGCCGCTGCCAGTCTGTGTAGACAATACTGAGCTAGAGGAACCAATGGTCTGACTCAGTAGAAGGCAGCTTCTTATGTTGCTCTGTTCCTTGCTGAAGCTAAGCAGGTCTAGGTTTCAGCAATGCCTGGATGGGTGACTGCTTGGGAACCCCCTTCATGCCACCCTGAGTTCCATCATGAAAAGTTGGATATATTAAAAGCTTGGGTTTCTTTGGACCTCCAGTGAAGGTCAGCATCAAAGGCAAGTGCTGCTCCTCTGTCTCCCTACAACTATGATGATCATTGTCTAGATCCAGGATTCTCAATGTTGGGCCCCCAGATGTTATTGGACTTCAACTCCCATAATCCCCAGCCCCAGTGGCCTTTGGGTGGGGATTATAGGAGTTGAAGTCCAATAACATCTGGGGACCCAACGTTGAGAACCCCTGGTCTAGATGTCCTCTAGAGCAGTGTTTCTCAGCCTCTTAAGAAGCAAGCACCCCCTAACTTCTGAATCATTTAAGAGGCATCTCAAGTTTCCAGTGGATTTTAGATTTGCGGTAATGTGTGCTATATGTTGGAAGAAGGGCTGTGTATATAGGGCTGTGCTGTGCTGTGCCAGATATCTGATCTCATGTGGATGGGGTTGCCACCTTTTACACGAGGGCTGCGCAGCTGAACTATACATGGGAGCTAGAGGGGATGTTGGCCAAAGCTACGAGGGCCACCAATGTTTTAACCAATGTTTTGATTTTTGTTGTTGTCATTTATTTATTTTAAGTAAATGTTTTTACTTTTCTGGTTTTTTGTTGTAAACCGCCCAGAGGCGTAAGATTTGGGCAGTAGATAGATAGATAGATAGATAGATAGATAGATAGAAGCTATTAAGTGCTGCACATTGTGTGGTGTGCCAACTTTCTTGCCATGGTTTTGAGAGGAGGGAGGGGCAAGATAGAGAGACAGGAAAAGAGGGGGAAGAAGGGGGAGGGAGGTGGTGGGAGGGACCGATGAGAGAGAGAGAGAGACTAATTTTAGACCAGGGGTTTCCAACCTGTGGTCCTCCAGATGTTGCTGAAATGCAGCTCCCATCACCCCCAGCCACAATTTATTGTGGCTGAGAATGATGGGAGTTGCAGTTCAACAACGTCTGGAGGACCACAGGTTGGGAACCCCACTTTAAGACAGTAGCCAGCAGCAAAAACCAAGCATCAAACAGCGAAAACCTAGCAAAAAGTGACAGCCCCATCCACAAGAGAACAGATATCTGGCACAGCACAGCACAGCAGCATAGATTCATAATAGTAGAGTAGTGAGGAAGCTGCCATATACTGAGTCAGACCATTGGTCTCTCTAGCTCAGTCTTGTCTTCACAAACTGGCAGTGGCTTCTCCAAGGTTTCTCCAAGAATGCAAACACTCTTCTGCTCATCCTCCTTGTTGGGTTTCATTCTCTTCTCCTGTTTATCTTGTAACCACCTGCTTGTGTCTATGGGGTATGCATACCCCATATTGATAAACTATGAGGCTATTCACACAAGCGTGCAAAACTAGGCTAAGGGAGCCCAGCCAGATTTGCACGCTTGTGTGAACACACACACACACACACACACACACACACACACACAATGCACAAGCCTTCACAGAATATCGTTATTCCCACATATATATGTGGGCTGTTTACCTGATTAATTGCTTAATCATACAAGTTGCAATTGATTAATTATTTAACATACTGACTACATTTGCATATGCATAAAGATAATAGTTTTAAAACAAGAAGTGCACTTTGTTTTTAATGCATGTACGTGTCTGTGTGGGGAAGCAGGCAATGCATGGCTTAAGAGCTGTTCCTCCTTTGCAAGAGAAAAGCAGTGATGTCTCTTTAACGATGACACTTCCATCTTCTCCACTGTCTACAACAGGCATCCCCAAACTGCGGCCCTCCAGATGTTGCTGAACTACAATTTCCAGCATACCCAGCCACAAAAAACTGTGTCTAGGGATGCTGGGAGTTGTAGTTCAGCAACATCTGGAGGGCCGCAGTTTGGGGATGCCTGGTCTACAAGTACTTGTATTTAAGTAGTATTCTTAAAAAACAACGGACGACAAAAACAGCTGCCCAATTCATCAGGGGCATAACGTTTTTCGAACAATCATTCTAACCCAGGAAACAATTAACATTGCAGCCACTGTTTTAAATAGTATTTGGATTTGGGGGTCAGCAGTTGTCAAGTTCTGTGCCGAATCTGGCCGGAGTGGTGCCATCTAGTTCCAGCACTGCCAAACCAAAAGGCAAAAGATGTGGATGGATGAACATCTTTTTTGGCAAGGGATCGTCGTGGCAGCTGGCTACTTTGGGAGTGGATGAAGTATGAAGCCCTGGCTTGCAAGCAGTGTTTCCTGTAACAGGAATCCCCAGATATTGTTGACTACAACTCCCATCATCCCCAACTGCACTGGCCTTTGGCTGAGGATGATGGGAGTTGTAGTCAACAACATCTGGGAATCCCTGTTACAGGGAACTGTGCTTGCAACCCGCTTCCCCCATTTCATAGTGGCAAAATTAATTGCTGGACAGGGCTTCAAGACAAAGTGGCCGACATGATGCGCAGTGGCACGGCAACCCTGCACACCACATCCAGGCTGCTGCAGACTTGTAAGGCAGCCCTGATCCTGTTCGGAATGAGCAACTGGTCAAGCAGTGCCACTGCATTTTTCTTCATTCATTTACAAGTCCGTCGCAGCCCCAACGTGGTGTGCAGCGGTGCCATACCACTGCGCATCATGTTGGCCAGTGTTATTTCAAACACATAGAAGAAGAAGGAGATTCGATCTCTGTTGTTTCTGAGGGCTAGACTGGAACCAATGGGTTGAAATGACAAGAAAGCAAATTTAGGCTAGGCATTAGGAAGAATTCCTAAACTGTATGAGCCATTTGGCAGTGGAACAGTCTGCCTCATGCAGCGGTGGGCTCTCCTGCTTCAGAGGTTTTCAGACATAAGCTGGACAGTCAGCTGTCAGGGATTCTGTAGCAATTTCCTGTAGGGATGTGCATAAAACTGGTTTGCCCGGTTGGTTCGAGTCCGAATTAGAATCAAACTGGACTGGGCATGTTCAGTTTTGGCACCCTGAATGAAAGGCCTGAATCAGTTAGAATTTGAACTGGTTTGGGCACGATTCGGGGGTGCTAATTTGTTTGGGGGAAAGGCAGACTTAATGCCGCTGCAGACTTCCACAGCCTCGGGGGGTGGGTACTGCTGCGTCCATGGGGGGGTGGATCCCACAGTTCCCCCTTCCCCCGTTGGCCTCCCCCCATTTTGGAAAACCGTTGGCGGTTTTAGATGTGGTTTCCTCGACTTACGAATTTTGATAATGTGGTCGTTGCCCCATGGCGAGCAATGCTCCGCAGGAGTTTGCAGAGTTCGCGGAGTTTGCATTTTGCATGCCTTTAAAGTGCACTTGATAAAGAGTTTTGCACATAAAACTGGGTGTCTGGGTCTTTTTCCTAGGCTCCGGAACGAATTAATCCGTTTCCAATGCATTCCTATGGGAAACCGCTTTTCGACTTACAAACTTTTCGACCTACGAATGTGCATTCGGAACGGATTAACTTCGTAAGTCGAGGGACCACTGTATATGATTCTCAATATAGAATCATAGAGAGCCAGTGTGGTGTAGTGGTTAGAGTGCTGAACTAGGACCGGGGAGACCCGAGTTCAAATCCCCATTCAGCCATGATACTTGCTGGGTGACTCTGGGCCAGTCACTTCTCTCTCAGCCTAACCTACTTCACAGGGTTGTTGTGAGGAGAAACGTAAGTATGTAGCACACCACTCTGGGCTCCTTGGAGGAAGAGCAGGATATAAAATGTAAAAATAAATATATGAATTAATAATAATAATAATAATAATAATAATACATGTTTTAATTTAGAGAGTGCTCAGATATTAAAGTGAAAAGTCATTTATGAGTAGCTACAGGCAGTATTTATTGGAAACCACATCCCCTGGGCCCTAGATTTGCCACCATTTCCCTGTTCATTTGGCTAGCTGTACTTCTGCTGGAACTATTCACACCTCAAATACATCCAACAAAAGCATAGCTAGCCAAATGATCACCAGAGGCATCTTTTCTGGCCTGGAGTTGCAATGATGGGGAGGTTTCACCTGTTGAATTTCTACCTGACATGCTGTTGCTAAAGGCATTCATCCTCTGTCAGAAAAAGGTGACAACCCTCGCTGTTTCCCCCATCTGTCTGGCCTTGAGGCATGCTGGGATAGCTACCCAGAGGGCAGCCATTTAAAGTGCTTTACGCATTTACACTATGTTTACACTGCATTAGGTTAATGCTCTTTATTCTAGACCACCTTGGGAGATGACCCAGGGTAAAATACTTTAAATGGCACCGAGGCGTTTTTAAAAACAGTGAGGAGCAGGAACACTTCCTGGTGTTACAATGTTATAAGCCACTTAAAGTGCCAATGTGTGAATGCCGCTGAAGGTTCTCCCACAGTTGCCATTTAGGGTGTATGTATGCTAAATGGCCCGTGAACATCAGATTTGGAGCCTTCGCCTGGTCCACTTCAGCTAGAAAAGTGCTCAGTAACAATAGCTGGAAAATGAGCTCCTGGCTAGCACAGCAGAACAACCTCACCTTTTGTACACTGCCAAATGCATTCGTCGGATAGATGTTTACTTAGAAGTAAGTCCTGTTTTGTTCAATGGGACACCCTCAGATGGGAGAGTGGTGTGACTCAGGGGTGCAGACAGAGGGCAAGTTTGAGGAGCAACAAATTCATTTTTTCCCCCTTTGGGGAGGGGAAGATGCATTTGGGGGAGAGATGGGTTATTTGGTTTGCAAGAAAGTTTGCGAGTTCAGTAAAATGGAAGGTGGGGGGCGGTGGGGCTCTCAAATGCTTAGGGGTGGATCTGCACCCCTGGTGTGAGTAACAGGACCCAGGAAAAAATGGGACAGAAGCCACAGCTGTAGTCATCTCTCTTTTCCTGCTGGATCAATGCTATGTTCTTTGGGTTGCAAACAGTGCTATACCCTGACAGTGCTATACCCTGCCTCAGGGGCTTATCTAGGGGAGAAGGGGCCTTTTGTTCACCCTTTTCTCCAGCAGCCCCTTGGAGTGAGGGAGTTAATGAAGAAGACAGGGAGGGGTGGATCTGGGGGGGGCCTCCTCACAGCCCTCCGCTCAATTATAGCCACACCCCTGCCCTGCTTGTTAGAAGGAAGAAAACATACTGCACAAGAAAAAGGAAACATGGAGTAAAATCCAAAAATTTTCTACTCTAGCCAAACAGATTCAGGCTGCAATCCTAAACACACTACTGACCGGAGTAGGGCTGTTCTCATGACCCTAAACAAGGTCAGAGGAGCGAGTGCCCGGCAGGGAAGGAGAAATATACACACTCCCAAACAGCTTTCTTGTGTTTGCAAAGATCGAGGAAGGAGGAGGGATCGTGTGGGAGTCTGGAGCTGGGTAGGATGGCTTTTCACCCACCCTCAGTAAAATGCTGGGGACAGAACGTGGCTTGGCCATGCCTGTCCTACCCATTTCCCATCTCCCACATGACCACTCCCACTCCTCTGACCTTGATCTTGGCAAACACATGACTGCCGACCGGGAGTGCGCACATCAATCCTACCCTGGCTGGGTGCTCCTCAAGGTGGCTCGGGCTAGATCAATGAAAGGATTGACGCAAGGAACGATTTGCGTCAGCACATGACACAAATTGAGTTGTGATGCAAATGGCCTCTGCGCACATGAGGAAGTCACTCTAACGGCCTCTGCGCGTGCACAGAGGATGTAACGCTGGGGGTAACATTACAGGTAATGCTGGAGAGGACACCATTTGGTGCTTTGCTTGAGGTCAAGGGTTCCCAACCAGTGATACTCCAGAAGTTGCTGTATTACAACTCCCATCATCCCCAGCCACAATCAATTAGAGCTGGGGATGATGGGAGTTGTAGTTTATCAACATCTGGAGTACCACTGGCTGGGAACCCCTGCTTTAGGTAGCCATGAGCCAGCACTCCACATTTTCATGCCCTCAACATTTCACTGGCAAAAATAGGGACACGCTTGTGAATGTGTAGAGGGCACAACTAAGCAATCTTGGAGGTGTGGCATACAATTTGGACTATAAACATGCCCCCAGTGGAAAGCAGGTCATAAAATAAATGCAGAGCATATTATTGCAGATGAGCCAAGCCCATACTCTCCAATATACAGTATCGCAGGAATATACACTTGCAGCCATCTGTTCTCAAAACCAGGATTCATGCCCCAGCTCTCTGCCCCCTATTACACATTGCTGGAGACTGGATTCCACCCGCTAGATGCTGCACACTGCATAGTGCCTCAGTGCCGTGCACCCATCGGCATGCAGGTGTACTGGAGGCACCCTGCATCCACCTATCCACTTGGTTATTTAATTCCTAGAGAGTCTGGGGAGGGAGCTGAATCTTGAAGAATGGCCACTCTAGGATCTCGTGGGGGCGGGGGGAGGGGGGGAAGCAAGACAGCATCGCCAAGAGGCAGAAGTAGGGACAGTGACTGACTTCCTAACCAAGGAAGTGCTGGTGCTCCATGGGATACAATGGTGTAGTGGGTGGGATTAACTAACACAGCAGCAATGCTCATGTGGGTGGGGCAAAATTGGGATGACCTCCCCTACCCCTGGAAGGACTCTGTCCCCTCAGTATATTCCCTGAGGGTTGTGCAGTGGGGATAGTTTTGCAGGGTTGCATGCTGGAAATCTAGGGGAAAGGGGAGCAGGGCAACCCCCCATTTGGGGCCCTCTGTCCCTATTGGTCCCCTGACGTGGGTTGTAGGGATGCAAGAGCAGGTTTGGAACGGAAAAGGTTCGACGTCGAACCGGTTTGGTTCAAAGGCTCAGGGTTGAGCCGAACCACCCCCAGTTTGGCTTGATCCTGGCCTGACCCCACCCCCCCGCCCCGGGCCCATACGGCATGACCCTGGCCACATAGAGGCCTGTTGCGCAGGCGGAGTGGCCTCCAAAATGGATGCCACGCTGGGGGAAAGGGCCGAAGAACAGCTAAAAGGGGCTGTTTTTGAATGAAGGAAGGGCGGTGGGGGGAGGGAAAACCTCCATGGACACTCCCCCACACACTGCCTCAGAGAAGGCCCCCAGAGGGGTAAGTATTGAAAAATTTAAAATAAAAATTTCTTTTGGTAAAAGGTCCGCAACCGCCCCCCCCCCTGGACTGGACCGGACTGGGGGGAGCTTCGAGGGGTACCAGACTGAACTGGCCTGGTCCAGTCTGGGTCCAGTTCAGACTTGAACCGGACCGGACCAGCCAGTTCCGTGCACACCCCTAGTGGGTTGCGCTGTTCCCATCGCCCCTCATTTCCAGAATTCAGCTGCCAAAATCTCCGACATAATGTTGGAAAACATGTCTGGAGTTCGTACCAGATTGACTAACAGTTTGGGGGAGGCCATGTTGGCCCTCCCAACAATTTCCCTGTGAAGTCTGAATGGATCGTTTTGGATCCAACATTTTACTCCATGCACAGGCCTACTCATTTCCATACTGCAGTGTCATGTTCCCATCATATGATGACTCCCATATTGTTCATTTCAGTGCAGGTTCCAAGCTTGCTTCCTAATCCTTCAATACAACCCATTTCCAACTTGGATTATAAACATGTCTCAGGCTCGCTTCGACCCAGTCTTCTGATCATTTGGATGCACAGTCCTTCCCATCTTGTCCAGCACAGCATTCCTTCCACTGTATGGTTCATTAAAGTGCCCAGTCCTCATCTTGTCACCCCGTTTCTATCCAGTGGCTAATGGTTTGCTCTGCATATGGTGCTCTTAAAAGCAGAAGCAGATGTCGTTCATTTATATTTCATGCCAAGCCCATATTATAAACCCAGGCAAGGCCTGACACAGCTTCCGAGTGCCTTTGTCCCTGGATTCCTGGCATGTCCTACATTCTGCCAGCGGCCTCTCCGCATTCTCGGGCACAATGATCTCAGTAGTTCGGGACAAAACAGCTGCTCCCAAACCGAAATGCGGCCAACGTGACAACGGCTCAGATCTTGCAAATTATCTGTTGAAGTCACAGGCGTGCCCTTTCTGCTTCCAAACAAGTTGACACATTAGCCACGGCTTTAATGATTGAAATTATCTGCTACCTGCTTAACTGCGAAGAAGGCGACAGACATCGATCTTGTTGCTGGTGTTGTCGTCATCATCACCCACTGAGGAAGTTGTTTCAGACCCGGGCTCAACCGGGAGCATCTCAACAGCCCTTTTTATCCGCAGGACTGTCTCTAGCTTGTGTGGGGCCAGTGGTATAGCCACCATTGGACAAGGAGGGGCAGAGGTCCCTGGGCTGTCAGGTCTGGGGGGCGCCACGGCACCCCCTCATCCCCTCCTATATCCAGCCAGCAAACGAAGTGCTTGCCGACTGGGAGGACAAGCTGAAGCTTTTCACTCACTCCCAGATGGAGCTTTGTTTGCTGGCTAGGTGCTTTCTTTTTCTTCCTTGCTCAGAGAACTGGCTGGGTATAGGCAGAGGCGCTCTTACCCCTGGACTTCAGGGCCAAACTCCAGAGCCTCCAAACACCCTGGGGCCCCCCAAATAGGGATGTGCATGGTCCGGATACCCCGCGGTTCGGCAAGGGGGGAGTTTCTCTTTAAGGGGGGGGTGGTAGTACTCCCCCCCCGCCGCTCTTCTCCCTCCGGCGCTGGCAGTTTCCAAAATGTTCTTGGGGTGGCAGAGTTCTTCCCTGCCGCCCCTGCCCCTGTCGTTATCCTTGCTAGCGTAAAAGTAGACAGAGCTGGTGGCGTGCACATGCCCTTTGTGGTGCGCGCGCTTGTCCCTGCTGCTGGCGCGCGCGCGCAGCGTGACATCATGTGGTGCGCGCGTGCGCCAGCGGTGAGGACGAGTGCACGCGCCGCAAAGGGCACACACGCACCACCAGCTCTGTCTACTTTTACGCTAGCAAGGACAACGACGGGGGCAGGGGCAGCAGGGAGGAACTCTGCCGCCCCAAGAACGTTTTGGAAACCGCCAGCGCCGGAGGGGGAAGAGCGGCGGGGGGGGTTAAGTACTACCACCCCCCTTAAAGAGAAATCCCCCCCTGCCCTTCCGAACCGAACCGTGGGGTATCCGGACCGGTCCAGAGGCCTTGTCAACGGCCTCCGGACCGAACCATGCACACCACTACCCCCAAACCCTCTTTAGTCTGTCCCAGGTGGTGTAGTTTGTGTCCTCAAGGACCTACGTGTTAAAAAATGATGCTTAACTTGCAGTCGGCGGGGGGGGGGGCCTCCAAAGGCCTTTAGGTCCAGGCTCCAAAATTACCTAGGTGCATCTCTGGGTGCGGACAAGGGGCTGTGCACCCCGCTTCCCAGTGCTGGCCAAGCCTCCTTGGTCAGAATGCCCCTGATGCAGGGGGCGTGGCTAGCCTAGTGCAGGTGAGCTGTGGTCTGTTCCCGGGCTGCAGCCTAGCCCACTATGCCCCGGTATGGGGCCCACGGCACATATAATTTGTGGGCCCCGCCACGATGAATCAAGATCACTCCAGCCTTGCCAGCACTAGAAGCTTCTCTATTTCTGTGCTGCAGCCCAGCCCCCCAGCCCCCACCCCAAGAGTGCAAGGGCCGGAGCAACCTCCCTAGCCCCCCTCTTTCAGGCCGCCCCGCCTATACGCACCAGAGGTTCAGTCGCAGTGCTGCTATTACCCTCTTGTCCAATAAAACAGAGCAGAGCTTCCTGGGAGAAGGCAGCACTTTCCCCTTGTCTGTAATGAGGGCATTTCCGTGCTGGTCCCCCTTCTGCTCCCGTTGTGAAATCTGTTCCACAGCGCTGGGCAGAAGCCACAGCTAAACTTCTGGCTCTCCTCTTTATTGATAAGTAGGTCAATGAGATAATACGGACTGTGGCAAAGGCAGCGAGAGGCCCATTACGAGACGCCAGTTGCCGGGGTGCTCTCCAGCTAAACCAAGCAGCTGCTTGTCACATGTTGCCTGTGCCTGCAGCGCTGCGAGACTCTTCAGCAAATGATACATTTTAATCCAGCACAATGAGCACTTCCGATCCGTGCCAAGCAGGGTTATTCCAGTCTCACTCACCCATGGACTCTCAGTGTAAACATTGGGGTGTTCTTCTTTTAAACAGCGTTTTACCTTCAAAACAACAACAACAACAACAACAACAACCCATAGTGGTAGCACTAATATGGCTTTCCTGGCGTCTGTCCCAGAGTGACATTACTGTATTTACCTGCATAGAAGGTAACTCTGAATTTAAGATGATGCCTTAAAAGCTAGAGGTTGAATACAGGTTATATCTGTCTTTACAAAAGAAAGAGGACTCTGGGTTCAAGACAACCCCCCTGTATTTAACAGGAAAGAACTGGGCAAAAACTTTGTTCTGGGATTCGGGTAAATGTGGTATTCTAATTTCCTAGGAAACTAATCCTTTAGTTATTTTACTTTATTATTATTTTTTAAGGCATGTTTGAAAAATACTCTCTCTCTCTCTCTCTCTCTCTCTCTCTCTCTCTCTCTCTCTCTCTCTCTCTCACACACACACACACACACACACACTTTGTTTAAAAGAATATGGATGTTTTATCATTCATCCATGCATCCATTCATTTCATTATACCACCTATTACAAGAATCTCAAGGCAGTTTACAAAAAATAAAAACAGCCAAAAAATTGAAAACAACATTAAATTAAGGTAAATGACCTCACGACAGTGGTACATATGCTGGTAACCTCAAGGCTTGACTACTGTAATGCACTCTACGTAGGGCTGTCTTTGTACATAGTCCAGAAATGACAACTTGTACAGAATGAGGCAGCCAGATTGGTCTCTGGGACAACATGAAGGGACCACAACACTGATTTTAAAACAACTGCACTGGCTGCCGATATGTATTAGTTACCACCTATAAAGCCCTTAATGGCTTGGGCCCAGGGTTTTTAAGAGAGCACCTTTTTTGTCATGAACACTGCCACCTGCTAACGATCTTCTGGAGAGGTCCAGTTATGGTTGCCGCTGGCTTATCCGGTGGCAACCTAGGACTGGGCTTTCTCTGTGGCTGCCCCAGGGCTTTGGAATATGCTCCCCGCTGAAATAAGAGCATCTTCTTCTCTGTTTGTTTTCAGGAAGACCCTCAAGACTCACCCGTTCTCGAGGGCTTTTAATTAAAATTAATTTTAATAATTTGTTTAAATAACTGCTTTATGCTATTGTTTCTATTGTGTTTTGTGAATTTTAATCTGTGACTTTTATATTTTAAATTTTGTACACCACCTAGAGATGGTGTACAAAACCTTTTATATCAGGCAGTATATTATTATTACTTGTTTACACAGTCAGACAGGTGTTATTGACTGGTTTGTTTTCTCCAGACATCGAGTCCTTCCCAAGGACCTGGGATGCCAGAATTTTATTGTCAATGGTTATAGATATTGTCGCAGAATATAGGCTGTTCCCAGTAAAGCTGCTTTTTGTAATTGGCTGATGGTGATTTCTGTGGCCCCTATGGTGTTGAGGTGCTCTTCAAGGTCTTTTGGAACTGCACCCAGGGCGCCAATTACCACTGGGATTATTTTAGTCTTTTTCTGCCACAGCCTTTCAATTTCAATTTGTAGATCTTTGTATTTGGTGATTTTTTCGATTTCTTTTTCTTCTATTCTGCTATCCCCTGGTATTGCTATGTTGATTATTTTGACTTGTTTTTCTTTCTTCTCGACTACAGTTATATCTGGTGTATTGTGTGGCAGATGTTTGTCTGTTTGTAGTCGGAAGTCCCATAATATTTTTACATCTTCATTTTCTTCAACTTTTTCAATTTTAGGGTCCCACCAATGTTTGGCTACAGGTAGCTTGTATTTTTTGCAGATGTTCCAGTGTATCAACCCTGCTACCTTGTCATGCCTTTCTTTGTTGTCAGTCTGTGCGATCTTTTTACAACAGCTGATTAGGTGGTCCACGGTTTCATCTGCTTCTTTACAAAGGCGGCATTTGCTGTTTGTGGTGGATTTTTCTACTTTTGCTCTTATTGCATTTGTTCTTAGTGCCTGTTCTTGCGCAGCCAGTATTAAACCCTCTGTTTCTTTCTTCAAGTTGCCATTCTTAAGCCATTGCCAGGTCTTGGTGATGTCTGATTTTCCACTTATATTGTGCAAATATTGACCATGCAGTGGTTTATTTTTCCATTTTTCTGCTCGGTTCTTGACTTGTTCTTTCTTGTAGGCCTGTTTTGTTTCATTGGTGTTGAATAGTTTCGCGTTATTGACCATTTGAAGTGCATCTTCTTCACTGTCCTTGATATATTCTTCAAGGCCTCTTTTCTCCTCCTCTACTGTTTGATGGACTTGCAGCATTCCTCTTCCGCCTGAGCTGCGAGGGAGGTATAGCCTATCCACATCACTGCGGGGGTGCAGAGCATGATTGATGGTCATGCTTTTCCTGGTCTTACGATCTAGCATCTCTGGCTCTGCCTGGGTCCAGTCTTTTATTCCTGCAGTGTATCGGATAACAGGTATAGCCCAGGTGTTTATGGCTTGTATGGTGTTCCCACCATTGAGTTTGGACTTGAGGATTTTTCTAACTCTCCTGATGTATTCACTTCCAATTTTTCTTTTAACTTCAGTGTGTGCGATGTTATCAGCCTGGAGAATGCCCAGGTATTTGTAAGGTTCTTTCTCTTCCCGGTTCTTGATCTTGCTTCCATTGGGCAGTTCTATTCCTTCTGTTTTTGTTATTTTCCCTCTGTTCATTATTAATGCAGCATACTTATCTAGTCCAAACTCCATTGCTATATCGCTACTGAATATACGGACAGTGTTTAGCAGTGATTCAATTTCTGACTGGGACTTTTCATACAACTTCAGATCATGTACAGCAGATGGTTGATTTTACTTGATGTTTTAGATGTTTGGTATCCGAGGCATATTTTGTTTAGTATTTGTGAAAGCGGGGTCATGGCGATTACAAATAACAGAGGGGATAGTGAGTCCCCTTGGAAAATGCCTCTTCTAATGTTAACCTGTCCAAGTGTCTCGCCATTGATTGTTAACTGTGTACTCCACATGCTCATTGCTTTTTAAATAAATATCTGAATGTTTTTGCTGACACCAGTTGTTTCTAAACATTTTAGTATCCATGTGTGAGGCAATGAATCGAAGGCTTTCTTGTAGTCAATCCATGCAACACTTAGATTGGTTTTTCTTCTCTTGCAATTTTCTAAAATCATTTTGTCAATCAGCAGCTGGTCTTTTGTGCCTCTGGTGTTCGGACAATTTCCTTTCTGTTCAACTGGAAGCTGTTTGTTAGTTAATAAGTGTTGTATCACTTCATCTGCTATTATTCCAGTTAATAATTTGAACATGGTTGGCAGGCAGGTTATCGGTCTATAATTACTTGGAACTGCACCTTTTGCTGGGTCTTTCATGATGAGATGAGTTTTCCCAGTTGTTAGCCATTGTTCAATATCACCTCCTTGAAAAATGTGATTGAGCTGTTTTGATAGTTGTTTATGAAGGCTTGTTAGGTGTTTAAGCCAAAAGCCATGCAGTTCATCGTTGCCTGGAACAGTCCAATTTTTAATTTTCTTTGCTCTTTCACTTATTAATTCTGGTGTTATTATTAGATCTTGCAATTGTTGGTTACATTTTTTGACCTCTTTCATCCAGCCTGTTTTTTTATTATAATCTATTGGATTGTCCCATAATTTCCCCCAGAATTGCACTGTTTCTTCGTTATTTGGTGTTTCTACGTTTCTTGCAGTTTCTCCTTCTATGCTTTGGTAGAAACGTCTCTGATTCGACTGGAATTGGAGATTCTGCCTGTGTTGTGTAGTTCTGGCTTCATATCTGCGAATCTTCTTTGACACTGCTGTTATTTGCTGCTTTATTATTTCCAGGACTTCTCTAATTTTCCTTGAATCTAGGTGGTATTTTTTGATCAGATACTGTTTGGTGTTTTCATTCTTCAGCTTCTTGTCTTTCATATCTTTCAATTTACTAGCATCTGATCTAAGCCTGCAGATTTTGTTTTCTAATCTAATCTTCCATTTAGGTCATGTACTACTTTCTTTTTTTACAGGTCCACTGATCTTATATCCGAGCTCTTGTGTTGTTATTGTTGCTGCACTGTACATTAGTTGGTTTGTTCCTTGCAAATTATTGGTTGTTATTTCTGCAAGTGCAGCATTGACATCTTTTAATACCTGAGCAAGTTGTTTTTTGGCAACTGTTTTTAGAGCTGGAAGTCAAACCCTGGTGGTGGTTTGGTTCATGTGCTCAGTTATTTTTTGCTTTAGTTCTTGTTGCTTTTCTGTTAAACGGCATTTGGGTTTTTGAGGTGAAGGCAAAGGGGTGGTTGCCTGGTTTTGATTTTGAAACAGTTCAGCAACAATGGCATCCTCTATTTCCAACACCTCCTCCACCTGCGCCTGAGCAACTTCTTCAATTGGTGGTAATTCTTCTTCCATATCTTGGGCCTGTGTTGCTCTTTGCAGTTCTTCCAGCTCAACTCCTGTGAATACTTTATTTCTTATTATGAATCTTCTCTGGTCTGCTAGCCTTTGTTCTGTTATTTCTGTATCTGGATGCTTCTCTTTCCAAATTTGGTACATTCTTTTTAAATAACCTCTTCTAGTTGGACTAGACTTGTTATAGCAGATCATCATTTCCTTGTTGGCATTTTTCGTATATTTTTTTTTTGGTCAAGCGACGTTTCTTCCAGTAACTTTGCTGTCTTCAGCCCTGGTTGCTCAACTGAAGATCCTGAGTCCTGTAGCCCACTTGCCACCAGATGTCCAGGGACTCCAGCACCTGGCGCGGTCCTTGTTGACCCGGGTGACGACCGATCCGGTATAGATTTATAAAGTTATGTCTCACCAAATTGTTGATGGGAGAGGCACTCTTTGTCTGGCTCCTCTGGTGAGACCTGTCCAGTATGGTTGGACCTCTGGCATAGCTCTCACCTTCCTCAGAGCACGCAAGCCCCACAACCACGCCAAGGTAGTGCCTCACTGGGGGCTTGTATTATTATTATTATTATTATTAATAATTCGATTTCTATACTGCCCTTCCAAAAATGGCTCACGGCAGTTTACACAGAGAAATAAATAAATAAATAATAAAATAAGATGGCTCCCTGTCCACAAAGGGCTCACAATCTAAAAAGAAACATGAGATAGACACCAGCAACAGTCACTGGTGTTACAGTCCAGGCCTGATTTATATACTAAATATGCTCATTAGCTAGTATACAAATTTAGGTCTGGCTCATAAGTTCTTTTATATGGCGACCATGTGTGATCTGGGCGCATGGAAGAAAGGAGATCAAACCATTCCTCAAAGATTCAATGGGCTTTATTGAGTATAAAAGACTAACAACATAATCTAGCAAAGCAGAAAGCAGAACACTCTATCAATATCAGCAACAGTATTTCCTAGCTAGCACCAATATTCAACCCGTGTGCCTAACTAACATATGTGTGTGCAATTAAATCTTCCTAGAGCCTAATACAATTCAGATACAGACAGAAAAAGGGGTGTTTGTGAGGAAAGCTGAGGGCTGGCATGGTTCAGGAGTTAGTAGAGGAAAAGGGGGGGGGAGGAGAAGGAGGGGAAAGGATGGGGGGGCAAGGCTTGTAATGGAGCAGCATATTTACCAGGATCAGAGACTTGAGAGTGGAGGTCTTTTCAGCTTGAAGGAGTGAGGCGCTTGGCAGGAGACAGGAGCGTTTTGCAGTTGCTCAGATCAGGGCTGAGAGCCAGAGCACCATGGCGGGGGGAAAACCTTGACTTCTCACTGCGCAGTAGAAGTCACAGATAGTTCCTGTTCATGGGCAGAGTTCCTGCTTCCAGCTCAGAGCTCCTGCTTCCAGCTTAGCAGCAAACTCTGGGATCCTCGTGTGAGCAGATTGCCCATAGACACAGAACTGCTGACTCTCTGTCTAGTGGCCTTACTCTTTATAGTGTATTTTCCTTTGATCTTTGAATAGAATCTATTCAAATCTCATCTTTTCCTGGGTCCCCCAAAAAGGTGACAACTTGCTGCTACCTTCTGGACAATGTCAGGATATTGGCCAGTCCAGAGAGATCTCAATCTCATCTTCTGAAAACTGTGCGCTCAGAAGGGAGGGGGAACATTGCCCACAGCAAATCTGCATTCTCAGAGCTGCAAATTACATCTTGCCAGTCTGACCCCAAAAAGGTGTTAAAACTCAGGAGTTAGTGGGGAAATTTAGTTCTATTGGTGAGAGACAGCCATTACATTATTTCTTTAATCGCTGGCCAGGATTTAGCATGGATCTCTTGTAACAGGAGAGGAACTCAGCCTCTGGCCTCTTTCACAGACATCTGGTAGTCAGTTGCATTTTAGCATTTGAGTAGCCCAGGCCTAGCTTATGTGTTTTCTTGAGCACCTATTTTACAATACAATGCTAGATTGTCTCCTGCTCCACAGAGCAGTGGAGATCTAGTATGCCAGTTCACCTTGAGTTCAGGAGTTAATTCATTTCTTAATATAAAATGAAATCAGACACAGGCCTATATTTCACATACTTCTGAGTTGGTACCTCTGGTTCGGATATGTTTTAGACCGTCCATAACACTGGAGGTACTGTGCTGGGGGTGGATAGGGCCAGTTACTCTCCCCCTGCTAAATAGTATAAAAATATGATGAATAAAAAAAATCAATCAATCAAAACATACATAAAATTAAAATAACAAATCAGTAAAACAAACCAAAACCCTGGCTGAAGAGATGTGTCTTCAGTTACTTCCTAAAGGCCATCAGGGATGGAGAAGCTCTAACCTCAACAAGGAGTGCTTTCCACAGTCCTGGGACAACTACAGAGAAGGCTCACCATTGAGTTGCCACCAGGCAAACTGGCAGCACCCTCAGATGAACCTCCTTTGATTATCTTTATAGGCAACGTGGTTCATAACGAAGGTGTTCCCTGAAATACCCTGGGCCCAAGCTGTTAAGAGCATTATAGGTAATAAGCACACTTTGTACTTTGCCAGAAATTGATATTTTTTATAGATTGTTGTGCACACGGAACAGGGCCTTCTCTGTTGTTGCCCCCAAACTCGGGAATGCTCTCCCAGTAAACATTCACTCTGTGACCACTGTGGCTGCTTTTAAAAAACAACTAAAGACTTCTTTTATCTACTCAGGCTTTTACTTCATAGGGGCTCCAAGTTTCTCAGCTTTCATGTGTTTGTTTCTAATTGTTTCTTGGCATTTTATGGTTTTAGCGTTTGATTGATTTTAAGGTTTTAAATGTAACTTTTATGGAATTTTATTGTATTTTAACTTTTGTAAACCACCTTGAGATGCATTATGAAAGGCGGTATAAAAACTGAACAATAAATAAATATCAATAAAGCTGAAGTTTGTCTGTAAATGCTCGTTTTATGTGATACATTGTTTATATTATTATGTTTGTTTTAAAATAAAAAAGACAAAATAGTTTTTAAAAAGCATGTTTGGCCAACCACCTATAACAGATCCCCCTGCTAACTGAGCAAAGAGACACCTTTAAAAGTGGTGATTCTCTTATATTTAGCAGGGGGAGAGCAACTGGCCCTATCCAAGGATCCCAGCACAGCATCCCTCCAGTGGCTATTGCTGGTATCTGCCTTATGTTTCTTTTTAAATCGTGAGCCCTTAGAGGACAGGGGGCCATCTTATTGATGTATTATTTATTTTTCTGTGTAAACCACTTTGAGAACTTTGGTTGAAGAATGGTATATAAATATTATTATTATTATTATTTGTTGTTGTAGTAGATGATGATATATAAATTAAAATTCTATATCCAGGAAATCCAAATTTTATACCAGTAAAATGAATTCTTTGGCCTGTATAAATGACACAGAGCGGGCGATTTCAGGCCTTTGCGCATGTGCAGAGGCCCAAAATAGCCCACTCTGTGTCATTAGCGAATAAACTGGACTTGAGGGAGGCCATCTTTTGCCACCGTCCTCCAGTGCCCAACCTCATCTCCTGTGATGACAGGAGGCGGGCAGAGCCTCCACTGCTATACAGCGGCCTTTTTTTTTTTTAAACATAATTAAGTTTCCCTCCACCCCAAGCCCCTTACTCTGCCCCCTGGGGCGGCAAATCTTTGGTTGCCCATGAGTGGCCAAAAGATTAATCTGCCCCTGGCAACAGCTGCTGGAAGGATGCTGAGCTGGGGATGGATAGGGCCAGTTGCTCTCCCCCTGCTCAATAAAGAGAATCACCACTTTAAAAAGGTGTCTCTTTGTTCAGCTAGCAGGAGATTTCCCATACACTTTGAAGCATGCCTGCTGCCATAAGGGCATTGTTGTTGCGACAATGAAAGCTGAGATCCTCAAGAAGATGAATTTCTGACACAGAACACCCTATCCAGGAGTGGGGGGCAGGGGGGTGGGTAGTATTTTTGAAATATGGGGGAGACTTTTTTCTTGGGAGGAGAAGGATTGGAATGCACAAGGATTGGAATGCACAACACTTGGGGAGGGGGGCAGCACACATGCATTCCATGTGAGAAGTCCAAGGTTCAGTCGTCAGCATTTTGCCACCCCAGAGAATGCAGCCTCCATCATGATTCAGGCTCTTGCTTCTCTAGCTCTGGAAGAAGGCCTGCTTGGTTTTTTTAGTAGTCTTACCCAGAGGCATTCCACAGACACCAGAAAAGGTGAGGCTTGTAGGGGGAGGCACTACATCTTAGCTTGTTTCTTGCCTTACTCATGCTTTCTAAGGAGATCAAAGCTCCTGCCTTTGTGTGTGTGTGTGTGTGTGTGTGATAGTGGGGTAGGTGCTGCCTTTCAGAACATGTAGATCCGCGGTTCCCAACTTGGGTCCCTCCAGATGTTGCTGAACTACAACTCCCATCACCCCCACCCACAATAAATTGTAGCTGGGAATGATGAGAGTTGTAGTTCATCAACATCTGGAGGGACCCAGATGTTTATCTACTGATAGAACCAGTCTGTTTTACTATGTTCTGTCTGGACTGTGACTTCCTGTCCTGTGTATAGGTTTCTCATGAGAACAATGAGATGTTCTGGGATGCCCATTTTCCTAAGGATATTCCACAACTTGACATGGTCAACGCAACTGAAGGCTTTTCTGTAGTCAATAAAGCACGTGTTGACTTCTTTCCGGTATTCTTCGGCTTTCTCAGTTATCCAGTGTGAATCAGAAATGTCTCTTGTTCCTCGGCCTTTTCTGAAACCAGCTTGAACATCTGACATATCCCTTTCCATGTAGGGCTCTAATATGCATTGGATGATCTTGACATTGATATTTTGCTAGCATATGAAATTAAGGATATTGTTCAGTGGTTTGCGCAATCTGTTAAGTCTCCTTTCTTTGGTGTGGGAATGTAGACTGACCTCTTCCAATCTGTTGGCCACTGTGTCATTCTCCAAATTTGCTGGCATAGTTTGGTTAGAGCCTTGACTGATTCTTCTTCTGGTGCCTGCCATATTTCTGTAGCTATTCCATCAATTCCTGTAGCCTTCCAACTTGGTAATGACCTGAGTGCTGATCTAACTTCATCTTCCCATACTAGAGGTTCTTGCAAGTAGGGAATATCTTCTAGAGTATCTTGGATGTTGACATCCCTGCTGTACAGATTTTCAGTATACTCCTTCCATCTCTGTTTGATCTTTTCTGAATCAGTTACTGTCTGTCCTTTGGCATCCCTTAACATACCAAATCAATTCGAAGTTGGAACCACCATTTGAGTTCAGAGATCTTTTTGAAAACGTGCCTTGTTTTTCCGTGTCTATTTCCATCCTCAGGGTCTTCACGGATGACATTGTAGTACTGCTCTTTGTCTCTTCCAACAGCTTTCTGAAATTCCTTCCTGAGGTCATTATCTTTCTTGACTTTGGCTTCTCTTCTCTTCTTGGCAATTTCCACTGTCTGTTCTGACATCCATTTTGCTTTCTTCTGTTTCTTGGTCTTTGGCAGTCTCTTTTCATATTCGTCCTTAACAACTTCTTTGATTTCATTCCACAGTTCCTCTGGTTCCCTATCAATGAGGTTCGGAGCTTCAAAGCGGTTCCTGATGTTCTCCTTGAAAATGGTGGGCACATTCTCAAGATCATATTGAGGAAGCTTGATAGCTTTGTTTTTCTGTTTTAGCTTGACTTGGACTTGCATATGAGCAGTTGGTGATCTGTTCCATAATCGGCCCCCAGTCATGTCTTTGCTGTTATAACTGAACTCTTCCACCTCCTTGCACCAATAATGTAATCGATTTGATTTCTGTGTACTCCATCTGGTGATGTCCATGTGTATAGGTGCCACTTTGGTTGTTTGAAGAATGTATTAGCAATGAAGAGATCATTGGCTTGGCACAAACTAATAAGTCATTCTCCTGCTTCGTTTCTGTTCCCTAGGCCATATTGGCCGACTGTGTTTTCCTCCTTACCTTTTCCAAATTTGACATTCCAGTCTCCAACCACCAACATCGCATCTTGCTTGCATGTTCTGTCAATTTCAGTCTGAACTTGAGCTTAAAAGTCATCCACTTCCTCTTCTTCTGCATCAGTTGTTGGGGCATAGATTTGAAGAACTGTCATGTTAAATGGTTGTCCACAAAATCTAATTGATATTAGTCGGTCACTGACCACATTGTACCCAAGTACTGTCATTGCTATATCCTTCCTGACTATGAAAGCAACACTGTTCCTTCTTTGTTTTCTGTGTCCTGTGTAGTAAACAATATGATTTTCTGACTGAAAGTGTCCCATTCCAGTCCATTTTAATTCACTGATGCCCAAGATGTCATTCTGTAGTCGATTCATTTCATCTTTCACTGTGTTGAGCTTTCCCATATTCATGCTTCTTACGTTCCACATTCCCATTGTAATCCTGTCTTTGCAGCTTCGGATTTTCTTCCCCCATGGCAACATCAGCTGCTAGACGTCCAAAAGGCTTTAGTCTGAACACCATCGGTACTCTGAGAGATCCTCAGCTCTTCCTCAGTAGCATGTTGAGTACCATCCGACCTGAGGGGCCCATCATCCAGCACTACATCGACAATCATTCCATTTCGTCTATCCATGTGGTTTTCTTGGTAAAATACAGATATGGTTTACCATTGCCTTCTCCTGTGCAGTATGAAATATGTCTTTGTTGTTGTCCCTGAAGTGATTGTCCACCTCCAGCACCTTCCTATATCACTGCTGCCCAATATAGGTGCTTGCTTGCTTTAGCTGGGCAGCTGGGATGACCTTTGTGCTTTGGGTGACCCTACTGGGAGGCTACCTCCTGGCGTACTTTGCTCATCCCTCCCAGGAACACCACCACCACCACCACCACCATGAGGCAGCATAGCAGGACATGGACTGGGGCTGGGGGTTAGTAATGTTATCTGTTACTAAATTATTTATTTCAATAGGGCTACTACTTAGTCCTATTTAGTCCAACTATCTATAATGGCTGACATCCAGACTAAAGTACTCCTGAGTAGTCCTATTGAAACTAAGCAGTCCTTTAGAGCAGAGGTCCCCCACCTGTGGTACTCCAGATGTTACTGAACTACAACTCCCATCATCCCCAGCCATAATTTATTGTGACTGGGGATGATGGGAGTTGTAGTTCAGCAACATCTGGAGCACCACAGATATGGAGATATGGAGCACCCTGCTTTAGAGTAACTCCTGAGTAGTACCATTCAGTGACTTAGTTGGGATGTCAACCACTACATATTATACTCTATCTATCTATCTATCTATCTATCTATCTATCTATCTATCTATCTATCTATCTATCTATCTATCTACCTCAGCAGTAATAACCATTTCAGAGAATCTCTCACATTTGCTATGATGGCACAGTTGGAAATGACTTGACTGGCAAATCAGAGGTTGCCAGTTCGAATCCCTGCTGGTATGTTTCTCAGACTATGGGAAACACCTATATTAGGCAGTAGCAATATAGGAAGATGCTGAAAGGCATCATCTCATACTTCACAGAAGGAGGCAATGGTAAACCCCTCTAGTATTCTACCAAAGACAACCACAGCGCTCTTTGGTTGCCAGGAGTTGACACTGACTTGACGGCACACTTTATCTTTACCCATGTAAATTAGTTGGAGGAATGAGTGACAATAACAGCCATTTCCCCCCCTTAAACTGCCTGGCGAAGAATTCTAAGCAGAAATAGCTTTCTGAACACAGCTCCCTTTCATCAGGAGGCTTCCACACTCCTATGTCTGGAGATTCTCAAGACAGAGTTCTGGAGATGTGAAATCCAGAGGCTGGGCAGATTTTCCCTGTGAAGGCTCTGTGAAGGCTCTCTCTGTGAAGGCCCTTTCCCTGTGAAGGCTCTGAGGGTGACATTCAGAAAATCTGTGAAATTACAGACCTGTGAGGCACAGGAGAAAGAAAAGAAAAGAGAAAAGAAAAGAAAAGAAAAGAAAAGAGAGAAGAAGTGGCTGGGGACGGTGGGAGGTGTAGTTCAACAACACCCGGAGAGCCGGGGTTCCCTACTCCGTCATCACACAAAAATTCTCTCTCCCTCTTTCTCCCTCCCCCTCCTCCCCATTTCAACACTAACACATGCCTCACCTTCCCCTGGATATTCCTTTAAGCTCCCCCAGTAGGTAACATAATCTCCTTCCCACACCTTGATGTGGAAACCATAAAGAATTCCAGGCAGGTTTTTTTAGGTAGCTCAACAGCAAGCTGTTGGGTGGAGTCATGAACTTGGGCAAACAAGACCCCTCCAGCAGTCTTGGAAAGACTCAGAGGCTGGCTGCCATTTGCCCATGGGGCTTGGAATGAAGAGCAGCTCGGCAAAGAGCCAGCCAGCATTTTGATTTTGGCATGTGATTGCTCTGTGTGTGTGTGTGTGTGTGTTCACACAGAAGTGCTTCCCTGCTGATTGCGATGTTGTAGGACTAGGGTTGCCATATTCTGGCTTTCTAAATTCGAGTGCCTAAATGTGCATATTATGTAAATAGCTTCAAAATAATTTTTGCGCAGAATAGTGACTGCACGTTTTGCTCCATAACTCTGCTTCTTGGGTCCCCAGATGGTGTTGAACTAAAAATTCCATCATCATTTTCTGCCACAATATTGCACATTTCCCCACTTGCTAAAGATTAATTGGAAATGGAGATCACCGGGTCACCTTAGTCGACCTTGCAGTACATGTGGACTTTACAACTGTGGATTACGTGGATTCAGTTATTTATGTTTACCAAACATTTTGTTTATGTGGACTCTATAGCACATGTGGATTTTGTAACAAGTATTTTTTTAAATTCAGTCATTCATAGTTGCAAATACCTTTTGATATATGGTTTATGTTTAATATCAGTTGTGCCAGTTATAGTGGGACCTTAAATATTGCTTTAGTATAGTTGGTATAGTATATTTTAGTATAGATGACCAGCAGCAAGGTGGATGGACTCGATTACGACAGTGATGAATGCACCACTGAGAGACCTTAAAGGCCAAGTTGAAGGCAGATCATCCTAGAGAGAATCTTTCTATGTGGTTGCTAAGAGTTGACACCAACTTAAAGGCACTTAATCAATCAATCAGTCAATCAATCAATAGTTGGGATACGTCTGTTTTATATTCACTTCATATATAGATTTCAGTATATATCATGTTATTTGGACTACATCTCCCATCATCCCCAGCCACAATGGGTGCATCTGGGGATGAAGGGAGTTGTACTCAAAACTATCTGGGGACCCCTGTTGTAGGAGAAAGCCCTGTGCTGAAGCATAGTCTGGATTTGGTGCTGCTGAGCTAAACTCCTTGTTCTTTTCTCTCTGCCTCCTGAACACAACGCCAGAGCTGTTGGGATGCAGTGGCTTAGTAGAGCCAAACTAGGCTTTATGTGAAATATGTGGCTGGGTAAGAGCCGAGGAGAGATGCTGCCTTGTATACAGATCATGTTACCCTCAGATGTTGCCCTGAGCATCACCTCCACTTGGTTCTGCTAACTCAGCAAATACACTCAGCAAATACACTGAGAGTGGCAACTGCAAGCCCTGCCTTTCCATGGAAGGTTCTCAAAGGGCACATATGCCTTCCCAGCATGCTTTGTGCTGCCAGTAGACTGGGAAAGTTTTATGATATCTGCAGGTGCCCGCTGTTGCCCACTGGCCATGAAGGAACAGAAGCCGGACAGACACAGCCCTGCCAAAGCTACTCAAGCCTCAGGATCATAAAGAGTGTTTTGCAGACTAGCATAACCATTGATAGCAGCCACTGTAGCCACAGCTCTCTATGGTTACTTTCTGTGCAGGGGAGGGTGTGCTGGTTGTCAGAGGCTGGGTAGAAGCAGTGTGAGGATTCTCAGGACTGGAAAATCATTGTAGGAGTGCTGTGCTCTCCTCTCTTCCACCCTCAGTAAAAAGCTGGATACAAACGCTGAGAAGTCCTGCTGGGAACAGCCCAGATTGGAGAGAAATAGGTGAGTTCTGAAGATCATGCAAATCTTGTTGGAGATGAACTTCCAGTGCATCGACCTTTTGCACCAACTGTCCTAATGACCACTAGGGGCATTGGGAGTAGAGACAGTGAGTCAGGGTCTCCCTATCTGTCCCTACTCTATGGCCCCTGAACTGACTCTGCAGCACTTCCTGTGCTGAGTCACAATCCTTCCTTTCCTCCTAGAGAGCAGATGGAAACATCTCTCTCTCTCTCTCTCTCTCTCTCTCCTTACCTATCCACTATGTAGTCCTTTAGATTAGAGATAGGTCTTTCCTATCTAAGTGTATTTAACCAACAAATATTTAGTGTTTAGTCATACAAGGATCTCCATGTCTTTTCTTTAAATAGCTGCAATATCCGAACCATCCTCTGCTACCTATTCTGTAACTGGAGTGTGTGCTCATTCCTTAGTGCTCTGCTGTTTTACCTATTACCGGAGAGGAGAGCTGGTCTTGTGGTAGCAAGCATGACTTGTCCCCATAGCTAAGCAGAGTCTGCCCTGGTTGCATCTGAATGGGAGACTTGATGTGTGAGCACTGCAAGATATTCCCCTCAGGGGATGAAGCCGCTCTGGAAAGAGCATAATGTTTCAAGTTCCCTCCCTGGTTTCTCCAAGATAGGGCTGAGAGAGATTCCTGCCTGCAACCTTGGAGAAGCTGCTGCCAGTCTGTGAAGACAATACTGAGCTAGATAGACCAATGGTCTGCCTCAGTATATGGCAGTTTCCTATGTTCCTATGTTCCTATTGTGGGTAAAAATCAACAACCTCTAACAAATCTGGGTAGCCCATCTCTTACCCTGATTTTAATGGTCCTGAGAACCAGCCTAGTATCTGTTTAGCATCCTGAGCTATAACTAAGCATGGTGACAAGGCAAGTTCTATAATGGATATTTGAATAACAAATGGATGCAATTAAGATCTTGACATGTTCTTCCCTAGGGCATTACCTGTGGCACTTGTAGCAATTTCCCTTTGCTTTAAAAAAAGGAAAGTATCTCAAGCCGCTGGACCATTTGAACCACTTCTTGAAACTCATGTCTGTGTTTTCCTGGCATTTGACTGGCATTTCTCCTGGGAGGGGAAACTCACTTTGGGTTCCTGATCTGCAACATCGAAAGGTCATGTTATTATCTGTGCGAATCAGATTATCTGACCTCTTGGTGGGTGAGGAATTGACCCAAGCAGCACACGTTGCTGAAGAACAGCCTGCAAGACGATGCCACATTCTGCTCTTTCCCTCCTCTCCACTTGGAGAGATTAATTGTCGCCACTCACTGTATTTTGCCTGCCAGTTTTGATCAAGTGCATCTAAAGAGGGATGCATAGCTGAACTACCGCAGCATGAGTAATTTGAATGAAATACAGGTTTGGGTTAAAGCTTTAGTGTGTGATTTGTTGCTGAACTTATTCTAAATCCTCAGGGCTTGTCATTAGGTAGTGGGATGCCATATCCTGATGATTGAAGCTGAAAGCAATTCAGCCTTTATATAATAATACTTTTCTCTCCTGTGGGTTGTTGTGCAACCAAAACTCTTCCTAGGCATGCAGGGCTGGGAATGAATGTAGTTCACTGTCACCTGAACCCGTTGCCTAACAATTAGAGAATAATTGAGATTCCGTGCTCCTTGCAGCCTTTCATTTGAATTGGAGGAGAAATTACTTCTCGTAAGCCCAATCTAGAGAACCAGCATGGTGTAAGGATATGGAGACCCAGGTTCAAATTGCAGCTCCATCCTGCTAACTGGATAGAGTCTTTTCAAGTGTTGATTCTCTTATATGTAGCAGGGACAGAGCAATTGGCCCTATCCTGCCCCAGCACAGCATCCTTCCCGTGGCTGTTTCTGATGTCTGCCTTGTGTTTCTTTTTAGATTGAGAACCCTTTCGGGGCAGGGAGGGAACCAACACAGTGTAGTGGTTAGAGTGTTGGACTAGGACCGGGAAGACCTGAGCTTGAATCCCCATTCAACCATGAAACTCACTGGGTGACTCTGGGCCAGTCATGTATCTCTCAGCCTAACCCACCTCACAGGACTGTTGTAAGGATAAAAATAACCATGTACACCACTCTGAGCTCCTCGGAGGAAGAGCGGGATATAAATGTGTATATTGATTGATTAAGTGCCGTCAAGTCCGTGTCGACTCTTAGCGACCTTGCTGCTGGTCATCCTCTTCATCTCTTTCCTTCAACTTTTTCCAGCATTATGGACTTCTCAGGGGAGCTGGGTCTTTGCATAGTGTGTCCGAAGTATGATAATTTGAGCCTGGTCATTTGTGCCCCGAGTGACAATTCTGGATTGATTTGTTCTATGATTCATTTGTTTGTTTTCCTGGCTGTCAGTGGTATCCTCAAAAGTCTTCTCCAGCACCAAGGTTCAAAAGCGTCAATGCTTTTTCTACCTTGTTTCTTCAAAGACCAGCTTTCACATCCATAGAGTGTCACGGGAACAACCATTGTCCGAACAATTCTAATCTTTGTAGGTATAGACATATCACAGCATCTAAATATCCTTTCCAAGGCCTTCGTTGCAACCCTACCAAATGCTAGTCTGTGGTGTATTTCTTGACTGCTGGATCCTTTACTGTTGACGATCGATCCTAAAAGGCAGAAGCGATCCACTATTTTAATGACTTCATTGTCAATTCTGAGGCTGGTTGTTGTACCCATTGTCATTAGTTTAGTCTTATTTACATTTAGTTGTAGTCCCATTTTTTCACTGTGCTCCTTGACTTTCATTACTAGAGCTTGCTGATCATCCGCATTCTCAGCTATCAGAGAGGTGTCATCAGCTTAGCTCAGGTTATTGATGTTTCTTCCTTCAACTTTAAAAACACGCTCATCTTCTTCCAATCCAGCTCCTCTCAGTATATGTTCAGCGTAGAAGTTGAATTAAAAAGGAGAAAGTATACAGCCTTGTCTTACTCCTTTGGCAATCTGGAACCAGTCTGTTTCACCATGTTCCGTCTGGACTGTGGCGTTCATGAATGAGGTTTCCTTGGATGCCCATTTTCCTAAGGATATTCCACAACTTGACATGGTTGATGCAACTGAAAGCTTTTCTGTAGTCAATAAAGCACATGTTGACTTCTTTCTGGCATTCTTTGGCTTTCTCAGTTTTCCAGCGTGCATCAGAAATGATGTCTCTTTTTCTTCGGCCTTTTCTGAAACCAGCTTGAACACCTGGCATTTCCCATTCCACATAGGGCTGTGTTGGATGATCCTGAGCATTATTTTGCTAGCATGTGAAATTTCATTCCACACAGTTCCTCTGGTTCCCTATTAATGAGGTTCAGAACTTCAAAGCGGTTCCAGATGTTCTCCTTGAAAATGGTGGGTACATTCTCAAGATCATATCATGGAAGCTGAATAGCTTTATTTTTCCACTTTAGCTTGACTTGGACTTGCACATGAGCAGTTGGTGATCTGTTCCACAATCGCCCCCCGGCCATGTCTTTGCTGTTATAACTGAGCTCTTCCACCTCCTTGCACCAATAATGTAATCAATTTGATTTCTATGTACTCCATCTGGCGATGTCTATGTGTATAGGCGCCATGTGTATATAATTTTCAGGTTATATATAACTTGAAAACATTTGTTGAAAAGCAGTGTATAAATAGTCATAGTCGTAGTAGCCAGCCATGAAGCTCACTGGGTGATAAGGCGTCTACTCTCAGCTTCTCAACCTTGCAGGGTTGTTGTGATGAGAACCATGTGTGTGCTCCCTGCAGATAGGACAGAATAAAAATCTAATAAATAAAAGTATCTCCTTACTCACATGGCTGAACTGCCTGATCTTATAGAGAAAGTATAACATAGTGGCTAAGACTGGTAACTGGGAAGACCCCTGTTCAAAATTCACCTCAGACATGATATCACCATTTTGCAAGATAATGGCATTGCCTAACTTGTCCTTTAGGGATGTGCGAGCCAGCTGTGAGACCAGTTCAGTTCGCATCTTGACTGGATTCGAACTGACCTGACCTGGTCTGGGCTCAGCCAAACTGGTGTTACAAAGATAACCTGTTTGGGGGCTCCCTGGAGCACCCCTATACCTGGCTTGGGGCTACAGGCTTGTAGTTCCCACATTTTTCTGTTCATGGGACAGTGAGATCTCTAATAGGTTCACATGAGCTAACTCATAGGGCATGTCACTTGGCGTGTAGCCTGGGAAATGGTGGCTCTCAGGTCAAGTTTAATTCAGGACTGCAGGAGAACTTCCCTGTGCTTCCCTGTTGATTGCTTTCAGGTGGGGATGCCAGAGTAGATGTGAGTTAATCAAGCGCTATTCTTTTCAAGAATTAGCCAAGTATTTTCCCTGTGTTGGCACATCGGGTCAAGTCAAGTTATAATATTCTCAGGAATGAGCGATAAGAGGTTACGGGCCCTCTCCTCTGCTAATGAGCATGTTAATGGCTGGCTCAGGGCATGGGAAGCTAGCTTGTTAACATTCCTAGTCGCTCCCTAGATATGCTAAAAAAACCACGAGATAAACCCTGATGCGCCCATTACGTTTTGACCTACACAGGTCTCTCAGACTTATTCACCCTTTATACTGAAAGGAAGTCCACTCAGCAAATTTTAATAGGACAAAGATATGTCCTGTACTTTGTCCCTTTTGTTCACCTTTTCAGAAAGGTGTGATCATCATTATGCCCCTGGGCAAGATTTTGGTTAATATTCATTTATTCATTCATTTATTTATTTATCATTTTTTTATACTGCCTTAGTATATTTTTAGGCAGTGCACAAAATTTAAAATATTTAAAAGTCACAAATTAAAATACATGACAATAAAAGCAACAGAATAAAATTATTAAAACAAGTTTTAAAAATTAATTATAATTAAAAGCCTGAGAGAACAGGAGGTTCTTGAGGGTCTTCCTGAAAACAAACAGAGGAGATGCTTTTATTTCAGAAGGAAGCTTATTTCAAAGTCCTGGGGCAGCCACAGAGAAACCCCGGTCCTGGGTCACCACTAAACAAGCCAGTGGCAACCGTAATCATATTAGTAGTCAAGACACAATCAATCTGTGTGTCTCTTCCTTGGATTCACCAGCTGCCTGTCATCACATCTTGGGATTTGGCACCTCCATCTTGCCTTGCCTTGACTCTTGCTTCTGTCCTGCTTGTTGCCTCCAGACTAGCCTTTTCCCCTAACCTGGTCAGCACAGCCCTCTTGGCTGTGAGATCCTGGTCTCCCAAGACCAGATCCACTTTGGATTTTGCCTGGTTCCTGGACCCCAATCTGGGCCCTGGGTTCCCACTCCTGTCTTTTGCCTACTTGCCTACCCTGGAGGAGAGAGTTTCTTCGGTATTGACAGAGCTACAAGGGTCCAAACACCCCACTGGATGAATCTAGGTAGTGGCTAACCCCTGCTCTCAAACCTCTCACTCGCCTCCTTTCTTGCTTCTTCTAAAATCCAAAGCTGTTCTCTCCAAAGACCGTTTCTCCCTAGTCAGCCTTGAATGAACTTAATTCGGAAACTCAAGCCAAATTGCCTCCTTGTGAGCTAGTCAATTTAATCTCTTAGCCTTGCTAATTGTATTAGTTAAATATCATTGGCTATTAATCATTATTTCTCTTCCTGTACCCCAACGCCTATAATAAACCTGATTTTATTTTTGAACTTCAATCTCTCTAATGCTTCTTTCCAAGGCTGAAGCTTTGAACACATGTATTCTGAGGTGGACTGCTCCAGTCAAGCTTGCGAATTCCCCCACACAAGCCTAAAACGTAGCCGGGGTACTTGCCAATTCCCCAAGATCAATTAATACCGGGTCTGGTCTGGTTCGGTCATCGAACCAGGTCTGCAGGTAGGCTTGCAGGGTGTAAAGTATACTTGTAAATTACATAATGACAGGGGGTTTCTCTAAACTAAGGCAGGGGGCGGGGCGGCAGCAACATTAGCAGAGGTAGCAGGGGCTCCTCCAAACACCCTGCTAGCCTCCCAAATAACAGCCAGGGCTGGCTGTGGACTGCTTCAGGCCTCTGCGCATGCTGCTTCCACACCATCACTTCTACCCAGGTTTTCCTCTTACCTTGCGTCCACTCAACTGAAAATTGGGAGCACACACAGCTCCCAAACCCGGGTGGAACACAGCTTTTGATTGTGTAAGTGACCTGTGTGTGTGTGTGTGTGTGTGTGTGTGTGTGTGTGCACGCGTGCATATCTACTATGATGCACTATAGGTAAACCCCCCATCATGAAAACAAGTGTGTGTGTGTGTGTGTGATGAAAACAACTAACACCCAGAACCATGAATATGAATTAGTTAATGAATAATAAAACAAATACAGTTGTCCATAACAGAGTTTAATAACAAAATGGATTAATGACATGGGGGGGGGAATTTGATGCCACAGCCCTATGGAAAGTGGGAATATTCCACTCCTCCCTTTCATCATGGGTGGCTTAAACATGATGTTAACGGTTGTGACGAGAGAGGAGGGGGGGGGGCTAATGGCCAGCCACACCTACCTCAAGCAGCCTAGAATAATAGAATGTTAGAGTTGGAAAGGGTCTTTTAGTCTAACCCCTGCTCAGTGCAGGACACTGCTAGAGCATCCACGACAGACAGCATCCATGATGGACGGCTTTCCAGTCTCTGAAAACTGCCAGTGAGAGAGCCCACCACTATGGTGGAATTTCCCACTGTCGAACAATTCTTATGGTTAAGAAATTCCTCCTAATGTCTAGCCTAAATCTGCTTTTTTGGAACTTCAAGCCATTGCTTGTAGTCCTGTCCTCTGGCAGGATACTGCTCGATACCAAGGTGGAAAATAAATCTGCTGCTTCTTCTACATGACAGCCTCTTGGAGAATGGAAGAGGGGCTATCGTACCTCCCTAGAGTCTTCTTTTCTCAGCTCTTTCAACCATTCCCCGTATGGCTTCATTTCTAGCGTCCTCGCCATCTTCATTGCCCTCCTCTGAACCCATTCCAGTGTATCGATGTCCTTCTTAAAACATGGTGTCCAGAAATGGACAAAGGCAGGTAGGCTCTGGCAACCTATCAAAGACCCGGATCCTGTCTCCTTGCTGTCTGTCTGAAGGCTGTAGCTCAGTGGTGGAGCACCTGCTTTCTATGCAAAAGGTCTCAGGTTCAGTTCCTGATATCACCAGGAGCTTTTTCAGATGGCAGCTTTACAGTGACTTTACGTTGGGAGAGTGGGTGTGCATTCACATATCGGCCAGATTTACCCCAAAGTCTGTGCAATATTTCAGAGCAAACTTCGCACACGGTTTGGGGTTTCCCCTCAGTATTGGAACCTAGCCCGATTCATGTCCTGGGTTAAAAAAAAGTCCTCTTTTTGTGTCAGATTGTCGGATTATCCATTGTGCCCCAAACTCTCAGTAAAGCCTCGCAGTAAACCCACGGTGAAACCTGCTATCTGAAAAGCCTCCAGGTAGGCCTGAGATAAATGCTTCCGCTTTGCATTCTAGTTCTGGGGAGTGAAGCTCCATGGATGTGGCAGTTACCTTGGTGATTAAGGAGGTCAAGTATGGACTTGCAACAAAATGTTTCAGTATTTCCCTGTGGTACATGTGTTACCTGAGTCTGTGCTTGAGCATGGTGAATGAATTACGCAACTTTCCCCCTCAGAAGCAGAAGTTGTGACTGTCTTGAAGGGGTATTCATCAAGCTGATAAATTTTCTGCTCTTTTTGTTCAAACCATCTTACCTCCCCCTTGCCACTGAGTTCCATGAGCTCCGCCCACCTGTTTTTTCTTAACTGCTCTCTGTGTCCACAAACATTTTGCCCCAATGCATAGTGGGTTTTTTCCTTCAGATTTTTGGGAATCAGAGGTATCTGCAAATTACCCTGAGTCTGCTGGTACCTCCCTCTCACCCACAGATGTTCCAGTTATGCACCTATAATTTTTTTTCTTAGTTTTTATAATTTATTGTAACAACTTGTTTTATGAGATTGTTTTTATTGTAATTTGTGGATTTTTAATCTGTTTTTACTTTTTTATATTGTTTTAAATATTGTACCCCGCCTAAAGATGTACATATCAGGCTTTATAAAAAATATGATAAATAAAATAAAATAAAAAGAATGATTATAACATTTCCAGATCTTTTGGAAATGGATATAAGCAGTGATGTAGTGCTGCAGGGACAGGCAAAGATGCAGTCCTGGTACTTTTTTCCTTCTAGGGTCTCAGCAGGAACACAAAGCCATTTATTACCAATTCTTCCTGTCTCAGGAATATAAGAAGCTGCCTTATAGACCCTTGGTCCATCTAGCTTGGCAAAGAGGCACCTTTTAACATGGTGATTCTCTTTATTTAGCAGGGGGAAAGTAACTGGCCCTATCCACCCCCAGCACAGTGCCTCCAGTGACTGTTGCTGGTGTCTATCTTATGTTTCTTTTTAGATTGTGAGCCCTTTGGGGACAGGGATCCATCTTATTTATTTTTTATCTCTCTGTGTAAACCACCGTGAGCCATTTTTGGAAGGGCGGTATAGAAATAAAAATAAAATAAAATAATAATAATAAGGGCCACAGAAATCACCATCAGCCAATTACAAAAAGCAGCTTTACTTGGAACAGCCTATATTCTGCGATGATATCTATAATAATAACAGCAACAACATTGATAATAAAATTCAGCCATCCCAGGTCCTTGGGAAGGACTCGATGTCTGGATAAAACAAACCAGTCAATAGCACCTGTCTGACTGTGTAAACAAAAATAATAGCTCAGGATTGTCTACACTCACTAGCTGCAGCTGCTCCAAGATTTTGTTCAGCTGTCTCTCCCAGTCCTACCTGGAGATGCTGCCAGGGATCTTACTTCCCCCACCACTGGATAGGCATTAATGCAACATGCAAAACACAGTGTGCAATATTTTTTTACACCTCTGCCCTGCTCCCCACTAGGCAGGCATTCTGTGCAGAGCTAGTAGATAGCAACAAGCCAAAGCAATCATCTGATTTCAGAAGGTAAGGAAGGAGGGTCAGACCTTATTACCACTTGGATGGGAGACTGTGGTGATTGGCTAGTAAACACAGAGGCTCTCCACACAAGCAG